>NC_064856.1:21401447-21753947 GCF_024139225.1 Suncus etruscus | reverse complement strand
ATGAGGAGGTGTGATAGTATGTGATCTGTGGGTCTTTCAGCACTCAACCCAGACAGATCTTTTTTTTTTTTTTTTTTTTGGTTTTTGGGCCACACCCGGCGATGCTCAGGGGTTACTCTTGGCTGTCTGCTCAGAAATAGCTCCTGGCAGGCTCGGGGGACCACATGGGACACCGGGATTCGAACCAACCACCTTTGGTCCTGGATCAGCTGCTTGCAAGGCAAACGCCGCTGTGCTATCTCTCCGGGCCCCCAGACAGATCATTAAACAGTGAAAGAATGAATGATTGTTGGCACAGAGAGGGGACAAAGCTAGCGGCTTATGAACTGAGAGTAATTCTATTATGGTCTTTTCTGCAGCCCCCTGTTCCATGAAGCCTGAGTCTTAGACCCGACTGGCCATTTTAGCTCTACTTGGATTCAGTTCTGACCTTTCTCTCCTGAGCTGCAGCCTCCAGCCTATCCCAGCGAAGGGTTCTGATGGGTCCAGGCAGCTCTTCCTGGCTAGTGTCTTGAGCTTGAGCGAGCTATTAAGTGGGGACATCAAGTGGTTAGTCTTTGCAATGGCACTTGCCAAACTGAAGACTTAAAGCCAAGGTGGCAACTACTGAGCCTCATGGCAGTAAGTGCCTGGCTCCAGCCAGAAAAGAATTTAATTTTTAATTTTTAAAAACTTTTTGGTTTTATTTATGTATTTACTTATTCCCCTCTTTCTTTCCTATTTCTTTTGTGATAATAGAGGGTTGTACACACTGCTTGCAGTGTCCACTGGCTGTAGTTCAGTCTCTCTGGAGTCTGATGTTTCACTGTGTGCATTTATCCATGATTTAATTATTCATTTATCATCGACAGGCATTTAAGTATTTCCAGGTGGAGATGGTGGAGATAAGTATTATTGAAATAAATATTTTAATATAGCAGTGAAAGTACATAAGTGTTTCTGAGCTTAGCATGGAGTTATTTGTTTATGGAGCAAACATTAGTTTGCTTCTCTAGATGTTAATAAATAGTTGTATCAACTTACATGTCTTTATCTGGGTATATAATTTTTTTTTGGTTTTTGGGTCGCACCCAGCAGAGCTCAGGGGTTACTCCTGGCTCTACGCCCAGAAACCACTCCTGTCAGACTCAGGGAACCACATGGGATGCCAGGATTAGAACCACGATCCTTCTGCATGCAAGGCAAACACCTTACCTCCATGCTATCTCTCCGGCCCCTTGCCAGCCCTTCTTTTTTTTTTTTTTCCTTTTTTGTTTTTTGGGCCACACCCGGCGGAGTTCAGGGGTTACTCCTGGCTGTCTCCTCAGAAATAGCTCCTGGCAGGGACGGGGACCATATGGGACACCGGGATTCGAACCAACCACCGTTAGTCCTGGATCGGTTGTTTGCAAGACAAACACCGCTGTGCTATCTCTCTGGGCCCCCCCTTTTTTTGGGGGGGGGTTCACACCCAGCTGTGCTCAGGGGTTACTCCTGGCTGTCTGCTCAGAAATAGCTCCTGGCAGGCACGGGGGACCATATGGGACACTGGGATTCGAACCAACCACCTTTGGTCCTGGATCGGCTGCTTGCAAGGCAAATGCTGCTGTGCTATCTCTCCGGGCCAGCCCTTCTTAATTTTATTTATTTTATTTTTTATTTTTGGGGGAGACCCCTACAAGAATTTGAGTGCTATACACAATAGTGGAGCTGTGGGTTGAGCCTGGGTTTTTTTTTTTTTTGGTGGGGGGGGCATATCTGGCAGTGCTCAGGGGTTACCCTGGCTCTGTGTTCAGAAATTGCTCCTGGCTTGGGGGCCATATGGAATGGTGGGGATAAAACTCGCATTCGTCCTGGGTCAGCAGCATGTGAGGCAAATGCCCTACCACTGTGCTTCCACTCCAGCCTTGAGCCTTGGGTTCTGTGCACACCAACTACGGCTCCTTAAAGCCATTTCACTGGCTATACTATACCTTCAAATTTTTAATTGTTAACTTTTGGGCTTTCCAAACTAGATTTTCTCGAAGGTGGATACTGATGCTGCTTCTTACTTTTGGATGAGCTTATAATATAGAGACATATGTATGGTTTTTTTGGGGGGTGGGGTGGGGTAGGGTGGGAAGTTTGGACCACACATTGGTGGTGCCAGGGATTCAAATCTGGGCAGGCCACAAGCAAAGGCAAGAGACTTAATCACTGTGCTTTCTTTCAACCCTTTATATATTTTTTATTTTTATTTTTTTATTTTTTTATTTTTTTTGGATTCATAGCCAATGGTAACCAGAGACAGTTAATACCCAGCTCATTTTGGGGGGTGGCGGTTTGGGCCACATTCAATGACACTCAGGGGCTACTCCTCACTATGCCCTCAGAAATCGCTCCTGGATTGGGGGACCATATGGAACTCTGGGAGATCGAACCTTGGTTGTCCAAGGTTATCAAGTGCCAGGCAAACACCATATCGCTAGTGCCACCACTCTGACCCCCAGCTCACTTCTTGAGGTTGTTCCTGGAAGTCCTAGAAAGAGAAAGAGAACCAGGGTCCCTCTAAGGCAAAGCTGTGCTCCAGCCCATTGTGAACTCTGCTCTTGATGGCCCTTTGTAGATTACTTCATTCATCTACTTTTTTCTTTTATGAATTTTGGGTCACATCTGGCTATGCTGGGGGATACGCTGAGTTCTGTGTTTGAGATACCTGCGGTGCTAGGGGTCGGACTCAGGTTCTCATACATACATGGAAATTGCTTGATCACTGTGCTCCATTCTTGGCTTTCATTTGTTGTTTTCTTACTTAATACCTAGAAGTGTTCATAATGAAACATTGGCACCCAGAGAAGTTCTATCTCAACAGTAAAAAAATAAACAAAAAACAAAAAACAAATTTGGGGCCAAAGGGATAGCACAATGGCTGTGTGTTTGCCTTGCAAGCAGCTGACCCAGGACCAACTGTGGTTCGAATCCCAGCATCCCCCATGGTCCCCTGTGCCTGCCAGGAGTGATTTCTGAGCACAGAGCCAGGAGTAACCCCTGAGTGCAGCTGGGTGTGACCCAAAAACCAGAAAAAAAAATTTTTTTTAAACAGCATTTAAGCTTCAAGGGCTTATCAGGAAGATTTTTTTTCTAAACTGGGTTTTAGCCTTGTTTGCTAGGCCTTCATGAAGGACAGTTATAGAAGCAAGGCTGGAAGATGTAAAGTGATACTACTTCTGGTACCACATGGTTCCCCAAACATTTCTGATTGCAACGGCAGAGGCCCTTGTGTATAGCTGGGTGTGGTCCTAGAGATCCCTGAGTGCTATTGATGGCTTGGGCAGTACCTGGCCCTACAGGGCCTGAGCAGCACTACACCCTGTGGCTGAGCATTGACCCATAGGCCTGTTTGGCTGAGAGATGCTGATGGGGCTTCCAGGCCTCCTAAGCACTACTGGGGAGGTCCCTGATGAGTCTTCGCCTCCAGAAGAGCATTAGGAAACTATTTGTTAGATTTACTCTCAAGATCCCAATGAGGACTATGCTCATTCATTCTGCCCAAGTCCTCCAGGAGAATTCCAGAACACATTTCTTCTACATCTTCATAATATGGAGTCATTTTCCTCAGGGGGAAATGGTTTTGCTTTCAGTGGACAGACATTTTAAATTACTCACTGCATTGCTTTTCTTTCTTTCTTCTTTTTTTTTATTTCCCCTCTATCTCTACTGCTTCAAATTTCTTTCTTTCTTTCTTTCTTTCTTTCTTTCTTTCTTTCTTTCTTTCTTTCTTTCTTTCTTTCTTTCTTTCTTTCTTTCTTTCTTTCTTTTCTTTCTTTCTTTCTTTCTTTCTTTCTTTCTTTCTTCTTTCTTCTTTCTTTCTTTCTTTCTTTCTTTCTTTCTTTCTTTCTTTCTTTCTTTCTTTTTCTTTTTTGGTTTTTGGGCCACACCCGGCGATGCTCAGGGGTTCCTCCTGGCTGTCTGCTCAGAAATAGCTCCTGGCAGGCACGGGGGACCATAGGGGACACCGGGATTTGAACCAACCATGTTTGGTCCTGGATCGGCTGCTTGCAAGGCAAACACCGCTGTGCCCTGCTTCAAATTTCTTTCTTTCTTTCTTTCTTTCTTTCTTTCTTTCTTTCTTTCTTTCTTTCTTTCTTTCTTTCTTTCTTTCTTGCTTTCTGTATTTCTTTCTTTCTTTCTTTCTTTCTTTCTTTCTTTCTTTCTTTCTTTCTTTCTTTCTTTCTTTCTTTCTTTCTTTCTTTCTTTCTTTCTTTCTTTCTTTCTTTCTTTCTTTCTTTCTTTCTTTCTTTCTTTCTGTTGTTATTTATTGGGGTCACACCTAGAGATGCTTGGGGATTATTCCTGGCTATGAGCTCAGAAATTGCCCCTGGCAGGCTCAGGGGACCATATGGGATGCCAGGATTCGAATCACCATTGTCCTGGAGAGGCTGCATGCAAGGCAAACGCTCTACCACTGTGCTATCTCTCCGGCCCCAAATTACTTTATTTTTTATTTTGTGGGCCACACCTGGTGGTGCTCAGAGAATACTCCTGGTGCTGTACTCAGGAACTACTCTTTTTTTTTTTTTTTTTTTGGTTTTTGGGCCACACCCGGCAGTGCCCAGGGGTTCCTCCTGGCTGTCTGCTCAGAAATAGCTCCTGGCAGGCACGGGGGACCACCTTTGGTCCTGGATCGGCTGCCCGCAAGGCAAACACCGCTGTGCTATCTCTCCGAGCCCAGGAAGTACTCTTGGTGCTATACTCAGGAATTGCTTATGGTAGTGGTCAGAGGACCATGTGTGGGGCCCGGGATGAGTTCTGGGTCAGTCATGTGCAAGGCAAGTGCCCCACCCATTGTACTATCTCTCTGGCCCATAATCTTGAAAAATTTTTGTTTGTTTTTGAGCCACACCTCGAGAGATGCCTAGGGGTTGAACGCCTGGCTCTGCACTCAGGAATGACTCCTAACTATGCTCAGAGGACCATATGGGTGCTAGGAATTAAATCTTGGTTGGTAGCAAATAAAGCAAACACTCTGAAAAATCCCTTTTGCTCTAGACTCACTTTTGAATTTCTTTCAGGGTACTATTAGGTAACTATTTCCAAAGCATGGAATGAATTTTGTGAGATTAACCAATTAACCACAGGGTGTTAACTACAGGACCTATCTAGTCTACTTGAGCAGAGAAGTGCAAAGACTGTAGGTAGAAGAACCAGGACAGTTCCTGGTGCCAGTTCTGATTGATTTGGCACGAGCAGTCCTAAGTCGAGTCTTCAGTCACTTTTCCACCCTTCCCAGCAATGAACTGGCCAGGTTCTGGCCTTGGTATTGGGCTGACTTTCCTCTTCAGCTGATTGACCATCACCATGTTTTCTGAAAGCCCAGGTGGCAATCAACCTGTCAATGAATCGAGAGTTAATGACTTTTAGCTGAAACAAGAATAGTTGAATTGGGTCCTTTTGTGTCAGCTTCCATGATCTATAGGGGCTGCAGGATCCCAGAAGCACCTCTTCCCTATCTCACTATCCACAGGTCAGAGAAACAGATAGGGGTTTGGAGGGGGGCACTGATTTAGACCCTTGAGCAGTCCAATGATTTCTTGGTTTGGATCCAGTTTATACCTCTTCCAGTGCTTGAAGGAGCTCCAGAATAATTCCAGGACACTTGCTTTTTTTTTTTTTTTTTTTGGTTTTTGGGCCACACCCAGCTGTGCTCAGGGGTTACTCCTGGCTATCTGCTCAGAAATAGCTCCTGGCTGGCACGGGGGACCATATGGGACACCGGGATTCGAACCAACCACGTTTGGTCCTGGATTGGCTGCTTGCAAGGCAAACACCGCTGTGCTATATCTCCGTGGACATTCTTAATTAGCAAATAAATGTCTTTCCAGAGGCTGGGGCAATAGCTCAAAGGTCTGGAGTGCATGCCTGGCATGTGTAAAGCCCCAGATTTAATCTCTAGTACTATATTGCTTCCTGAGCTCTGACAGTCTCCAACAAGTCTGGGAAGGACCTCAAGGGGGAAAATATGGAGCTACCATATGATCCAGCAATTATAGTCCTAGGTATTGAAAAAATGAAAACCCCAAACCACCCAAAACAACAACAAACCACAAATTCAGTAAGATAGACATTGCAGACCTATGCTCATTGAAGTGAGATATACAAGCCAAGACCTGAAAATAGCTCTAGTTCTCCATGACAGATGAGCAATGAGTGAATAAAAAGATGTGGTGTAGATACACAAAGGAATAGACTTAGTGGAGAGAAAAAGTGAAATCCTACAGTCTTTGCTACACTGTAGACACCAGAACAGGCAGGGGATCAAGCCAAGCAAAATAAGTTGAGAAAGACAGACACTGGATGATCTCACTCTCCAGTGGGATATAAAGAAACAGAGTTAGAGAAGGGAGGCAGGGGTTTAATGGACGTTGGTGTGGTGACATTGTACCCCTAACACAAACATTTTCCCTCTTCTCTGGAATGTTACCTTAAGAGAGAAAAACCACTTTTTGGCTGAGCCTTGGGGCCTTGTGAACTAGATCAAAAGCAACAAGTTGAGGTCATTTACTCAGCAAACATCTTAGGCACCTGTTTTTCTAACAGACTGAATATCAAACGCTTAGGACTGAAGAAACCAAGGCAGGTGGGGCGAACTGGCTTATGCTGAACTGGCAGCTTTGAGCCTTCTTTCCTTTCAGCCCGAGGCAGGTCCTCGAATTGACCTCTTTGTTCCGGGCTGGACATTTCTCTACACTCTTCCTTCTTTCTGAGAACAGAACAATTCCAGAGATGTTGGGAAATAGACCTGAAACTTTAAGAACTGTTTTTCCAAAATGTGGGATCTGTGGTGTTCCTGTGGGGGTACAGAGGGAGCTCCAGGAATCCTGCTCTTTGCCCTGGAAATGCTACATCTACTTAATTTAGCTGGGTCCAAGACCAGCCCTCATTCCTTATACTTACCCTCATTCCTACTTCCTTGCAGGGCTGTTGAAAGTTGGGCTGCTTATTTCTTTTTGCTGTTGTTGTTGTTGTTTTGGATCACACCTGGTGTGTTTGCATGAGTTACTCATGACTCTATGCTCAGGGATCACTCCTGGCAGAGTTCGGGGACCATATGGGATGCCGGGGATTGAAGCTGGGTTAGTCATACACAAGGCCATATGCAAGACCATACTATCTCTTTCTCTTACGTTAGGTTGTTCAGAGCCAGTTTTTTTGGGTCAAAGAGATAGCTCATTTAAGCTGGAGCATGTGCTTTGCTTGTAAGAGGCACTATATAATTTTCTGAGCACCATCAGGCACAATTCCTGAACACAGAGTTGGAAGTAGCCAAGATACTACTAAGTACACACACACACACACACACACACACACACACACACACACACACACAGTTCCTTGGAAGTAGCCAAGATACTACTAAGTACACACACACACACACACACACAGACACACACACACACACACACACACACACACACACACACACACAGTTCCTTGGAAGTAGCCAAGATACTACTAAGTACACACACACACACACACACACACACACACACACACACACACACACACACACACACAGTTCCTTGTCCAGCAGTCAACTTAATGGATGTCAGCTGCTGTTTGATGAATGAACAGATGCTGAAACTCACTTGCATTTAGAGCCCCATTGGGCAGCAGCAGCTCTGAGGCCTGGAGCTAACTACTTTCCTCTCTGACTTTTTCCCTTTCTTATCCATTAAAAGTCAACACTAGCCTCTACTAGGGTGTTCATTCATTCTGTGTGTTCATTCATTCTGCCCACTCCATCCTTTACTTATTATTTATTTTGGTTTTGGGCAAAACCAACCTAGTGGTTGTTAGGGCCTACTCATGGTTCTGTGCTCAGGTCTGACCCCTGGTGGTGCTCAGTGGATCAGATGCAGTGCCCAGCATTAAACTGGGTGGGGTGGGTGTGGGTTAGTGCAATCCCATCTCAAAATGGGGAGAGGAGATGAACATTTTTTTCAAAGAAGAGACACAAATGGCTAATAGGTCTGTGTGGAAAAATATGTTCTTTATCTCTTATACATAAGAAAGTACAAATCAAAATAACATCATCTCATGCCAGTGAGAAGAGCATTTAGCAAAGGGTCTGGAAAAAACCAGTGTTGGTGTGGAGTTGTGGTGAGAAAGGAGCCCGCATTCACTTTTCATTCATCATTCATTCATTCATCTTTTCAGCTTCTGTGGAAAGCAATATGGGGAGCTCTCCACAGTTAAATGGGTATCTCCAGAGAAAATGGATAAGTGAATCAAGAAGTTTTGATATATGTGGTCTGGAGATAAGAGTGAATTTGGGTTTGATCCCCAGCATCCCATATGGTTCCCCCTTAACTCCACCAGGAGTGATCCCTGAGTGCAGGGTCAGGTGTAACCTCTGAGCACCACCAAATGTGAGCCCAAAACAAACAAACAAAAAAAGGTTTTGTTACATATACACAAGAGAATATTATGCAGCTCTAGTAAAGGATAAAATCATGCAGTTTGCTGCAACAGAAATGGTAATAGAGGATATGCTGAACGAAGTCAGATGGAAGAGGATAGAAAACAGAATGATCTCCCTCATATCTGGGGCCTAAAGCTCCACAGCAAAGTAGCAATACAGGGCCAATAACAATATAACAGGAGAATTAATTCATAGAATTAAGTTTTGGGAAGGAGAGTGGTTGAAAGTATCCTGAAATCCTTCAGGACCTTGAATGGAGGGAGGTGTTACTCAGGTGATGGTGTGGTATTGGAATTATGTTCATATAAAATCACCATCAATACTTGTAACTCATAGTACTACAATCAATAAAAATTAAAAAAAAAAAGGTTGATGGAGGGGCTGGAGAAGACACAGCAGTAGAGTGTTTGCCTTGCATGCAGCTGACCTAGGATGGACCGCGGTTCAATCCCATGGTGTCCCATATGGTCCCCCAAGCCAGGAATGATTTCTTTTTGTTTGTTTGTTTGTTTTTGGTTTTTGGGTCATACCCGACAGCACTCAGGGGTTACTCCTGGCTCTGTGCTCAGAAATCGCTCCTGGCAGGCACGGGGGGCCATGTGAGACGCTGGGATTTGAACCACCGACCTCCTGCATGAAAGGCCAACGCCTTAGCTCAGAGGTTATTCCTGGCTATGTGTTCAGAAGTTGCTCTTGGCTTGGGACACCATATAAGATGCCAGGGAATCGAACCATGGTTCGTCCTAGGTTAGCACTTGCAAGGCAAACGCCTGACTGCTTGCGCCACCTCTCCGGCTCCCAGGAGTGATTTCTGATGCATAGCCTGGAGTAACCCCTGAGCGTCACAGGGTGTGACCCAAACCCCCCCCCAAAAAAAGTTAATGGAATACAAGGCAAATGTCTTAATCCCTGCTTATCTCTTTGACCCTTATCTATCTCTACTTATCATCTATCTATCATCTATCTATCTATCTATCTATCTATCTATCTATCTATCTATCTATCTATCTATCTATCTCCATCCATCTACCTACCTACCTACCTACCTACCTACCTACCTACCTAACTACCTATCCATTCATCCATCACCTCTGAAGCCGTGTTCAGGAGATCTGGGGTCCCTCTCAATAATTCCTTTTTTTGGGGGGTGGGGGTTTGGGCTAACCCAGTGTTGCTCAGGGATTACTTCTGGTTCTGCACTTAGGGATCACTCCTGGTAGGGTTTAGGGGACCATATGGGGGTACTGGGGATTGAACTTAGGTTTGCTGCCTGCAATGCAAGCACCCTACCTGCTGTGTTATCTTCCTAGTCCCCATTTCAATAATTCTTGGTCAGGGGTCTCTGGTTCAATGTGAGGAAGGCCCAAAGTGTTTCTTGGTCTCTGCAGTGCTGGGGATTTCTGGAGCCATCTGGGCAATGCTGGGGTCCTCCAGGGCTGCACTCAGTAATGCTCAGGTACCAAGAATCAAACCAGAATTGGCTACATAAATACTAAGTCCTGTACTATCTTTTCAGATGCTACTACTAATACTTATAAACTTCTTTTAAAAAGTAAAATAGGGGCCGGAGAGATAGCACAGTGGTAGGGTGTTTGCCTTGCACACAGCCAACCCTGGGCAGACTCTGGTTTGATTCCTGGCATCCCATATGGTTCCTCGAGCCTACCAGGGGCTATTTCTGAGTGCAGAGCCAGGAGCAACCCCTGAGCACTGCCGGGTGTGATCCAAAAATTAAAAAAAAAAAAGTAGACATAAATACAGAAAAATCACATGAAACAAATGTTAGGTTTAAAGAGTTATCTTAGGGTAGCCATGCTTGTAACGACAACCACATCAACCCAGAAAACTTGGCCAGCACCCCCCATCCCAGCTCCTCCTGTGCCCCTCCCCCAGCTGAGTTTTCCTTCCCCTCACAATTAATAACCTAACTCAATGATCATGATCTCCCTATCCCTTATCCTTTAACATGCCATTGCATGAACTTGCCTGTTAAAGAAAAATATAACCTTAAAAAGTTTTCATCTCAAAGTCCCCTGCTCTGCCCTTTCCCTCACAAAGACTGCAGTTTCCCTCTACAATCTGTAGGTTATGCCTCATTTACCCTCACTGCAGTCCAACTCTCTTGCTCCACAGTCCTTCATCCAGCTTTCTGTGGACTGGAAGAGACTTGATCAGATTTGATTCAACTCCAAGGGCAACTGCAGGTTCCTTCCAATTATTGGGATGTAATGTTAAGTTGGCCCTCCTGCTGTCTGAGTGTGGAGGGTGCTCGGAATAGTTTGTCCAGTGAGGGACCATGCCTGCAGCTTTCCAACCCATTTGTTCCTATTTGTTGATCAGGATGGGGCACTTTCAGAAAAGCTGCATCTGCTCAGTTAGTTTTTGGTTCTTGGTGGTACAACCCATATAGGAAAGGCACCAGGCTCCATTCTTTTTCCTTGTTTGCCAGTTTTCAAGAGAATGACTTGATTTCTTAGTATCCATCAATAAAACCAGCGACTGTATTTTCCGGCATATAAGAAGACCCCCTACGTTTCCTGTTAAAATACAGGGTTTGGGTTATATTTGCTGTAAAGACTATTTCTCTTTTAAACAAACAAACAAACAAACAAAAAAGGGGGCGGAGAGATAGCATGGAGGTAGAGCGTTTGCCTTCCATGCAGAAGGACGGTGGTTCGAATCCCAGCATCCCATATGGTCCCCCGAGCCTGCCGGGGGCGATTTCTGAGTGTAGAGCCAGGAGTAACCCCTGAGCAAAGCCGGGTGTGACCCAAAAACCAAACCAAACCAAACCAAACCAAAACAAAAGGACTACCTCTCTTTTAACACACACCAAATGGAAATTAAAAAAACATCAGACAAAAAGAGTAGAACCCTCAAAGGTTAGCAGTGTACATTTAATAAAGATAGAGTTTGGAGTGCCAACAATCATTTTAACATTTGTCATTTGTAGTGAGTTGCTGTGATTTTTAAATTGTGATCTACATTGAGAGCTCCTCCAAGAGCCGATGGCTGAATTGCAGTGATTAGTAGGACAGCTAGAGGGAGACAGAGCACCTCCTTTGTGTCCTATAAAAGCTGAACAGAGAGGACTGAGCCCTGGAAAGCCGCATGGATGAGATGCGGCCTTCAGTAACTCAGCTCCTTTGTGTGCCCTGAAAGATTAATCAGGACAAGCAGAGGACTGAGTGATGACGCCTGGCAGCTGGATGAGGTGTGGCGGTAAGAGGGGGGCAGATCACTTGTCCCTGAAGCTGGAGTAAGTTTCAGCATGCCATATACCTGCGAGTAAGATGACCCCCCAGCTTTTAAGAAGTTTTTCCTGGGTTAAAAATTCATCTCGGGGCCCGAAGAGATAGCACAGCGGTGTTTGCCTTGCAAGCAGCCGATCCAGAACCAAAGGTGGTTGGTTGGAATCCCGGTGTCCCATATGGTCCCGTGCCTGCCAGGAGCTATTTCTGAGCAGACAGCCAGGAGGAACCCCTGAGCAACGCAGGGTGTGACCCAAAAACCAAAAACCAAAAAAAAAAAATTAGAAAAAATAATTCATCTTATAGCACCAACTTGTGCCAGTTTTGATATGACCACTGGGAAAGGACAACTTGACCAGGTTGTCCTATTACATCACCTAACACTAAATAGAAATCAGAAGAGATATTGTCCTTTGAACTGTGAAAAATAAGAGCAACAACAACAGAAAACTGACTTCGACAACCGTGACTGAACAGAACCTACCTTGGGACCAATAAGGAAAACCCTACCCTAGGCTGTAGCCCAGGACTCCAACAACAACAACAACAACAACAACAACAGCAACAACAACAAAATGTCTTATTGCAGAGGCCCAACCTGGACAATAAAGACTGAGCAGAACCTTTGGATCCATAATATCCTAGGCTTCGGCTTAAGGACTGAACGAAAACAGGGAGCAAGTGTTACAGAAGACTGAACACAACAACAATGATGGACAGGAAAGACCGTAAAGACATCTAACCTAGGTGCTCAATCTACCAAGATCGCTAGCTACAGTGGCTTGTTTTTCTCACACAACTGAGAGGAAAGTTTCCTGGCACCATAATAAAGCCTTTGGGATGGGGTAGAGTATAGATGGAGCCAGGGGTTGATCCCATGATGGTATGCTTCAAGGATGGAGAAACCCTGAATCTCTTAGGCCACGGGAATTCCCTTTCTTCCCCAATGCTTACTGTGCCTATACCAAAAAAAAAAAAAAAAAAAAAAAAAAGTGGTGGGAAAGCCAAACCCTGCCCTACTTTTTCATGTAGTACCCCTACTTTTTCTTGTTTTGTTTTGTTTTGATTTGTTAGTTTTTGCTTTTGGTTTTGGTTTTGGTTTTTGGGCCACACCCAGCATTGCTCAGGGGTTCCTCCTGGCTGTCTGCTCAGAAATAGCTCCTGGCAGGCACGGGGGACCATATGGGACACCGGGATTCGAACCAACCACCTTTGGTCCTGGATCGGCTGCTTGCAAGGCAAACACCGCTGTGCTATCTCTCCGGGCCCTGATTTTTTTTTTTTTTTTTTTTTTTGGTTTTTGGGTCACACCTGGCAGTGCTCAGGGGTTATTCCTGGCTCCAGGCTCAGAAATTGCTCCTGGCAGGCACAGGGGACCATATGGGGCGCCGGGATTCGAACCGATGACCTCCTGCATGAAAGGCAAACGCCTTACCTCCATGCTATCTCTCCGGCCCCTCCGGGCCCTGATTTGTTAGTTTTTGACTTTATTTTCTTTCCCTTATTTTTTTCCCCACTTTTCTCTTTCTTTTTCATTCTTGTGGTTATTATTTGGTGATTTATTTTTATTTTTATTTGCCGGGTGCATTTTTTCTTTTATTCTTTCATTTTTTTCCTCTCTTTCTTTTTTTTGGTAGTCGTTACCAAATTTTTTTTTTCCTCTCTTTTTTATTATCCTTTTTATCTCCAATGACGGTGAAATGGATGCTCAATCTACAACAAGCTGTAAAGTGGAGACCAGTTGCACTAGCATTCTGGGGGGTAACGGAGGGAGTTATGGGATACATGCTGGGAACAGGGGTGGAGGGAGGACAGCACTGGTGGTGGGAATGCCCCTCATTCATTGTCACTATGTACCATAAATGATGCAGTAAAAGATTTGTAATGCACTTTGGTCACAATAAAAATAAAAAAAAAATGCCCCCCCCAAATAAAGTCGTCTTATATGCTGGAAAATATGGTAATTTCTTTTCAATATCAACATACACTCTAGGATTTAAACATAGTGGATAGGTCACAGACATTATAAATATTTTTCTTTTTGGAGTTCAGATAGTTCCATTATTGTCCCAGGCCAGCTAAATTTTCTGGAAATGGCTCTTGGATCCTTCTGCCATCAGCTGAGGTCTGTAGGTAGAACTGTCTTCTTTCCTAAATGATAAAAAGTACAGACACATGTACTGTTTTCTACTCCAAACTCATACTTTACCTCTTGTAAGATGACACCCAGCTATTAACCCAAAACAAAACGGTCCCCCAATTTCCTCTTCCCTTTTCATCTAGCCCTTTGATATGTAAAAGCCTGGATCACTCAGCCTTCCACTTCCTGGTGAAGGGGTATTAGTTTAATAAAGAAAGAGCAGTTTTGACTTGGTGCTCAGAGATACCACGAGGTGAGAAAAAGACTGACTCCATGACTCTCTCCTGACTGGCTTGATCTATTAATTCTTTGCAGCTACCCTACCTGCATCAGACCCTCCTGCTTGGGGGTAGAAGCTTGGTATGTGGGGTGATCTCACAACTCTGGATATTTATTTTACAAAATGTGGGGATTTTATTTTACAACCTCTTCTCCGAGAAAATCTTTGATCTTTTTTTAATCACAAAAGGCAAAGGATGGGGTTGGAGAGAGAGTACAGAGACTAAAGGCACTTGCCTTGCACGTGGCAGGCCTGGGTTTGATCATTAGCGTACCAGATGGTCCTTGAGCTTGTCAGGAGTGATCCCTGAATGCAGAGCCAGGAATAAGCCCTGAATATCTGGGTGTAGCTGAAAACAAAAACAAAAACAAGGTGTTTTACCATAGGTAAGAACACAAGGCCAAGTGTGCAAGAACAGCAACCAATTGTGTGTGTAACCTGTTCATTGTTATAGTTGGAGCAAAAATTGGAAAGGGGAAGTTTTTTTTTTTAAAGTTGGTTTAAAAGGCAAAGGGTATTTCTTGACTACTGTGTGGGTACTTGAGAGGTATATCATTACAGGTTTTATTTTTGAGAAATATATTTTTCATCATACGTCTTTCAGTACAAAATCAAGAGGACAGCACTATTATTCAAAATGCTGCTTTATGATGTGGAGATTCCTCCAAAAACTGGAAATTGAGCTTCCATATGATCCAGCTATACCACTCCTAGGGATATACCCGAGGAACACAAAAATACAATACAAAGGGCCCGGAGAGATAGCACAGCGGCATTTGCCTTGCAAGCAGCCGATCCAGGACCAAAGGTGGTTGGTTCGAATCCCGGTGTCCCATATGGTCTCCTGTGCCTGCCAGGAGCTATTTTTGAGCAGACAGCCAGGAGTAACCCCTGAGCACTGCTGGGTGTGGCCCAAAATCCAAAAAAAAAAAAAAAAACAATACAAAAATCCCTTCCTCACACCTATATTCATTGCAGCGCTATTTACAATAGCCAGACTCTGGAAACAACCAAGATGCCCTTCAACAGATGAGTGGCTAAAGAAATTTGGTACATATACACAATGGAATACTATGCAACCGTCAGGAGAGATGAAGTCATAAAATTTTTCTATGCATGGATGTACATGGAATTTATTATGCTGAGTGAAAGAAGTCAGAGGGAGAGAGAATAGTCTCACTCATCTATGGGTTTTAAGAAAAATGAAAGTCATTTTGCAATAATTCTCAGAGACAAAAGAGATGAGGGCTGGAAGGTGAAGCTAATGACATGAAGCTCACCACAAAGAGTGATGAGTGCAGTTAGAGAAATAACTACATTGAGAACTATCCTATGTGAATAAATGAGGGTAGTAGAAAGCCTGTTTAGGGCCCGGAGAGATAGCACAGCGGCGTTTGCCTTGCAAGCAGCCGATCCAGGACCAAACGTGGTTGGTTCGAATCCCGGTGTCCCATATGGTCCCCCATGCCTGCCAGGAGCTATTTCTGAGCAGACAGCCAGGAGTAACCCCTGAGCATCGCCGGGTGTGGCCCAAAAAAAAAAAAAAAAAAAAGAAAGCCTGTTTAGAGTACAGGTGTGTGTGTGGGGGTTGGGGAGGAGGGAGATTTGGGACATTGGTGGTGGGAATGTTGCACTGGCGAAGGGGAGTGCTCTTTATATGACTGAAATCATACAACTACAATCATATTTGTAATCACGGTCTTTAAAGATAATTAAAACAAAAAGCAAAATGCTGCTTTAAATTTATATTTAGGACACTCACATAATCTCTTAAGTATTATACCTCTTTTTCATCTTAGTTTTTGGGTGACGCTTAGTGATGCTCATGGGATCATGTGGTGCAAGGGATTAAGCCTGGGCCTCCAGTATGTGAATATGCACACCAGCCCTTTGAGTCTCCTACTCCACCTTAATTTTCACTGTTCTTTTCTTCCATCTGGGAATCCAGTTCTCAATGATATAGGGATGAATTAGGATATCTCATAATTACTTATTTGCATTATCTCACTTTATACATATAACAGCCTATAATAGTCTCATATTACAACAGCAATTAGATTATTATATACCACATGTATATGTGTATACATATATTATATATAATTACTGATCATTTATGATCTGTAAAAAGACTATATATACACACATAAAATATAAGTATATAAATATATACTAATTATGTACACTCACTTCGTATACAGACATATAAAGTACAAAGAGTAGTAGAACAACAGGTCTTGAGAGACAGCCAAAAGACCCCAGAGCAACAGGCCTTAGACCAGGGGGAGAGCAGAGAAGGTTGAACTTGTGGCTTCAAGAGGCAAAGCCAGAGAGACTAGCATGGACCCAGGATGATGTACACAGGATGGTGGAGAAATAAAATGAGCATAAGGCTGGATATTGGACATTGGGTGGTGGAAGTGAACTGTAACCCTAATCCTAATACTATACTATTACCCTATCCAAGATGAATTACCCTATCCTTAGCCTACCAATTAGCCTAAAATGAATGATTATCCTATATCAACATTATTTTTTGTAACTTTTGAGTATAGCCAAACCTAAATCCTATCACATAATATAACCCTAACCCTAAAGCTAATACGAATTCTAACTTTATGCTTAAACATGGCCTAGCCAAGGCCTTAATCAATAATTAGGCTAAAATTAACAATTGTCCTAAATGTCACATTGATTTTTAACTTTCAACATAGCCAAGCCATCATCCTAATAATGCCACATAATCTAGCCCTAACACTAACCTGAATTCTAAACCTATATTCACCTTACCCTGTTCTATCCCTAAACTACCAATCAGCCAAAATTTAACAATCACCTCATATATAACATTGATTTTTAACTCTGAACATGGTCCACCTATACCTGAATCCTATAGTGTAATCTAACCCTATTCTTTTTTTTTGGGCGGGCATACCCAGTGATGATTAGGGGTTACTCCTGGCTATGCACTCAGAAATCACTCCT
This sequence comes from Suncus etruscus, assembly GCF_024139225.1. Taxonomy (NCBI): domain Eukaryota; kingdom Metazoa; phylum Chordata; class Mammalia; order Eulipotyphla; family Soricidae; genus Suncus; species Suncus etruscus. The sequence goes on along the minus strand of NC_064856.1, from coordinate 21,736,851 downwards.
AACTGTGATGCCAGGGATTGAACCAAGGTCCGTCCTGGGTCAGCTGCTTGCAAGGCAAACACCCTACTGCTGCGCTATCACTCCAGCCCCAACCCTATTTTTTTTTTTAATTTTAAATCTTAGAAATTGAAAAACAAACGATTTATTTAGGTGTGTGCAGAGGAAATGGTATTGAAGTCTGTGATTGCCTGCCCTCTGCACAAGATGCTGGTGATGGCTCTCTTTGGGAGCACAGCAGGGGGCGCCAAGCCTGCAGGGCCCCTCAGGACTCATGCTGGGCTAGTGCTGCAAGATTTAGCAGAGGTCACAGGCTGGCCACAGCTCACTGCTGTTGCATGCATCTCATGCGTGGAGTGCGGAGTGCGGGGATCTTGGCTACATGTGCAGTCGTCCTGTAGTATGTGTATCCTGTAGATGTGCCTTCTTCTGGGATGCTTCTCTTGGTGATCACTGTCTTAATTGCTGAGGTCGGCCCAGTCCCAGGCTCCACAGAGGGCCACTCCTGACTTCTCTAGAGTCCATTTCAGGTCTTGGATTGTCTTGAGGAGGTTCATGTCCAACCCTATTCTTAACCCTACTATAATGCTAACCCTACCTGTAACACTAATCTCATATTAATCTTACCCTAGCCCAAACCTTAACCTACAAATTAGTATAAATTTAATGATCACCCATACATAACACTAATGTCTATGAATACAGTCAAACCCAATGCCTTATACTGTCTTATTATTTAATCCTAATTCTAATGCCAATAATAACTTAAACTATACTAACCTTACCCTAACCTAGAGCTTACCAGCTAATTCACCTATATTTTTTTGGGGGGGCGGGGCACATCAGCAGCATTCAGGGGTTACTCGTGGCTCTGGGCTCAGAAATTGCTCCTGGCAGACTCAGGAGACCATATGGGAAGCCAGGGATTAAACCTGGGTCCATCCTGGATTGGCTGTAGGCAAGGCACTGTGCTATCACTCCGGCCCCTCACCTATATTTATTTATTTTTTGTTTTTGTTTTTGGGCCACACCCAGTGATGCTCAGGGGTTACTCCTGGTTATGCACTCAGAAATCGCTCCTGGCTTGGGGGATCAGATGGGGCGCTGTGGGATTGAACTGCAGTCTGTCCTAGGTTAGCGTGTGCAAGGCTTGCGCCACCGCTCCGTTCCTCACCTATATTTAAAATTTTTCCACAAAACAGATATTTTTTTTTTTTTTTTTTTTTTTTTTGGGTCACACCTGGCGCGCTCAGGGGCCACTCCTGGCTCTATGCTCAGAAATCGCCCCTGGCAGGCTTGGGGGACCATATGGGATGCCGGGATTCGAACAGCCGTCCTTCTGCATGAAAGGCAAACGCCTTACCTCCATGCTATCTCTCCCACCTCCACAAGACAGATCTTTTTTTTTTTTTTGTTTTGTTTTTTGGGCCACACCCGGCGATGCTCAGGGGTTACCTGAGCTATCTGAGCTATTTCTGAGCTATCTGCTCAGAAACAGCTCCTGGCAGGCACGGGGGACCATATGGGACACCGGGATTCGAACCAACCACGTTTGGTCCTGGATCGGCTGCTTGCAAGGCAAACGCCGCTGTGCTATCTCTCCGGGCCCACACAAGACAGATTTTTAACTTTGAATATACTAAACCTAAATCCTAACCCTTTCATATAATCTAATTCTAACCCGAAGCCTAACTCAAACCTTATCCAACAGTATCCTAGCCTGAGTCTAAACCAGCGATGGTGAACCTATGGCATGCGTGCCAGCTGTGGCATGCGGAGGCCTTGCAGCTGGCACTAGGTAAGGTCCGCAATTAAGATATGCGGCGCGTAGGGAGGCAAGTGTGCCGGTGTCTGCTTTGCAGCTCACCTGGCAACAGGGCCGGACTGGCCATTGGGAGGACCTTGTCCCGGTGGGCCACAACCCATCCTCCTGTGCTGGCTGCAGTCCTGTGAGTGGATGTGTAGCCTGCCAGTCTTTCCCTTAGTAGCCTATGAGCCAGGCAGTGTGTGAGGGGGTGTGGGGGGAGGAAGAGAAGCTTCAGACTGAGTCTGTCACAAGAACTCAGTGAGGCTGTAGTGTTACTCCACATGTGACATCTGTAATCAGGAACAGTTCCTAGTGCTCCCATGCTAGAGAGGTGAGGATATGGGGGGGGGGTTGTTAATGTGTCTAATAATGCGCTCCTCTGTAAAAACCTCTGTATCTTCCATGGGGGACATGCTAAATTCGAGGAAACAAAAAAAGCTGCTTATGATGATTGCATAGAGAAGTTCAGTAAGCTGAGAGGAGGGCTGGGCTCTCTGTGAACAAACAACCAACACACTAATCCTCTGCGCTGTACCTGATGGAAAACTCAATAGAGCAAACAACAGTAAAGTGTATACGTGGCCCTTAACAGTGCTTTTGTAAACATCATAATAAAATAACAAAGGCTCTAATAATGAAAAATAAAAGTCCTTTTCCCATACACTCAGGTCACCTCTTAATTAGTTGTTATTGTGATGAATCCAATGCTGTATAGTCATTAATGCGATTAATCCAGTTTGCAGGTCATTTTATTTGGGGAATCGCAAATCACTTCTCCAATACATCAAGACTATAAATAAAACATCTCTTCTTAGTCTTCTGCTGTCACATAAACCTCTAGCTCACTACGGTTGGACATTGCTAAGCTGCCTCTTGTTATCCAGATTTTTCATTGTAAAAAGTAAGGACCCTGTGGTTTGGTTTTATTGATAAGCGCTTGCCATTTTTGTCTCAAAGGTGAGAGTCTGTCATTGCTTTTATAGAACATTAAAGTTTGAACATATCGCACAATTATCTTTCCTGTGCATATTCCTTTAAATTATATTGTTTTCTGGAGGATCTTTGGGTGTTCAGCATTCCTTTGAGAGTTTTGTGTGACTGAAGAGGATTAAGAAGAGATGTTTTAGTCATAGTCTTTATGGATCTTCTCCCCCCTCTCATGTCCTATCTTCTGTCTCCCCTCCTCCATGTCACATCATGTTCCTGTGTGTTGGCTGTTGCACTCCTTACTTATTAGTGGCTGGCCATGCCTCTCAAGTGTGCTTCTGCATTTTAGCCCTGCCCTGGACTTCAATGGGTGGGGCCTGCATGAGGTCATGTGATTGGGTTGGTCAACCCAATATACCCGGGCCTATTTTTTGTCCCAGTCCGGCCTGGCCTGGCAATGTGTTCCTCGTGGCTTCCTGAACTGCTGCGGGGCTGTGAGAAGCGAAGTCTCACTCCCTGCCTCCGCCTCTGAACCCACTCAGGTACTTGCCTACAGCACTGAGCGTTATTCTATCACGCCCTCCCACCCTGGCGGGAGACTTGAAGAGAACAGGAGACGCAATCTGCATTCTACATCATTTATTATTAGGTAAACTTCTACTTTGCCCTACCTGTGCTGCCTAAGTTTAATTGGACCAATAATAATGTTAATTATAAACTTACCTGGGCTCCTTTTTAAAAACCTATTAAATTATCTGGCTATTTGTTTAGGTGTCCAGGTTAGGGTTGCACAAGTTCGGTTTTCACCCAGACAGTATATTTTTTGACCGAAACGGATATTTACAATTAGTAAAAATCCTAATCAGATATTTTTGTTTTTGCCTTTGGGGTTACACCCGGTAGCGCTCAGGGGTTACTCCTGGTTCTACGCTCAGGAATTGCTCCTGGCAGGCTCGGGGGACCATATGGGATGGCGGGATTTGAACCACCGTCCTTCTGCATGCAAGGAAAATGCGCTACCTCCATGCTATCTCTCCGGCCACAATCACATATTTTTTAATGGGGACGGATTTGTATATAGCACTTCATTAGATTTTTTTATACAAATTTTATCTTTCTGTAGACTTGAAGTCTTGAACAAAGAAAATGAGTACAGAAAAGAAAAGAGTTCCTTGTAGGAAAATTAAAGAAATATCACTCTCGGGGCCGGGCGGTGGCGCTGGAGGTAAGGTGCCTGCCTTGCCTGCTAGCCTAGGACGGACCGCGGTTCGATCCCCCGGCGTCCCATATGGTCCCCCAAGAAGCCAGGAGCAACTTCTGAGCGCATAGCCAGGAGTAACCCCTGAGCGTCACAGGGTGTGGCCCAAAAACCAAAAAAAAAAAAAGAAAAAAAAAAAAGAAATATCACTCTCAGTCTTTTAGTTTTAGCAACTCTCTTTCAAAAACTAATCATCTTACAGTTGCAAGCTTTCAAATTTCACTGTGCATGACAAAACAAGGTAAGCCCCTCTCTGATGGAGATTTTATCAAAAAGGCAATTTTGGCTGGGAGTAATTAACTCTTCCATGGTTCCCAAAACAAGGATAAAATTGTGCAGCACATCTCTGAGATGCTGCTAAGCAGAAATACTGCAAAAGATAGGGTTCTGCCAATGTCTGTTGATTTTAGTCAACAGACTAAAATTTGCAACTTACAAATAGCACCCTTTTACTCCATGTGCTTGGATGAAAGTAAAGATATTACTAACCATGCAAGACTAGCGCTCATTTTGCGTTATGCTACTGGTGACATCATGAGAGAAGAGCTGGTAAAACTGCTGTCTTTGCCTGGAAGAACACAAGGGATAGATATGCACAATGTTGTGATGGAGGCTTTTTCATCATTAGACGTAAGTCCAGAAAAAGTGGTTTCAGTTACTAGTGATAGAGCACCTAGCATGGTGGAGACAACATCAGAATTCATCCATTTCTTTGTTAAGGAAGCAAAACATTCACTAATACAATTTCATTGCATAATACATCAAGAGGCTCTCTGTGCCAAAGAAAGCAGCAAAAATGGTGAACTTCATTTCATCATGGTGCATGCTCTTAATTTTTGATGAGGTTAAGGCACAATATAATACTTTACTGATGTACAATAATGTCTGGTGGCTGAGCAGAGGATGAGTGTTAGAGAGATTTGTGGCCTGCTTGGAAGAAGGTAGGCTATTTATGAATAAAAGGGGGAAGACTATCCTCAACTCACCAACATGGTCTGGCTTACCAACCTCATGTTCTTTACAGATTTTACTAACCACTTTAATGTACTAAACAAAAAATTACAAGGCATGGGAAAAACAGCAGAAAGCATGTTTAGTGACATCATAGCTTTTGAGAGAAAATTGCATGTTTTTGAAAAAGACTGTGAGAGTGGACAGCTAAAATATTTTCTCAACCTAAAAATACATTTTTTTTTTTTTTTTTTGGTTTTTGGGTCACACCCAGCAGTGCTCAGGGGTTACTCCTGGCTGTCTGCTCAGAAATAGCTCCTGGCAGGCACGGGGGACCATATGGGACACCGGGATTCGAACCAACCACCTTTGGTCCTGGATCGGCTGCTTGCAAGGCAAACGCCACTGTGCTATCTCTCCGGGCCCCTAAAAATACATTTTGATAATTCTACAACATTTGTGGGCAGTCATAAAAAACACCAGAAGTCCACAAATCATATTCCATCACTGTAGCTGAAGCAAAGGAGAATTTTAGTAAAAGATTTTCTCAGTTCCGTAAGATGGAGACAACCCTTTCGTTTATAACTTCCCCAGAAAAGTCCACATTTGAAGATCTTGATCTTTCCTGCTTACAGTGGTTAGATATTCAATATTTGGAAATAGAGCTACTGGAGTTTCAAGAAAGCTCTATCTGGAAAAATAAATTCAATGACCTGTGTGCGGCTCTTGAATGTATTGAGTGTGAAAGGGTGACAAATGAAATCACTGTTAGCAGTTCTGAAAATGAAATCCTAAAAGTGTGGAATTCTCTGCCAGACAATTTTAAGTCCATGAAAACACTTGGGATTGCTCTTCTTACTTTGCTTGGGTCATCCTATGCTTGTGTGCAGCTGTTTTCGGCTTTGAATCATATAAAATCTGATGCTAGAAACAGGTTAATGGATGACATGAGTGCTGCATGTGTTGCTCTGAAATTAACGCACTATGAGCCAAGGATTAACAAGTTATTAGCATGCATGTAACAACAAAGATTACATTAATTTTTTTCAGAGCATGCCCATTGCATATGTTTACATGAAGTAGTGTTTTCAGTTTGCAGTTAAGACACTTTCTAAGTTATTTAAATATTATTTAAAGATGTTATTTAAAGGGGCCGGGAAGATGGCGCTAGAGGTAAGGTGTCTGCCTTGCAAGCGCTAGCGTAGGATGGACCTCGGTTCGATCCCCCGGAGTCCCATATGGTCACCCCAAGCCAGGAGCTACTTCTGAGCGCATAGCCAGGAGTAACCCCTGAGCATCAAATGGGTGTGGCCCAAAAAACAAAACAAACAAACAAAAAGATGTTATTTAAAAAAGGAACTTTACATAGCCCTGTTGTATTCTAATCTGGAATTTCCAATAAAAACGGTTGGTTTAATTGAAAACTCTTTTTTTTCTTTTTTTGGTTTTTGAGTCACACCTGCTCAGGGGTTACTCCTGGTCCTGTCAGGCTCAGGAGGCCATAAGAGATGGTTTATATTCTGTATGCAAGGCAAACGCCCCACCTCCATGCTATCTCTCCGGCCCCTCTTTTGTTTTCTTTACATCATATTATTAGAAATGTAATAATTTAACTATTTTAAAATTTGATTGTAAATTTTACAAAAAAATATATAGAGACACTTTGGGAATACACATTGAGTCTTAACCCAGTTAACAGTTTTAAGAAGTTTACCTTTTTTTTTTACTCAGGTTACACTTGACATGTTATGTGAATAATAATATATAAATATATAAAATATGTCATGTAACTGAATCAAATTCTTTCTAAATTCATTAAATTGAATGAAATCATTAAAACAGTATAAATTGCCAATAAATTGAAATGAAAACCAAAGGATTGTGAATCAAATTGATCCTCTGACAATACAAAGATTCCAACCTTTAAAAATGATGTTACATAGTTCAGGCAACTTTATAAAGAGTTTTTAGATACTAAAATCTTGTTATTAAGGTTTAATTGACGTGCTGGCACTTTGAGGAAATTCTTAGGTTTTGTGTGGCAGTTTGGGCACTTGGGCTCAAAAAAGTTAGCCATCACTGGTCTAACCTACCAATCAGAGTAAATTTAATAGTCACCTTATATCTATCGAAACTTTGCAGTCAACTTTTTAAATTTTATTTTGGGGCCACACCTGATGGTGCTTAGAGATTATTATTGACTCTGAGATCAGGGTTCACTTCTGATGGACTTGGGGAATTTGCCAGGGATTGAGCCTAGGCTGGCTGCATACAAAGCCAACAGTACTGTCACTCCAGCCCCTTACATTCAGTTTTAAACACAGCCAAATTGAACCCTAACTTAAAAAAAAACATTTTCTTTGTTTGGTTTTTAGTTTGTGGGCCACACCCAGCGGTGCTTAAGGGTTACTCCTGATTCTGTGCTCAGAAATTACTTCTGGCAGTCTGGGGAAGAGGGGACTACGTAAGATACCATGTATGGAACTGGGTCAGCTGCATGCAAGGCAAACATCCAATCCATTGTGCTATCACTTCGGCCTTAACTTTAACTTTTAACCCTGACCCTAGCCCTATTGCTAATGTTAACCCAAATCCTCTACCAACCATACTTGAAACTAGGCCTAAATCAAACAATGAACCTAAATTTAACTATTGCCCTATTCCTAACATTCACTTTCAACTTTCAACCTAGCCAAAACCTAATCCTAACTCTTAACAATAACCTTAACCCTAACTGACAGTAACTCTAATGCCTACCGTACACCTACGTACCTATAAACCATTCACCTAAATTGAACCATTGCCCACACATAACATTGATTTTTAACTTTGCTGATAACTTTTTCTTAAATGCACTTCTGGTGGGATTTGGCCTCAGGATGTGTGTGTGTGTGTGTGTGTGTGTGTGTGTGTGTGTGTGTGGGTGTGTGTGGGTGTGTGTGTGTGTGTGTGTGTGTGGGTGTGTGTGAGAGAGAGAGAGAGACAGAGAGACAGAGAGAGAGACAGAGAGAGAGACAGACAGACAGACAAAAAGCACGAGGAAGGAGGAGGGGAGAGACAGAAAGTGTGTGTGTGTGTGTGTGTGTGTGTGTGTGTGTGTGCATGAAAACAATTTTTCCAACTTGAAACCTCAAATCTCCTGCTGCCTCCCTGGAGTGTACATAAACCAGGAGCTTTTGTTTATGGAGTCTCTTGGATCAATTTCTGTTTTCATTGAGCTCTTCACCTTCCTTTCTCTTAACAGTCCCCCTAGGTTCACCTTCACTGTGATCTTGTTCCAGCATTTCTCCTTCCCTGTCTGGGACAGGAACCAGGTCAATAGGGTGTGGAGGGCCAGATGGTCCAAGAACACTTGCCTTTCCCACCCTCACCCCACTTCCACGTTCTTTTCAAATTGCTTTCTAGTGAATACCTGCTCATATTTGGGGCTTCACTTCTCTTTCGGCTCATCAGACATCCCTTCTTTTCTCATCAGCATCCCTTGCTCTGCAAGTCTGACGAAACACAGATTATGGGGATGCAGCAGGGGAATGACCTTCATTCATATAGTGGAGTTTATGGGAATACCTGTGTCTCCTGATTTTGAAGCCACACTTCTGGGTTTGGCTTTGGGCTAGTTTGCTGCTTAGGTTATCTGCATTGGCCACTTGGCAGTGCAGGAAGCTCGAGCCTTCTGCAGCTCCTGCACACTGGCCCAGTGAAAGGGGTAGCGGTGATGTGGACCCTCAAACTGATGGCTCTCAGGTTGGGGTACTCGCTGGCTTGACTTTGCCCTGCTGCAACCCTTCTGGGCATGAAATCTTGAGAAGATCTTGGATGAAAAAATAGCACAGCTGGTTGGGAAATTGCCATGTAAGTGGTCCATCTGAGTTTAACAATCCACACCCTATGTGTTCCCCCCAAGCACCATCAGGAATGATTTCTAGAGCAGGGCCAGGAGCAAGTCCTGATACCGCCTTGTATGGTCGTAGGCTCCACCCACAAACAAACAAACAAACAAACAAACAAACAAACAAACAAACAAACAAACAAACAAACAAACAAACTCAACAGATTTGGGAGAAGAGAGGGCAAGATCTCTAAGCCACCACCTTTGCCAACCAAAACATGGTCAGAGGCGGAGAAGTCGGCTGTGGGCTTGTTCCGCCACCTGCTGGCTATTAGCTCAATTGCAGCGAGAAACGGCATGAAATTCTGGGGCCGGTTGGAGACACAGAGCAAACTTGATCCTTTCTTTGCGTAGCTGAAAAAGGCGCATTTATGTTAAATAGTAAAAATAAAGGGAAAGTTTCTCCAAGTTTTCCCACTGCCTAGCAAGTAAGACTTAATTTTTTTTTTATTTTGATCATAGTGGCTTACATATCTTTCACATTAGTATTTTAGGTACATATTAACATTGAATCAGGGGAATACCCACCACCAAATTTGTCCTCCCCACTTCCCCGTTCCCTTTCTGCAACCCATATCCCCCACCATCACCCTCCAGGCTGCTAGAGTATGTGGTGCCCTCTTTGTCTAGCTTACTATCAGTGATCATACATTTGTTTGGTCCTGGTGCCCTCCCTTGTTTCTCCCTCTATTTGAGAGGCTAACCTAGATAAATCGAGTTATGTGGTTTTGTTTGAGGGAAAGAAAAGGGTAAAGATTAAGCAAAAAAAAATTAATTAATTAAAAAATATGCTGAAAATGGACGGACTACTTTTAGTGGCTATCAGCCTCACTTTGAGAGAGGACATGAAAAAGGTAATTGAAACACCATAACAATACAAAAATAAATGTCAAATTAAATATCCAGTGAGCCCTACAGCAATAAAGAGAAGCACCATACAATAGTCTCGATTCTGAATTCAAATCATGCCGGAGTGCAAAAAGAAAGAGAAAGATAAGATAAAATAATATAAAATAAAAAAAGGAGACATCAACTTCAATATCTATACCAAAATAAAGACGTCAAAAAACCAATCAATCAATCAATATATATGTGGAAAAATGATTATTTTGTGCTTCTCCCCCCCCCTTTTTTTCTTTTCTCCCTGCATAGGCACAGTAATTATTGGGGATATTATAGAGGGAATTCCATTGGCCTAGGAGATACAGGGTTTCTCCATCCCTGAAGTATACTGTCATGGGATTAACTATAGACTCCTTGCACGATCATTTACTCTCCCCTCGGTGCTTTTGTGGTGTATGGAAGATTTCTGCTTCGTCATGGATGGTAAAATCAGTCCTCTGTATCTAGAGATCTTGGTGACTGTGCAGCTCAATGAATGGAGCTTATGATGAAGGCTTTCTTTGTGGTTCTAGCAGTTCTGCTTCTTCAGTGTCATTTTAATTCATCTTCTGTAGTTGGTGTTCTTGGTGGTACAATTTTTGGGGTGAGGGGGTGGGGAGTTGCTTTGTTTTCGTTTATTTTTGGGTCACACTTGACTGTGCTCAGGATTTACTCCTGGGTTTGTGCTGAGGAACCATTCCTGGCAGGGCTTTGAGATGCTGGATATTAAACCCAGGTTGGTTGCATGCAAGACAAGTTGCCTTACCTTCTTTCTGTGCCATCTCTCTGGCCACTGGGTGACAACTTTCTAGCCCTGCTTAGTTCAGCCCTGCTCAAGTCTCAAAGGAGAGGACCATTTAGAGAGCCAGGGGATAAATCTGATAAAATAGGTGTCAAAGAAGGAAGGCCTGGACATAGAGTGCCCCTCCTGTTGACCCACCACTGTCCCCACACACTGCGGTATAGGAGTGAGTAGACCCCAAACACAGAATGTGATCAACGGACATCACAGTATTAGTGAACTCAGGTTTCCCCATGGAGCTCCATGCAGAGGGACCCTCTGTGCAAATGCTTCCATAGACATGTAGCCCCACTGGTGCCAACCATCTCTGCCATTACACATGTGCAAGTGACATAGCTTAAGTACTAAAGGGCCACCAACTCCTAGACAAGTTGGCTTGAACACCACAGAAGACTCAACTGAAAGAAAGGGAACCCTATCTATGAAGAGATTTCAAAACCATCCCGGACTGGGGGCTTGCTTATTGATTAGAACTACCTGCCTTGCAAGTATAAGGTTACAAGCTGAATCCCTGGTGCTGCCTGTATATGCTGAGTACAGACTGGCAGGGTGGCAGTCTGGTCAATTCACGCCTTTTCCTCCAAGTGATATGGAAACAGTGCATGCAATCTCTTTTGTTAAAATAATAATTTCTTAAAAAAAAGGGAGGGCCAGAGAGATATAGCATGGAGATAAGGCGTTTGCCTTTCATGCAGAAGGACAGTGGTTCAAATCCCGGCATCCCATATGGTCCCCCGAGCCTGTCAGGAGTGATTTCTGAGCATAGAGCCAGGAGTAACTCCTGAGTGCTGTCGGGTGTGATCCAAAAACAAAAACAAAAACAAAACAAAACAAAAAAAAGAATTTTTTCTTATTTAAACACCATGGTTACAAACATGTTCAGAGTTGGGTTTCAGCCATAAAATGCACACCCTCATTCACCAATGCAACTATCTCACTACAATGATCCCCTATTTCCCTCTTTCCCCATCTTCTGATTGTCTTTGAGATAGGCATTGTATGTCTCTCTCTCTATCATTGTCATGTTGTTAATGTAGTTATTTTTCTTTCTTTTTTTTGGGGGGGGGGTTCATGCTATCTCCATGTTATCTCTCCGGCCCCTGTAGTTATTTTTCTAACTGCATTTACACTTTTTTGTGGTAAGTTTCATATCATGGGCTTGTCCTTCTGGCACTCATCTCTGTTGTCTCTGGGTATTATTACTACACTGCCTTTTATTTTTTTAATAACACAGATGAGGAGACTATTCTGTGTTTATCTCTCTCCCTCTGACTTATTTCACTCAGCATAATAGTCTCCATATCCATCCATGTATAGGCATATTTCATGACTTTATTTTTTCTAACAGCTGCATAGTATTCCATTGTGTAGATATACCACAGTTTTTTTGTTTGTTTTTGGGTCACACCCGGCAGCACTCAGGGGTTACTCCTGGCTCTATGCTCAGAAATCGCTCCTGGCAGGCTCGGGGGATCATATGGGATGCCAGAATTTGAACCACAGTTCTTCTGCATGCAAGGCAAATGCCCTACCTCCATGCTATCTCTTTGGCCCCCATATCACAGTTTCTTTAGCCACTTATTTGTTGTCAGGCATCTGGGTTGTTTCCAAGTTTTGGTTATTGTAAATAGTGTAATGTATGCAATATCTGATGCTCAGCTGTGTGTGTGTAAGCAGCACAAATCAAAAGTATTCAATTCTGGTGAACACTGCAACTAAAATATGTGTGAGCACTGGACCAGGAGTGTGGCCCAATGATCATGTGTGAACACTCCCAACACATCTGGCAGCTGAGCTGAGTATGTGAGTACTATGGCAGCAAGTACATGCAACTTCATCACCTAATAACAATACTGACAATAGAAAAATGGAAGGGAGTAAACCCCCAATATTATTTTTCCCAGGCACTCCACAATATTTTTTTTTTAAATATTGGAACCAGGGAGTGAGCTCAAAGGACTGGATCACATGCTTTGCATGCATGAGGCTCAGGTGTGATCCCTTGAGCACCTGCATGGTCCCTCGAACACCACAGGGAAATGACTTCCTTGATCACCAGAATTGGGAGAAGATCCCTGAGAACTGCTGAGAACCAATACAAACTAAATAAAAGAAACCAATATTGTATACAATTATTATTTAAAACACTTTAAGTATGTCTTCCAGGAAGTTATGTGCCAGAAAAAAAGGGGGGAAAAGACATCTCTGAGATAGAGTACTTACTTTACATATGAGGTCTTAGGTCTGATTCCTGGTGCTGCAAAAATAAAAGGATGTGGGGGAATGGGAAGGTATACAGAAAAGGGGAACTATTTAGTCAAAAGTGTTTTGGCTGGGACTGGAGTGATAGTACAGCAGATAGGGCATTTGCCTTGCATATAGCCGACCCAGGTTTGATCTCTGCCATCCCATAGGGTCCCCTGAGCCTGCCAGGAGGAATTTCTTAACACAGAGCCCAGAGTAACCCCTGAGTGCTGCCAAGTTTTGCCACAACCCCTCCCCCCATAAGAAGTGTTTACGCTGTTGTTGCTGGAAAAATAGTAATGGGTTTAAGGCATTTGCCTTATATATTGTCCCCTGAGCACTGCCAGGGTTCAATTCTGAGCACAGAGGAAAGAATAGCCAATGAGAACTTCCAGGCTTGGCTTAACATCTTTACCCTCTTTCTCCTCACCACAAAAAGGGTTTTGTGGCTGTAGTGCTTAAGCATTCAACTCTGAGTATTGTATGTGAAAATGTGCTTTGCCACTGAGTCATATCCCCAACCCCAAATACATTTTCTTTTTCATTTAGCTTTTTTTTTTTTTTTTTTTTTTTTTTAGTCACATCTGGTGGTACTCAGGGCTTATTCGTAGTTCTGTGCCTCAGGATCACTCCTGGTGGACTTGTGGGACCATATGTGGTGCTCAGGATCAAACCCTGGTCAGCTGTGGACAAAACAAGAGGTGCACCTGTTGTTCTATCTCTCTGGCCCACACCCATGTACATTTTTTAATAAACAGAAAGTTGTTTTCTCCTACCTGCTCCAAAGTGATGCTAAAGGTATCAAAATGAGTGTGGCACACAGCCCAGGAGATGCATACACATGCATGTTGAGATGTGCGTGTGCTTGGAGGATGCTGTCTATAGTCAAGTTTGTAGGAGTGAAGTTTGGAAACAATCCAAGTGCCATCTCTGGGGCCTGGGGAAATAAACCACAGCACATATGGCAGATGTCGACCATCTCTTAGTTAAAGTAGATGGTCTGTGTGTTGACTTGCAAAGATCTGACGAACCAAATAGAATGAGAAATAGCTAGTTTATTATTTTTATTTACTACAATAATAATTATTTTGGGCCACACCCACTGTTATGCAAAGACTACCAGTTAGTCCTGGTAGTGCTTGGAAACTATGTGGTGCCTGAAATTTAAATTCAGACCTCCCCCATGCAAAGCATTACATTTCTCTGACCCTTCCAGTATGTTATTTATGAGTTTGTATGCACATAAACACAAGCAAACACACGAGGGATACACCTGCTTTCACGGGCCAGTGGACAAATGCAGCCTTTTTGTAGGAGAGAAATCTGCACATCTTTCAACTCTCTGCTCAGATCAGCAAATTTTCAGCAAGACTTTTCTACCCCCTGCCAGGCCCTGCCAGGCCCCTGAGTCAGAATCTGCCCCCACCTCCACGTTGTGTGTGTGTGTGTGTGTGTGTGTGTGTGTGTGCGCGCGCGCGTATGTGTACTGGTGCTTTTGTATTCCTTTGCACGAGTATTGATTTGTCTATTATACAGAGCTCCATCCTCCCTCCAGGCAATATTTGAGCAAAGATCCTCCTTCTCCCTCCCTGCTCCGAGGTACAGAGTGTTTTTAACAAAGGCATCTGCTATTTGGTTTCCCCAGACAGGACAAAACTATAGAAACTGGAGGCCTTCTCTCTTACCAAATTCCCCAATCCTTAGTGGTTAGAAGTGAAAGCTGGGCTCTCAGCAGGCCTGAGCTCAAATCCTTACTGCCAGTTGTTAGCTGTGTGCCCACGGGCAAGTAACTTGAGTTACTTGAGTAACTCTGAGTCTTAGGTCCTCGCTGGTAAAGAGAATAATGATTGCTACCTTAGTGTTACTGGATGCATTAATGAATGGGTTAAAATTTGTTGGAAGTCTAGATGCGGCGAGCTTGGCCCATCCCAAAGTGCCAGCAGGTGGCGCTGTGTTCATTCGCACCCGAGCTGTGAGCTCATCTGCTCAAAGCTTGGACCAGCTTTCAGACCCGCAGAGAATGGGAGTAGGAAGAAATCTGGTCTGCTGGTCTCTGGAAGGATCTACAGCCTCGGCCTTTACTTGAACTTCTCAGGGGTGGGTGACAAGGCAGTGGTGGTGATGGTGGAGACACTAGCGGAGATGGTGTGAACCAGCCCTCTCCTAGTGTGTCTTGTGGGGGTGGAGGGAAAACACACAGCTGAACTCTAGGGATCCCAGAAGCTCAGATGGAAAGTAGAGGGCAGAGAAGGAGCAGGCTGAGGATGAGTGAGATGAGGTGCTCGGAGGTGCTCACTTCCAGGCACCTGCAAGGCTGGCAGGGGGCTGTCCGCCCCTTGTGCCTCGTAAGGACACTTGGACCCAACTGGGGCCAGTGCAAAGCTGCCTCTTCACTCTGTGCCCTGTACACTGTATAATATGGGGAGACTTCCAGGGGTGCCAGGCTGGCCAATGCATCCGTGTCTCCGAGGAACACTATCTGGGAAGAACTTTTATTGCTATCCTTTTGATAATGAACTGACCCAGGAGTGGGGAGTAGGGTGTGTCCCAAAAAGAAAGGAAAAGAAAAAGGACCCAGAGAGAAATGCAGGAGGCTTGTGTCTACATTGACTCTAGACTGGCAATTTGGTTCAGGCACCATCACTTGAACAATGCCCTCCACTGTGCCAGACCCTCCTGCCACCCCCCCTTTTGCTCAAGTCCATCAGAGCCTCTGGTGCAGCATGGAGATCCATAGGGAGCGGGCCCAGCCCTTAGGGGGACGCTGGTTCTGCCATTGATCTGCCCATCGCACTCTCACGTCCAGGCTGAGAAGTGGGTATGAATGAGAGGTGTGCAGGGAGAGAGGAAGGAGAGGGTCACCCTGATGGTGAGGAGCTGCGGGGTCTGGCAGGCAGGAGGGTGCAGAGCTGGGGGCAGGATGGCAGGAAGGTGCAGAGTTTGTGGCCAGGCATGTGGGAGGGGCTGGGGTGTAGGCTGAGACTTCCGGTGTGCCAGGAGGTGTGTCTTCTGCCTGGCCTGCTGCACTCAGAGGACTTGGGGCCTGGAAGCCAGTGACTGAGGCTGATGCTGCTCCAGGCCTCATGTGGTGCTTTGGGACCTGGTTTTCCTGCAGGTGTGAGAGAGGCAGAGATGAAGAGACAGACAGAGACAAACAGACAGAGCAGAGACTGAGACAGAGAAAGACAGAGACAGAGAGAGAACAACAGGAATGATTCCTGCAACCTTATGGTGTCCCAAGCTAATCCTCTGAAATGACAAGGTGGATGTGCTATGGTGGTGGTAGGGGTATGAGACGCGTTGGGCGGCTGCACTTTCTGTGCTTGAGGGGGGGCCTGAGGGCTTACTTGGGTTGGGGGACCCCTTCTCTCTGGGAGTCCTCTCTGCATATTTCTTTTGACTTTAGTAATTAAACATTTTTTTAGTTATTTTTTAATTTAAACCATTGTGACTTGCAGTTAGTTGGGTTTTAGATATACAATATTTCGGCAGCAATTCTAGTGTCAACCTCCCTCCACTAACGTTCCCAAAGTCCATCTCATGTCACCCCTCACCCCCGACCCCTCACCCCCGCCCCAGCCTGCCATCATAACAGGCATACTTTTAGTTTTGGTTGTTAAAGTTTGGGTCTCCTGATTGTCGACCTGTGGCTTGGATATTTAGTTTTTTCTTAGCCCCACTACTGCACCTGAGTACCTGTCCCCTGTGTCCCCATTATTTCACATTTGTCTTTCTCATCCTCCACTCAATTTCTTTTCTTCTCACTATACTCTGGGGCCATTCTTCTTGTTTCTTGAGCAGGGGTCTCTCTGTGGGGTGATGTGGTTTTTAGCAGGGGGCTCAACCTTTTTTTTTTTGTTTTTTTGTTTTTTTGTTTGTTTTTGTTTTTTGGTTTTTGGGTCACACCCTGCAGCGCTCAGGGGCTACTTCTGACTCTAAGCTCAGAAATCACTCCTGGCAGGCTCTGGGGAACCATATGGGATGCCGGGATTTAAACCAATGTCCTTCAGCATGCAAGGCAAACTCCCTACCTCCATGCTATTTCTCCGGCCCCCAATTTTTTATTTTTTATTTTTTGGGAGGTCTCAATCTTGTTCTCTTGTCACCCAGGGTGCTTGAAAGGACAGTTGGGGTGTATGAGGTTTTGGACTTCCTTTGCGCAGCTGGAGGCACAGGGTGGGGTTCAGACAGGCTGTGTGGCTCAGCCCTCTCTTAATTGAGGGGTGTCCTGGTCATCCCCCACCTTCACTGTCTCGAGGGCCCAGGGGTGCTGCATGGTGCCAGGGACCAGCAAGGGTGGAGGGGGCAGCTTATAGCTGGAGAAGGTATCCTGGAGGGGGTCTGAGTGAGTTGAGTTGGGGGGAGTTCAGCCCCAGGCCCCCTCCCCTCTTTTCTGCCCTCCCGTCCCTCCCCCACCCGCCAGCACTTAGTTTTAATAGCCCTCTGATTGCGCCTCTTTTGGAGGAGAGACTAATCATTATGAACGCATTTGGGCGGCTCCAGTGCAAATGAGCCCAAGGGGCCGGCCGGTGGGGAGCAGGGATGGAGGCGACTGAGATGCGCAGTACATTCAGCCTGTCCGCAGCCCATTCCGGGTGGCTCCCTTCTGGCAAGTGGGGTGCCGGCCTTTCTGCAGAGCGGGAGGAGGTGGTCTGCAGAGACCAGGTGCAAAGTCCCCCAGGACGCTTGCGTTTTTCCTTCCAGGAGAGGGAAGAGGCAGAGGGGAGAGAGCGATACTGGCACCAGGCTGCTTTCCGGGGGCCAGACTTGAGGAGGCTCCCACGGAAGGAACTGAGATTCGCTGTCCAACAGGGCAAGGGCGCAAGGACCCTCGTGGGGAGCAAAACCCGCTGCCCCTTGCGATGGGAAGGGGTCTCCGTTGGGGATGGAAGGAGGGAGTGGGCTGGCTCTGCAGAGAGGCCTCCCCGCGATCCTGCTCACCCTGGAGACAGGCACAGGCGCACAGCCCCCAAATCCTGAGAGGGCCTCCCCCTGAAGATGCTCCTTGCTGCTTGAGACGGCTGATTACTCACTAGGGTCTGTGTGATTATTTAATCAAGCCCGAGTCCTCAGCGGGCACAGAGCAGGGTGGCTGACCAGACCCTGTTCCCTCCTCCCCAGGAGGCTAATCAGTAGAGCCCCAGGGGGCGGGCTCAGGGCGCCCCACAGCAGGCCTCCGGGGAGGAGCGCCAGCCGCGGGTCCAGGTCACCTTGGGGCTCGCCTCAGCGGCAGGAGCTGACGGTGGGGGTTGTGCAGACCTGAGTCCAGCCCCTTACTTAGTTTTGAGGGTGCCAAGAACCTCAGGGGGAAAGGAGGCGTAGGAAGTTCCTCAGGGAACACAGAGGCCTCTGAGAGTGCTCCTCTCCCTCCTCTCAACTTCTGTCTTCTTTACCTCCTTTCCTTCCTCTTTTCTTCCATCCTCTTCCACCTCTTCTCTTTTTTCCTGCCCGCCTCCCTTCCTCCTTCCCTCCCTCCTCCCCTCCCTCTCTTTCCTTCCTTCTTCCTCCCCTTCCCTCCCTCCCCTTCCCTTCCTGCCCCTCCCTTTCTCCCTCCCCCTCCCTCCCTCCCTCCCCTCCCTCTCTCCCTCCTTCCTTCCTTCCTTCCTTGCTTCCCTTTTTTCTTCCTTTCTTCCCTCCTCCCTCCCTCCCTCTCTTCCTCCCTCCCTTCCTCTCCCTCCCTCCCTCTCCCTTCCTTCCTTCTTCCCTCCCTCCTTCCTCCCTCTCTTCCTTCCTTCTTTCCTCCCTCTCTCCTTCCCTCCCTCCCCCTCTTCTTCCCTCCCTCCCTCCTTTTCTTTCTTCCTCCCTCCCTTCCTTCCTTGCTTCCCTCCTTTCTTCCTTCCTTCTTCCCTCCTCCCTCCCTCTCTTCCTCTCTTCCTCCCTCCCTCCCTCTCCCTTCCTTCCTTCTTCCCTCCCTCCCTCCCTCCCTCCATTCCTTCCTTCCTTCCTTCCTTCCTTCCTTCCTTCCTTCCTTCCTTCCTTCCTTCCTTCCTTCCTTCCTTCCTTCCTTCCTTCCTTCCTTCCTTCCTCTCTCCCTCCTTTTCTCCCTCATCCTCCCTCCCTCTCCTTCCTTCCTCCCTCCCTCCCTCTCCTTCCTTCCTCCTTCCTTCCCTCCCTCCCTCTCTTTTCTTCCTTCCTCCTTCCCTCCCTCCCTCCCTCTCTCCCTTCCTTCCTTCCTTCCTTCCTTCCTTCCTTCCTTCCTTCCTTCCTTCCTTCCTTCCTTCCTTCCTTCCTCCTTCCCTCCCTCCCTCCCTTCCTCCCTCTCCTTTCTTCCTACTTCCCTCCCTCTCTCCTTCCCTCCCTCTCCTTCCTTCCTCCTTCCTTCCCTCCCTCCCTCCCTCTCTTTCCTTCCTTCCTCCTCCCTCCCTCTCCTTCCTCCCTCCTTACCTCCCTCCCTTCCTTCCTCCTTCCCTCCCTCCCTCCCTCCCTTCCTCCCTTCCTTCCTTCCTTTCTCTCTCCCTCCTTTTCTCCCTCATCCTCCCTCCCTCTCCTTCCTTCCTCCCTCCTTCCCTCTCCTTCCTTCCTCCTTCCTTCCCTCCCTCCCTCTCTTTTCTTCCTTCCTCCTTCCCTCCCTCCCTCTCTCCCTTCCTTCCTTCCTTCCTTCCTTCCTCCTTCCTTCCCTCCCTTCCTTCCTCTCTCCCTTTCTCCTTCCCTCATTCCCTCCCTTCCTCCCTCCCTCCCTTCCTCCCTCTCCTTTCTTCCTCCTTCCCTCCCTCTCTCCTTCCCTCCCTCTCCTTCCTTCCTCCTTCCTTCCCTCCCTCCCTCCCTCTCTTTCCTTCCTTCCTCCTCCCTCCCTCTCCTTCCTCCCTCCTTCCCTCCCTCCCTTCCTTCCTCCTTCCCTCCCTCCCTCCCTCCCTCCTTCCTTCCTTCCTTCCTTCCTTCCTTCCTTCCTTCCTTCCTTCCTTCCTCCTTCCCTCCTCCCTTTCTTTCTCCCTCCATCCCTCCCTTCCTCCCTCCTCCCTCTCTTCCTTCCTCCCTCTCCTTCCTTTCTCCCTCCCTCCCTCCCTCCCTCCTTCCTTCCTTCCTTCCTTCCTTCCTTCCTTCCTTCCTTCCTTCCTTCCTTCCTTCCTCTCTCCCTCCCTCCCTTCCTCCCTCTCCTTCTCCCTCCCTCTCCTTCCTCCCTCCTTCCTCCCTCCCTCCCTCCCTTCCCTTCCTTCCTTCCTTCCTTCCTTCCTTCCTTCCTTCCTTCCTCCCTCCCTCCCTCCCTCCCTCCCTCCCTTCCTTCCTTCCTTCCTTCCTTCCTTCCTTCCTTCCTTCCTTCCTTCCTTCCTTCCTTCCTTCCTTCCTTCCTTCCTTCCTTCCTTCCTTCCTTCCTTCCTTCCTTCCTTCCTTCCTTCCGGGAGAGTTTGTTCCTCTTCCTGATGATGACAGAGGGAATGGTGAGGCTGGAGCAGAGGGCAGGGGGAGTCCAGGGCAGGTACCTACAAATATCCAGACCTCACCTGTCCTGTTGTAGTGCAGAGAGCTAGTGTAATTAGTTCATAAATCACCCCTCTGATAAATAGAATGATAGATGTGGGTTTCAGTTGATCACTTTTTTATTAAGGGGAAATAAATCAGTCTCCCATTGTTGCTATAAACCTTTCAAACTGGTCAAATCCTGGTGGTAGCTGCTGATTAACATGGCCAGATGGAGGGACCATTTGTAGCTGATCATGGGGATCAATCAATCCCTGTCATCGTCCCTCCTGGAGGAGGTGACAGGAACCAGGTTAAGCCATGGCCGGCCGTTGGCTCTTCATTCCCCAGTGCAAGTCTGTTTTCTGTGGGGGCAGGTGTGGTTGGGAAACTTGTGGGCTTGGAGCCAGGAAGCAGCCTGGCTGGGACGCTCAGGGGTAGAGCTGGAGGAGTGGGCACCCTTGGGATCCTCCATGTTCCTCTCCCCACCTGCAGGTGGATGGTTAGATAGGCCTCAGAGTGGTTCCAGGGGATACTAGACTTCTCCATTTAGAACATTCACGCGCTGAACAGCCCTGAAGACCCTAAAGAGTGTTTATTATTATGAATTCCATCTACCAGCATTTACTGTATCAGAAATGAAAACAGAAAGTAAGATTTAAAAATTAATTTACATGGCTGGAGAGATAGCACAGCAATAGCGCATTTGCCTTGCATGCGGCTGACCCAGGTCAGACCTGGGTTCGAACCTCGGCGTCCCATATGGTCCCCTGAGCCAGGAGCAATTTCTGAGTGCAGAGCTAGGAGTGACCCCCCAAAACAAAAAAATTAATTTACACTATCAATAAATATTTTTTTGTGAGTATAAAGTACGTTATTTTCCCCCTCAGGGGTACAGCTTATAATTCTTTAATTTTTTTAAAATGGTTTTTGGGTCACACCCTGCAGCACTCAGGAATTAATTCTGGCTCTATGCTCAGAAATCACTCCTGGCAGGCTCGGGGGACCATATGGGATGTCAGGATTTGAACCACCGTCCTTCTGCATGCAAGGCAAACACCTTACCTCCATGCTATCTCTCTGGCCCCTAATTCTTTAATTTTTAAAAACATTTAGGTGCTGAGCTGGAGAGATAGCACAACGATAGGGCGTTTGCCTTGCACGAGGTTAACCCAGAATGGACTGTGGTTCAATTTTTGGCATTCTATATCCCTGAGTCTGCCAGGGGCAATTTCTGAGCAAAGAGCCAGGAGTAACTCCTGAACATACCAGGTGTGACCCCAAAATAAAACAAAACAAATTTAGGTGCCATTGCTGTTAATACAGTTTCTATTTTTAAAATTTTTTTTATTTAAACAAATTTATTACATACATGATTGTGTTTGGGTTTCAGTCATTTAAAAAACACCACCCATCACCAGTGCAACATTCCCATCACCAATGTCCCAAATCTCCCTCCTCCCCACCCAACCCCCACCTGTACTCTAGATAGGCTTTCTATTTCCCTTGTACATTCTCATTATTAGGATAGTTCGAAACTTAGTTATTTCTCTAACTAAACTCATCCCTATTTGTGGTGAGCTTCATGAGGCGAGCTGTAACTTCCAGCTCTTTTCTCTTTTATGACTGAAAGTTATTATTGCAAGAATATCTTTCATTTTTCTTAAAACCCATAGAGTGAGACCAGTCTTTCTCTCCCTGTGACTTATTTCACTCAGCATAATAGATTCTATGTACATCCATGTATAGGAGAATTTCATGACTTCATCTCTCCTGACAGCTGCATAATATTCCATTGTGTATATGTACCACAGTTTTTTTTAGCCATTCATCTGTTGAAGTGTATCTTGGCTATTTCCAGACTCTTGCTATGGTAAATAGTGCTGCAATAAATATGGTGTAAGGAAGGGATTTTTGTATTGTATTTTTGGGTTCCTAGAATATATTCCTAGGAGTGGTATAGCTGGGTTGTATGGGAGCTCGATTTCCAGTTTTTGGAGGAATCTCCATATCGCTTTCCATAAATGTTGAACTAGACGGCATTCCCACCAGTAGTGGATAAGAGTTCCTTTCTCTCCACATCTCCGCCAACACTGCTTGTTCTCATTCTTTGTGAAGTGTGCCAATCTCTGTGGTGTGAGGTGGTACCTCATAGATTTTTGATTTGCATCTCCCTGATGATTAGTGATGTGGAGCATTTTTTCATGTGTCTTTTGACCATTTGTATTTCTTCTTTGTCAAAGTGTCTGTCCATTTCTTCTCCCCATTTTTTGATGGGGTTAGATGTTCTTTTCTTGTAAAGTTCTGTCAGTGCCTTGTATACTTTGGAGATTAGCCCCTTGTCTGATGGGTATTGGGTAAATAGTTTCTTCCATTCAGTGGGGGGGCTCTTGTATCCTGGGCGCTATTTCTTTTGAGGTGCAGAAGCTTCTCAGTTTAATATATTCCCATCTGTTAATCTCTGCTTTCACTTGCTTGGAGAGTGCAGTTTCCTCTTTGAAGATGCTTTTAGTCTCAATGTCCTGGAGTGTTTTACCTATGTGTTGTTCTATATATCTTATGGTTTCGGGTCTGATTTCGAGGTCTTTCATCTATTTGGATTTAACCTTCATACATGATGTTAGCTGGGGGTCTAAGTTCAATTTTTTTGCAAGTGGCTAGCCAGTTGTGCCAACACCACTTGTTGAAGAGGCTTTCTTTGCTCCATTTAGGATTTCTTGCTCCTTTATCAAAAATTAGGTGATTGTATGTCTGGGGAACATTGTCTGAGTATTCAAGCCTATTCCACTGATGTGAGGGCCTGTCTTTATTCCAATACCATGCTGTTTTGATAACTATTGCTTTGTAGTACAGTTTAAAGTTGGGAAAAGTAATTCCTCTCATATTCTTTTTCTCAATGATTGCTTTAGCTATTCTAGTATGTTTATTGTTTCAAATGAATTTCAAAAGTGCCTGATTCACTTCTTTGAAGAATGTCATGGGTATCTTTAGAGGGATCGCATTAAATCTGTACAATGCTTTGAGGAGTATTGCCATTTTGATGATGTTAATCCTGCCAATCCATGAGCAGGGTATGTGCTTCCATTTCTGCATGTCCTCTCTTATTTCTTGGAGCAAAGTTTTATAGTTTTCTCTGTATAGGTTCTTCACATTTTTAGTCAAGTTGATTCCAAGATATTTGAGTTTGTGTGGCACTATTGTGAATGGGGTTGTTTTCTTTTTTTTTTTTGGGGTTGTTTTCTTAATGTCCATTTCTTCCTTAGTACTATTGGTGTATAGAAAGGCCATTGATTTTTGTGTGTTAATTTTGTAGCCTGCCACCTTGCTTTATGAGTCTATTGTTTCTAGAAGCTTTTTCGTAGAGACTCCAGGGTTTTCTAAGTAGAGTATCATGTCATCTACAAACAGCGAGAGCTTGACTTCTTCCTTTCCTATCTGGATTTCCTTGATATCTTTTTCTTGCTAATCACTATAGCAAGTTTTTCCAGTGCTATGTTGAATAGGAGTGGTGAGAGAGGACAGCCTTGTCTTGTGCCAGAATTTAGAGGAAAGGCCTTCAGTTTTTCTCCATTGAGGATATTTGCCACTGTCTTGTGTTAGGTGGCCTTAACTATATTGAGAAAGGTTCCTTCCATTCCCATCTTGCTGAGAGTTTTGATCAAGAATGAGTGTTGGACCTTATCAAATGCTTTCTCTGCATCTATTGATATGATCATGTGATTTCTATTTTTCTTGTTGTTGATGTTGTGTATTATGTTGATAGATTTATGGATGTTAAACCAGTCTTGCATTCCTGGGATGAAACCTACTTGATCATAGTAGATGATCTGCTTAATGAGGCTGAATCCTATTTGCCAGGATTTTGTTGAGTATCTTTGCATCTGTATTAATCAGCGATATTGGTCTGTAATTTTCTTTTTTGGTAGCATCTCTGTCTGGTTTAGGTATCAAGGTGATGTTGGCTTCATAAAAGCTATTTGGAGTGTTCCTGTTTTTTCAATTTCATGAAAGAGTCTTGCCAGGATTGGTAGAAGTTCCTCTTGAAATGTTTGAAAGAATTCATTAGTCAATCCGTTTGGGCCTGGACTTTTGTTTTTGGGCAGACATTTGATTACTGTCTTAATTTCCTCAATAGTGATGGGTGTGTTTAGATATGCTACATCCTCTTCATTCAACTGTTGAAGATTATAAGAGTCCAAAAATTTATTCATTTCTTCCAGGTTTTCATTTTTAGTGACATAGAGTTTCTCAAAGTAGGTTCTGATTACCCTTTGGATCTCTACCATATCAGTAGTCATTTCTCCTTTTTCATTCCTAATATGAGTTATCAAGTTTCTCTCTCTCTCTCTCTCTCTCTCTCTCTCTCTCTCTCTCTCTCTCTTTGTTAATTTTGCCAGTGGTCTATCGATCTTGTTTATTTTTTCAAAGAACCAACTTCTGCTTTTGTTGATCTTTTGGATTGTTTTTTTGGTTTCCACTTCATTGATTTCTGCTCTCAGCTTTGTTATTTCCTTCTGTCTCCCTATTTTTGGGTCCTTTCTAATTATATGAGCTGTGTCATTAAGCTATTCAGGTATGCCCCTTCTTCTTTCCTGATGTGTGCTTGCAAAGCTATAAATTTTCCTCTCAGTACTGCTTTTTCTGTGTTCCATAGGTTCTGATAGTTTGTGTCTCCATTGTCATTTGTTTCTAGGAAGGTTTTGATTTCCTCTTTGATTTCATCCCGGACCCACTGGTTATTCAGTATTAGGCTTTTTAACTTCCTGGTATTAAAGTTTTTCTTTTGTGTCCATTTGTGGTTCACATATAATTTCAGGGCCTTGTGGTCAGTGAAGGTAGCCTGCAAAATTTCTATCCTCTTGATATTATGGAGGTATGTTTTATGTGCTAGCATGTAGTCTATCCTGGAGAATGTCCCATGTACATTAGAGAAGAATGTGTATTCAGGCTTCTGGGGGTGGAGTGTCCTGTTTATATCTACTAGGCCTCTTTCTTCTATTTCTCTTTTCAGGTCTAGTAGATTCTTGTTGGGTTTCAGTCTGGTTGACCTGTCAAGTGTTGACAATGCCGTGCTGAGGTCTCCCACAATTATTGTGTTGTTATTGATATTATTTTTCAGATTTGCCAACAATTGTATTAAATAGTTTGCTGGCCCCTCATTCAGTGCATATATGTTTAGGAGAGTGATTTCTTCCTGCTGTACGTATTTCTTGATTAATACAAAATGTCCATCTTTGTCCCTTACAACTTTCCTAAGTATAAAGTTTGCATCATTTGATATTAGTATGGCCACTCCAGCTTTTTTATGGGTGTTGTTTGCTTGGATGATTTTCCTCCAGCCTTTTATTTTGAGTCTATGTTTGTTCTGATTATTCAGGTGTGTTTCTTGTAGGCAGCAGAAGGTTGGATTGAGTTTTTTGATCCATTTAGCTACTCTGTGTCTCTTAACTGGTGCATTTAGTTCATTGACATTGAGAGAAAGAATTGTCCTGGGAGTTAGTGCCATCTTTATATCAAAGTTTGGTGTGTCTGTTGGTCTGTCTTGTCTTAAAGTAGGCCGTTCAGGTTTTCTTTTAAGAATGGTTTTGAGTCTGTAAAGTTTCTGAGCTGTTGTTTGTCTGTGAAACCATGTATTGTTCCTTCAAACCTGAAAGTGAGTTTTGCTGGGTGCAGTATTCTAGGCGAAGTATTTATTTCATTGAGTTTTGTCACTATGTCCCACCACTGCCTTCTGGCCTTGAGTGTTTCTGGTGACAGGTCTGCAGTAAATCTCAAGGATGTTTCCTTGAATGTAATTTATCTTTTCGATCTTGCTGCTTTCAGAATTTTGTCTCTATCTGTGGGATTCGTCATTGTGACTAGGATGTGTCTTGGGGTGTTTTTTCTGGGGTCTCTTTTAGTTGGTACTTTTCGGGCATGCAGGATTTGATCGCATGTATTTATTAGCTCTGGTAGTTTCTCTTTAATGATGTTCTTGACTGTTGATTCTTCCTGGAGATTTTCTTCCTGTGTGTCTGGGACTCCAATGATTCTTAAGTTGTTTCTGTTGAGCTTATCATAGACTTCTATTTTCATCTGTTCCTATTCTTTGAGTAATTTTTCCATTGCTTGATCGTTTTCTATAAGGATTTTTTCCAATTTCTTCTGCTGTATGGAATTGTTATTCATCTCATCTTCCAGTGTACTAATTCTATCCTAAGCTGCTGTTAACCCTTGGAAAAGCTCAACCATGTTTTTCTTCAATTCATCTATTGTGTTTTTCAGACCTGTTATTTGACCTGAAATTTCAGTTTGGAGTTTTCTGATTTCTATCTTCATAGTCTCTTGATTCTTATTAGTGTTCTCTTCTATACTTTCTTTGAGCTCTTTGAACATCTTCCAAATTGCGACTCTAAACTCCTTATCTGAGAGACTGACTAGTTGGTTGGTCATGTTCAAGTCATCAGAGTTGCCATTGTTATTCTCTATGTCTGGTGCTGGCCTGTGTTTTTTCCCCATTGTCACACTTGTATTGTGGGTTTTTCTACGTGTTGTGGTTGTATTCATTGGCTAGATGATGTGCACGGCAGGGAAGCGAAGCAAAGGGGCCGTGCTTCTCTGGCTCCACCCTTTCTGGGCTTGTAAACTCACCTCCAGGGACCGCTCCAGGGAAGACGAGCTGTCTGCAGATGAGCCACACACAGGATAAAATCAGGCTGAAAATGGAGCACAGCCCAGAAGACAGGCAGATAGGGGTGCTGGCATTTGAGTTTCAGCAGAGTTCAGTGGCTTCCCCTTTCTGGGCTTGTAAAGTCAGCCTTTTTTTTTTGGTTTTTGGGCCACACCCAGCGGTGCTCAGGGGTTACTCCTGGCTGTCTGCTCAGAAATAGCTCCTGGCAGGCACGGGGGACCATATGGGACACCGGGATTCGAACCAACCACTTTACGTCCTGGATTGGCTGCTTGCAAGGCAAACACCGCTGTGCTATTTCTCCGGGCCCACGTCAGCCCTTACTCACTCACTTGCTCACTGGGTAGCTTCAGACTGTAGTTTTTTTCGGAGTTCGCTTCCCATGGCTCTGAGGAGAGCTTCAAGGATTCAGAAAAGACAGAGAAGCACAGGACAGGGCTCCCTTGAGGTCCTCAGTTTCCTCAGAAGAAGCACAGCAGGGTGGAGACTCCGCAGGTGAAACAATCAGCACTTTACCTGGCAGTCCCCACAGTCAGCCATTTCTTACTCACTCACTCGCTCCTACAGTCTGTTAATACAGTTTCATGCACAACCTTCGAGCATTGCACCCTCACCAGATGGTCCACTTCCCTTTGCTGCTGGGCAGTGTCTTTGCCCTCCTTCTGCCCATCCCTCCTCAGTGGTAAACTTGAATACAAATTCTGCAAGGAGGAGGTCTTGGTGATGAAAGAACCCCTAGAACATGTAACTGGTTATGTACTGTGCTGGCCTCACTCTTGACCCCCTTGAAAACACACTTTAAACAGAAAACATTCAGGTTTTCTCCAAAATCAATTAATCAAACAAACAAAACTTGAGATTAGAGGACATTGTGTTATATCTTTGTAAATCTTTGGATTTTCTAGTTTATCTGAGCATGTCTCTTCACAGCTGCTCCTGCTGTGGATGTGATGGAGTGGCTTGTGTTGGTTCAAAGGAAGGAAGAAAAATGTGCTAGATAGTGAGAGAAGGGAGGACTCTTTAAATGGCCTTCGCAGGTAATTATGGCTGCCTCGGCTAGTCTCTGGGACATCCCGCCAAGCTCTCCTGCAAGTGGGAAGATCATGAACATCTTAGTTTTTCAGCTAGTGCTCAAGCATCATGGGATTAGCGTGTATGTTATGCAATCTAAAATCTGAGTGTAGTTTTTGTGGGGACCTCCCTGGTGGTGCTTGGAAGTCCCAGGGCCACTCTTGGCCATCCTCTCTTCTATGGTCTGGGCATTGTTGCACTGTGGAGGTGTCATATATCCCAGTGAATGTAGCTTTATTAGTGGGGGGCACACCTGGTGGAGCTCATCCTACTCCTGGCTGTTTGCTGGGATTGCTCTTCTCTTTGCAGTGCTGAGGGGATCATGCCAGGCAGGGGCTCCATTAAAGCATGCACTCCAAAGTACTGAGCTCTCTCTTCACCCTGCCATTCAAACTCTCAACCATGGTCTCCAATGCCCTATGTGGACTGACCTCTTCTTCTTCCTTAGCTCACACCATGCTCTAGCCACACTTGACTGTTGCTCATGCCTACTAGCCTTTAAGGGACTTCATCTTGCTGCAGAGCCTTTGCACATTCTGCTTTTCCTACTAAGACCAAGACTCATTATTGTTTTCCTTGATCTTTTCCTGCACATTTCAGCTCAAGGTACTCCTGATGTTCTGGAGGAGGTTGCATCCTCCTGTTAGAAGCTCAGAAAATGACAGACTGTGCTTCTTAAGTTGTAATTTTAAAGTTATATTGAACAACTATGGGTCTAGAACTTTCCATGTGCTGGACTATTCCAAGTGAGTTGTGAATACATTACTTCACCTTCAATACCAGCATAAGTGTCTATAAGTCTTAGGACTCATTCTACAGATGAAGAAATGGAGCCACCAAGAGGTGAAGAGATTTAGGCAAGGTCACAGGGCTAGCAAGAGACAGGACAAGGATCAAACTCCGGAAGACTCACTGCCCACTCCTCCAATCTTCCTCATCCTACAGCTATTTCTTGACTCAAATCTCTTTTTTCATCTAGAGAGTGAGCCAGAAAACAGGCTGTTTTCGCCACTTTTTGCGTTATTATGCACCATCATTTGCAACCTCAGGGTCTAGCACGGCGTTTGGTCCATACTGCAGCCCAGCAACTATTTGGGGATATAAAGTGCTTAAAACCTCAGCCAAAAGGCATTTCTGTAGCATCTTCAATCTGTGGGGTTTGGCTGCTCGGTGTAACTGGGTCCCTCCTTAGGGATGCACTGCTCACGCAGTGAGGTCCCAGAATGCTGCTTCCTTTCTGTCCTAGTCCCTGGTCACCACTTTCTTTTCAGGGCCCCAAGCATGATGCCATTTGCATGCAGCACTTCTCCAGTACTTGGCAGCCCCCTCTCCCAGCCTCTCCCTCTCCACTCCGTGACCCTGCTAGGAGCGCACTTTTCCTCCCTCTCACCCTAACTTTGATTTGATCAGGCCAAATCTGAAATGATGTGTGAAAGTAATGATATTTTGTAATTAAATCTCCAGTGCCAGCCACCATAATTTGTGCTACATGCATTGTTCATAAGGAAAAAAGCCCCCGCATCAATTCATTTTCTGACTGGCTACTCCAGGGACTGGCAATTAGGAGCAGCTCATCTCTTGTTGCCTCGCATATTAAAGAGCTACTGAAATGCAAAGAGAATTTTGGAGGGCTTTCCCCCAACCTTTTAATAATGTTAGCTTAATTAGGGAGGCGCAGTGATAAAGGGGAAGTTTTGGATGATTTGAGCATATTTTAATGGAAGGAAAAGAAAGTGCAAATAAAGAGAAATGAAGGTGTCAGATACATGGGCTGCTAGGACTAGAAATTTCTAAATTGAGAGGGTTTTTTTTTTTTTTTTTTTACTTTTGAGCTACAACTGGTGGTGCTAAGTAAGGACTTATTTCTGGCTCTGTGCTAGGGGATCACACCTGGTAGGACCATATGGGGTGCTGGGGACCAAACTTTATGGGACCAAAATTGGCTCGTAGGAGGCCCAGAGTGAGGGCAACAGAGTCTTAGGTGTGATGTTAGGAGCTGCTTCTTTTGCATTCTGGGGACATCTTTTTCTTGTCTTTCCTTCCTTCCTTCCTTCCTTCCTTCCTTCCTTCCTTCCTTCCTTCCTTCCTTCCTTCCTTCCTTCCTTCCTTCCTTCCTTCCTTCCTTCCTTCCTTCCTTCCTTCCTTCCTTCTTCCTTCCTTCCTTCCTTCCTTCCTTCCTTCCTTCCTTCCTTCTTTCTTTCTTCTTTCTTTCTTTTTCTTTCTTTCTTCTTTCTTTCTTTCTTACTTTCCTTCCTCCCTCCCTCTTTCTTCTTTCTTTCTTTCTTTCTTTCTTTCTTCTTCTTTCTTTCTTTCGTTCTTTCTTTCTCTTTCTTTCTTTCTACTTCTTTCTTTCTTTCTTTCTTTCTTTCTTTCTTTCTTTCTTTCTTTCTTTTCTTCTTTCTTTTCTTTCTTTCTTTCTTTCTTTCTTTCTTTCTTTCTTTCTTTCTTTCTTTCTTTCTTTCTTTCTTTCTTTCTTTCTTTCTTTCTTTCTTTCTTTCTCTTTCATTTTTGTTTCTTGTTTTCAGGTTAGATTTGAACCTGGGTTGACTATATGCAAGGCAAATGTCTTCATCTGCTGGACTTCCTCTCTGGTCCCTTTATTTATTTATTTATTTATTTATTTATTTATTTATTTATTTATTTTTGGCTCACACCCTGCTGTGTTCAGGTATAACTTTTAGCTCTGTGTTTAAAGAACAATCCTGGTGGGCTGGCATTATGGGGGGGACCATATGAGGTTCTGAGGATTGAAGCTGTGATCAGCTGTGTGCAAAGCAAATACCCTACCTTCTGTATTAACACTTGGACCCCTTTAGTATGTGAACTTTTAAATAACCTTTTCTTTCACCCACACTCTGTAAGAAGTACCATAATTAATTCAATTTTTGCAGTAAAAGAAAGAGAAGTTCAGTAAGGTTAAAAGACACCCCTAAGATCCATAACTGGGGCCCGGAGAGATAGCACAGCGGCGTTTGCCTTGCAAGCAGCCGATCCAGGACCAAAGGTGGTTGGTTCGAATCCCGGTGTCCCATATGGTCCCCCGTGCTTGCCAGGAGCTATTTCTGAGCAGACAGCCAGGAGTAACCCCTGAGCAATGCTGGGTGTGACCCAAAAACAAAAACAAAAACAAAAAAAAAAAAAAAAAAAGAAAAAAGATCCATAACTGGTCACATCCAGGCCAAATCTGTAGCTTAAGTATCTTTGCTCCAAGCACCCAGTGTTCTTTCCAGTGTGTCAAACAGGGGCCAGTTTGGAGTGGTATGGTATGGAATTTTAGTTACACATCAAAGGTGGCATGTTCTTACTTTGGCTTAGTAGCCATTTATTCAAATGCCAGTAGTCATTTGGGACGTGAAGACAAGACAGGGAGGAAGTGGAGCAAGGGAGGTGAGGTATATGTACCCCAATCACACCACCGGGTGCTGCAGCTCAGAGTTTCTCTAGGGGTGTGGGAAGCCTCTCTGGCCCATTTTCCAGGTTGATGGTAGAATCAAGATACAAAACCCTCAGGCAGAGAAAGATCGATTGACAATAAAACCAGACATTGTGGTATTCTGACCTTGGCAAAGATCCTGGGGCCACCTTATTAGAAGCCTCTCATTAGAAGGTGCTTTGTCCCCCTGCTCCTTCCAAAATGTTCCATCACTTTTAGAGGCTTGGGGTTCTTTAGTCATTACCAAATTAGATGGGCTACTCACTGATGATCTTTGAACATCAAAACTATTCTCAATATTGAAAGGAGGAGCTGGAGAACTTTACATACTGTCTAAAAAATGTTTTCTAAGAATCATGATTTAAATAAGGGTTAGGTTCATGTTTAAATCTACTTCACAAGTGTTCCCAAGGTCTTTAGAAATGCTTGTCAGCATATAAACAGCACAGAGATTACAACCTACTCTTCAATTTTATTAAAATATGCCCCCTAATCACTGACAACCATTAGATTAGAAAAATATATATAATAATAATGTACGTTTGCTTCCAAGGCTGGTGTAACCTCCCCATTTTGAATTCAAGTTGAAACACAGTTCTTTTAGCCAGAATTTTCATTTTTTCCATTGTCTGGTTAACTTTTCTTTCTAGGTCTTGGAATTTTCTTTCTAGGTTTTGGAGTTTTTCTTTCCAGCAGCCAGAAGCTATGCTCAAGTCTTATTAGACCTTTTATCTTGACTTCTTACTTCTAGTTGCCCTGCATTTGAAATCTAACATTTATTTAGCATCTATTTAGTGCTGGCTTAACCCACTTCACATAATCTGTAACCTTGCATGGGAGTTGTTTAAACTTTCATTGTGCATGGAGCCTCCTTTCTTCCAGCCTCACTTTTGCTCTGTTTTGGGGACACAAGTGGGGAGATTCCATTGCTAGTTTGCCAGGGGGAACAGCAGTTAGATCCATGGTGCTCAGCCCTGGATCACCTTCAGGATTGTTATCACCTCCAGGGTAGCTGGTAGAGGCTCCTGGGCAGTTCTTTTTAAAAACATACCAGTGGTCCTGTGGCTCTACCCAGTGAAAGTCAGTCTCTGGGGGACCTGAGGGGGGCTACTCTTCACAGCTGGAGTCAATTGATAACCACATAGAAGGGACCACAAGACTCCCTCCTCCATGGAGTCCGGTCCTAGTCCACATCCCAGGTCTGTGTAGGCAGCAGAAATGGCATCAGAGCCAGCAGGATCTGGGCTCAAATTATGGTTTTATTACAAATGAGCAGTGTTTTTCTTTAACAAGGTGTCTCTGGGACTCTCCTTTTAGGATGGGTGATGAGATACACGATAATAATTGGGGAGACTTGTGGCTTGCTCTACAGGCTCCCAGGGGGCCCCAGTGAAAGGTGTGTACCCCAATTTCAGGGTCTGGCACCCGCTTCCCCCAGGCTGACTCTCAGCCCACCCTCCCAGAAGCCTGTGGCTGATCCCCAGTCCCTGGCTGGCCCCGTCTTCAGAAGTCGCCCCCTCTGCAGATGCCCGGGCCGTGCTCAGCCTTGCTCATCTTCTGAGGAGGATGGTATCGACATTTCAAAAACAGTTTAATTATTCTGTGGCTGCCTGGCTATTAGCTGCGACAAGAGAGCTCAGGGCTATTTTTCAGCATTAATTTTCCATTTGAAATGAATTCCTTTTGGTTACACTTTTTAAATGTTTCTTTTAATTAGACGCAATTACTTCAGAAGAATTGCTTTTATTCCTCAGCCTGAGATCCCAGTGATAAAGTCGCTATCTGGCCCCACGAACGGCCGGGACGGCTCATTTAGTCGCTGCACTAAAGTATATTGAACTAGGAAATTATACAGCGAATCAACTATTAATTCCTTTTATGATCGCTCACTCTAACATCTTGAATGAGATCTTCAGGGGAAAATTTAGTCACAATAGGGATCATTGTTCTCCCACTCCAGTCGCCAGCCCAGTGTGATGGGGACTGGCAGCTGGGGGCTGTCCTGGCCCTGGTAGGACCCCATTATCTACAAGGCTGCCCAGCATTCCAGAGGTTGGGGGGAAGGGTGTGGGGTAATGACTGGCCATTCAGCCAAAGTCCCTTGGCCAGGCTGGAGGGGTCAGTCCCCTGCAGAGGGCTTTGGCTAGGCACAGGGCAAAGGTAGCTGCTGGGGCCCTGGAGGTGTCACCCTTGGACTATGGTGCAGAAATAGGCTGGGAGTCCGTAGGTGGCAGTGTGCTGCCATGGCACATCCTCTGCCAGTGAGAGCAGCAGAGCAGAGCGATCACAGAGTTGCATGAGTCTTTTCTTGTAAGGTACTTAGCTAGATCTAATTTGAACAGATAAAGAAAATGGGGTATAGAGGGATGTCTGGTGCAGGAAAAGGCTGACCTAGATCTCTCAGTCCCTGACCAGGTGTCTGAATTGTCCACTCCACAGTTTTATTTCTTTCTTTTTAGTTTTTGGACCACACCTGGAAGTGCTCAGGATCTACTCCTGGCTCTGTGCTCAGGATCACTCCTGGAGGGACTTGGGAAATCATTTGGGATGCCTGGATCAAACCTGGGCCAGCTGTTTGCAAGGCAAATGCCCAGGCCATTATACTATCTTTCTGGCTCTGTTTTTCACTTACTTTTGCTGTTTCTGCTCATTATGCTTCAGTTATACTGGCTTTTTTGTTTGTTTTTGGGCCACATCCTGGCTCTGTGCTCAGAAATCTCTCCTGGCAGGCATGGGGGACCATATGGGATGCCGGAATTTGTCTGTCCTGGATCAGCTGCAAACACCCTACAGCTATGCTATCTCTCCACCTCACTCTACTGACTTTTTTTTTTTTTTTTTTGTTCTTTAAATACAGTGCTCAAGGGATCAAAACTAGATCAGGTGAGAGTAAGGAAAGGCTCTGCCCACTGTACTATCTCTGGGGTTTCTATATCTGAGATTTTAAGGGTGGCTGGGAGCCTTCCCTCCAGTCCTAGCTGGCTGATGGAGTCTATCCAGGAGAATATGTGGACAGTGAGGCCACTTGTCACCTAGGATGATTTCCGTTGGCCCTGCACACAGGTAGACAAGGAAGGAGAGGGCAGGGCACTGGGCTTCTCTGGAGACTTGGAACACACAAGAGTGCAGGGTTGAGCTGAGGCAGGCCAGGGAGCGCTCAGATACTGGCAAGGTCCCAGGGACAAGGGGAAGGGTCATCCTGGCTTCACAAGTTCCACTAGGGGCAATTTCTGGAAGTCAGAAACTGTGGCAGTGGCCAGAAGAATGAGATAAAGAGCATATAGCCTCCGACTTGACGGAATCTCTGAAAATACACCACAGAATGACTGTTGGGACTCCTATCACAGGTACTGGGCTTTGAGGGATGGGGAGGAGTTTGCATTGGGCAAGCCAGCCTGAGAAGCATCACCAGAGTGGAGGTGTGGAGGTGGGAAAATGCTGAGGTGGCCTGTGTGGAGGCAGTAGTCAGTGATGGTGTGTCCACCCCAGCCTCTGGTAGGAATTAGTGCTAAGCCAGGTCACTGGGGCTGTGTTCTGAGGGCCATGGGGATCAGAGGTGTTTTCATTCAGGAGGAGCCATAGCTGCATCAGAGATTGGATGGATGGTACTGGATGACTGCTGAGTGAGAAGAATCCGAAGTTCTAATGGGAACAGTTAGAGGCCCTGGAAAATGGGTCATTTTCTGGGAGACCAGCAGTCAGGACCTCATTCATTATAGAGAAGCAGGGTGCAGGAAGGCTGGCCCCAGTGCCAGAGCTGTCTTCATGGACATCTCTCACAATGGATTATTTTTGGTTGGGTGGAATATAGACATTTTCTTTCTTTCTTTTTTTTTTTTTTGGCCACCCAGTGGTACTCAGGGCTTATTCCTGCTCTGTGCTCAGGGATCTCTCCTGGTGGGCTTTGGGAACCATATGAGGTCAGGAGATAAATCCTGGATCGATCATGTGTGAGCTAAGCCAAGTACCCTTACTCTGAACTTTCGCTCTGGCCCCCCCACCCCTCTCTCTCTCTTTGATTTTTGGGCCACACCCAGCGGCGCTCAGGGTTTACTCCTGGCTATCTACTCAGAAATAGCTCCTGGCAGGCACAGGGGACCATATGGGATGCCGGGATTCGAACCAACCACCTTAGGTCCTGGATCTTCTGCTTGCAAGGCAAACACCGCTGTGCTATCTCTCCGGCCCCTGGCCCTTTTCTCTTAACAATTTTTTTTGTTGTTCCTGAACATCTTTATTTATTTATTTATTTATTTATTTATTTATTTATTTATTTATTTATTTATTTATTAGCTCATGAATGCCTCACTCCTTTCTCCATTCAGTAATAATGGCTGGAAAATTTTTATTCTTAGTATTTTTTATGCTCCTGTTGAGAGAAGACAGTGAAATAAGTCTGTTTCCTACAGGGGTCTCAAACTCGCGGCCCGTGGGCCGTTTGCAGCCTTCTGTACAACATTTTGTGGTCCTGCCCTAGAGAAATCTTTTTTTGTTTTGTTTTGTTTTAGTTGTTTGGGTCACACACCCCCAATGTTCAAGGCTTACTACTGACTTTGCACTCAAGGTTCACCATGACTTTGCCTTCTGCGGCTCCCAGGTAAATTGAGTTTGAGACCCTTGCTCTAGAAAGTGTATTTCCAAAACTGAAGAGCTAGAATAGGAGTTATGATGCATGCCTTGCTTATGGCCAATGTTGATCTGGTCCCTGGTACCATGTGATCCACTGAACATTACTCTTTCATTTAACTGCAGGTTTATTGAAGATAAACATGAGCAGGGGTTCCAGACCCCTGAGTGCCACTCGGGATACACCTACCCCCAAAGGTATATATATATATTTTTTTTTCTGATCATAACAAGGTGATGCTGACCCTGTAGATTATGTTAATTATGACACATTCTAGTGTGA
Source organism: Suncus etruscus (assembly GCF_024139225.1). Classification (NCBI taxonomy): domain Eukaryota; kingdom Metazoa; phylum Chordata; class Mammalia; order Eulipotyphla; family Soricidae; genus Suncus; species Suncus etruscus. Next base: position 21,700,616 of record NC_064856.1, on the reverse strand, counting down.
ACTACTGGTAGTATATGCTGGCATTAATGTGTCAAAGATAAAAGATAGGGCATATAGAGTGGAGGTACTGGCATAGGAGACAAGGGTAAGGGTAGCTCAAAGACATGAGCCTAGGCGACATTTATAAGGAATAGGAAACCCACCAAATTACTTAACTCTATTCCTATGGGGCATCTAAGTTGACTCTGAGTTAACAATCTAATAAAAAGGAATGGTAATTACTGGGTGTCTCTGTTGACTCCTGGGGAGAAAGGAGGAGTAGTTGCACATGTTAAGGGATAAGAGACCTGGCTGGAATTTGGGTCTCCTGCTTGGTAGCTGAGGGAGGATGTAGAATACTTGCATATATTTGGGGACACAGGGGGAGAATAGTAATGGCAAGGATGACTCCTGACAGAGCATATGGGCAGGGGGTCTATTGCATAGACTGCCTTTACACTGTTATTTTTAGTTTGTCTTTTGGGGCACACCAGCAATGTTCAGGGGTTACTCCTGACTCTGCACTCAGGAATCACTAATGGCAGTGCACGGGGGACCATATGGGATACTTGGATAGAACTCAGGTCTGTTGTGTATAAGGCAAGTACTATGATACTGGCCCCATTATACACCACTTTTTGAAACTGGTGGGATTCTTCTTCCTAGTTGGTAGGAGGAAAATTCAATGCCCAATGGGGGAAACCTGGATTAATAGGTGCTGGGAGATAGGGAGATCGAGTAGCGGCAGGGAGGACAGGTGGGCAGTTTCTCAGCTAACAGAAAACAGAAGTCTTGTGGAGACTGAGACAGTGTGAACCTCAGACCTCCATTAGCTTCTGGCAGAGATGAACTCATCAGTTTGTCACCTGAGTCTCTTGCCCCTGCTCTAGGGGTGACCCTGACATGTATCATCAGCTGATGCTCAGAGGCCCTACCAATTCAGGAAATCTCAGGTTTTAGACTGACGGACATTCCCTCAAGATCCTCAACCTCCAAAGCACAGGGTTGTGAAGAGGAGCTGAGTCCTGGCATTCAGTGGGTCTCACTGTTCTCTTTCTGTTCCCAGAGTCTGCTGAAGACTGGCCTAAGCTTTTTCTCCTATCTGAAGAATTGGTGGGAGTTCTTGTCCTTTGGTCCCCAAATCACCTCCCTGAGCAAAGTCAGTCTCAAGTTGATGTGGGTGGGATGGGGGAGCCAGCCTATTTAGCAGAAAACCAAGGTATTACAGCTAGTTCCCTGTCCATGCCCTGCTTACCATGCCCACCCCTCCACTCAGATGTATATTCTGAAGCCAATTCTCTATTATGGTGACATTTGGGTTTCTAAACTTTTTTTGGTAGGGGGAGTTAGGGACACACACACAGGTGCTACTCAGCTCTGTGATTTTTGTTTCTTGTGGTGCTCAGGGACCACATGGTACCAGGATGAAGGAGGGCTGGCTGCATGCAAGGCATGCATTTTTTTGTTTCCCAAAAGATGCTCAGGAGAGTAATTTTCAAAGAATTTCAAGAAGCACCCTAGGAAGGATCCTCTTTGGCCTATGAGAAATAGGAGGTATTCAAACTATTTGTGAACAGCTGACCTTTGATGCAAGGTAACAATGGATTTCTTTAAATTTTGTTCCAAATCAGGTTTTTCTCTTGCAAGAGAGAGAGAACCCTGAGCTGGTCAGTTAGAGGCTGTTGGCAGGTGGAATAAAATTTTGTTTAGCTTTAATCCAATTGTGTGGTCTGGCTCTTTGATTCTGGACCCTAGCAGTGACCACACCTCTCAATGGTCAGAGCTGTCTCTTGGCTTGTTGTGCTCAGGGATAATCCCTGGCAGGCTCAGGGGACCAATGTAAAGCTGGGATCAAACCGGTGCACCCAAGCCAAAACAAACACTCAACACAAAGTAGTATCTCTTAGGACTGTGAAATGGGATTTCAAACATAATAAAGAGGACTAATCTAATAAAAAAATTTGTTTCAAATCCGGATTTCTCATGGTAGGGTTCCCAGACCAGTAACATTAGATCTTTTGGGAACTTTGGGAAAATGGAACCTGTCAGGTTCAGGATCTATGTTTTAACTGGCACATGTGCCTGGTGAGTGCTAAGCTCTGAGAAGTGCTACTCTCAGAAAAGAGTCATTTCTTCCTACCTACTGTCAACTCCTCTCCTATGAACAAAGAATTCTAACTAGCCCAGGTTTCAGCCCAGCCCCAGCATCATCATCACTGGGGACAAATGACAAATGAAACCAAACACTGATGCCTGGGTTACCCCACTCAGCCACGGGCTGAAATGTGTTTAGGCTGGGACCTGGGTACAGATTCTGATTCCCTGCTGAATATAATGAACTGAAAACCACTCCTGTACACAATCGTAGATCTGCTTAATGTCCATATGGCCAAAGGGCTGAAAATTATATACCATGGGAAGGATTGTCAATATTTGTTGAACCAAGAAAGAAGGAATGGACCAGGGATGCAGCTTGAGTGACAGAGCATATGCTTTGCTTGTGTAAGACCCTGGCTTAGATTCCCAAATCCACCTCCGCAACATTGCCTGGTAAGACCCTGATGACTTCTGAGCTCTGGTCGATCTGGGAATAATTTCTAGAATTAATTCTGTGTGAAGCCAACTCTAACTCTAGATCAAAAAATGAACAAATGAATAAATATGAATGAAGAGAACTATTGTAGGCAAGATTGCTTTGAAGGTCTTAGGGGGAAGTTATGGAAACCTGCCAGCCTACTCTGGTCCATTACTGATGCCTTTTGTGGGGCAGAGAATGTCGCTCTTGTAGTGTGGAGGCCAGTACAAGCATAGTAGATAATGAATGAATGGTCCAGACTGTTAAACTAGAGCTGAGGAAGAAATGCTCCACAGCAGAGAGGAACGCTGAACTTGGTCTCTTCTGGGATTTTCTCTGTTGTCTTCTCACCTCCTTCTCTCTTGCAGCAATACCTCTGGCTTGAAGGACACAGGGCAGTATGTTGGTACAAGACAAGCAGGGCAGAGACGGATTCACATGCCAGCTGGACTCCAGAGAACATCTGGGCCTCAGGAATCAGAGGAGGAGGACGCCATCTCCTTCATTAATTGATTAATGTAATTAAAGGAAGATCAGGACGTCCATGCCGCCCACATTAGAGTTAATTTGTACGGGCAATTAGCCATGCTCACTCCTGCATGGGCTCTGTCTTGCAATGTGCTTGTGCCCGGGAGACATTAGCGGTTTCTTTGGTCCAACCTGGGCCCTGTGAACCTCCATCCAGGCCACTTCAGCCCTCTCCGTAAAGAGTGCTCAGGGATGCAGACCCAAGTTCCATTGACTGAGTCTCAGTTTTCAGGTCTGCGCAGTGGGGGTGATTGTATTCATTCCAAGAGGCACTTGTGAACATTTTACTCGGGGATGCCTATATGTCCCATTCTAGTGAGAAGCAGGGTGCTCCCTGACCCCTGCCCTTCTTATGTCCTTCCAACTTGGTTTGTAGTTCCAAGGACCTGACTGCTTGGGAATGTCTCTCCCTTCACATAGAAGCTCCCTTCTAACTAGAAGTTAGTTCCCATTCTAGTGTCCTCTTGTTTTGTCATTCTGTGCATTTGTGAATTTAGCAGTTTGCTATAGAGGCAAGTTGGCTGCTCTTAGTCTTACCCAGATTCTTGCTCTGCTGAAGTCCTTTCACTAAGGATACTTCTGCCTTGCTTCTCCACTCCCCACTCCGTTAGCCCATTTCTGTATTTTCCCCCAGCTATTCTACCCTGATCTGCTCTGTTGCCCGCACTTCTGTCCCCTGGGGAGTGTTCCTGTCCAGCCTCTGCTCTTTTTCTTGCTTCTAGTACCCACCCTTACCTCTCTGTTTCCCCCCCCCCATGACTTTTCCTTTAAATTACACAGTCATACACACTATCATTGTTTTCAGTGTTCCATCTGGTACATTAACTTGAGCACATCAAAAAATAAGTTATTGGGGCTGGAGTGATAGCACAGCAGTAAGGCATTTACTTTATATGTCGCCGACCCAGGCCGGACATGGGTTTCCATATGGTCCCCCCAAGCCAGGAGCAATTTCTGAGTGCATAGCCAGGAGTAACCCCTGAGTGTCAGTGGGTGTGGCCCAGAAACAAAAAACGAACAAACAAACAAAAACCAAGTTCTTGACCTCTTCTTATCTATCTTTCAGGGGACCACCTCATCCCCATCATTTCTTTTGAAGATTCCAATGCAAGGGATGGTACCTCCACTTATTCATTCTCCAGCTAGAAACTTGGGGCCACATGTGATACTTCTCCTTACCTGCCAGATTTATTCTGTCGACAAGGCTGGTTAATTAAAGCAAATCAGCTTGATTGGGGGATATAAATGACATATAGTGGACTGCACATAATTACAGTGTACTGTATTGACCATGTCCTTCCCTCCCTGAGCTTTTTCTGTGCCCCTTGGTGATTCTCAACCTGTTCCTCCTTTCCTTCTTCCTCCCTCTTATTTCCAGATTACCATTAATTTTTCCTTCTGTCCTTGCAGATGAGTTGACTTTCCCTAGAATAATAAATAAATGATATCATACATTATCATACATTGATATCATGCATTGTCCCCGCCACCTGTGACTTTTTTTCCTCTCAGTTTTATTCATGTCATAATCAAACATTTCTTCACAATGAGGACACATTCTGAGAGATGTATTTTTATTTTTTGTATTTTTGTTGTGTGGATGTCATGGATTTAATCACTCAATTTCAGGTGGAAGATCCTCCTACACACCTTGGTCATGTGGTAGGTCCTTCTGGGACTACAGTCACTGATGGTCATCATGAAAGTGACTATGCAACCACTGGTACTGGTCAGTACCATGTACCCACAGTTCCCTCTTTCTATTGTTCCCATGGCTGAAGTATGTTTCTCTCTTCCCTGTTCATGCACTTTGAATTGTTCCATCATCATCATCATCATCATCATCATCATCATCATCATCATTATTGGGACTTTGGGGCCATTCCTGGTGGTTCTCAGGGCTTTCTTCTGCTTAGGGATCATTCCCAGAGGGCCTGGGGGTCCACATGTGTGGGGAAGAGAAGCTGGGAAAATGTAAGGGGATTTCTGCAAGCTGGCCTTGAATATAAAAGAATGTCTTCCTGTTCAGAGACTTGTGTTCCCTGCTATTATGAGTGCAGGTTGAGTCAAGGAGAAAGTCATCCAGGTCAAAATAATGCATCCTTATATACCTTCTAGGTTAATGGTGCCATAAGCATTGCAACCTCTATCCTCACATACCATCTGGGTTAACGATGCCATGAGCATTATAATTGCTATCCTCACATACCATCTAGGTTAATGATGCTACGAGCACTGTAACCACTATCCTTACATACCATCTGAATTAATGATGCCATGTACCTTGTGACCACGGTCTTCACATACCATTTGGTTACTGTTAATGCCTGAGCAATGTAAAGCTGTATGACTTACGTTCTATCTCCTGCCTAAAGTTTGCTTTTATTCCCTAACTTTAAATTGTATTACAAAGCAATAGTCCTTAAAACAGCATGGTAATGGAATAAAGATAGACCCTCAGATCAATGGAATATACTTGAGTATTCAGAGAATGTCCCCCAGACACAGAATAAATTAATCTTTGATAAAGGGGGCAATAAATGCAAAATGGATCAAGGAAAGCCTCTTCAATAAGTGGTGTTGAGAGAACTGATCAGCACAAGCAAAAAAGAGAACTCAGACCTCCATCTAACACCATGCACAAAGGTCAGATCAAGATCTGATTTTTGGATTAAAAACCTTGATATCAGATTCAAAACCATAAGATATATAGAACAACATGTAGGTAAGACACTTCATGACATTGAGATTAAAGGCATATTCAAGGAGGAAACAGCACTCTCCAAACAAGTGGAAGCAGAGATAAACAGATGGGGACTATGTTAAGCTGAGAAGCTTCTGCACCTCAAAGGAAATAGTGAGGAAGCTACAAAGACCACACACAGAATGGGAGAAACCAATACCCATCAGATAAGGGGCTAATATCTAATATATGCAAGTTATTGACAGAACTTAACAAGAAATAAAATCTAACCCCATCAAAAAGTGGGGAGAAAAAAATGAACAGACATTTCCTCAAGAAGAAATACAAATGGCCAAAAGGCACATGAAAAAATGTTCCACATCACTAATCATCGGGGAGATGAAAATCAAATCAACAGTGTGTTATCATCTCATGCCATAGAGACTGGCACACATCACAAAGAACAAGAATGTGGGGATGTGGGGAGAAAGGAACTCTAATTCACTGCTGGTGGGAATGTTTTCTAGTCCAGCCTTTATGGGAAACAATATGGAGATTCCTCAGAAAGCTGGAAATTGAGCTGCCATATGATCCAGCTATACTATTCCTAGGGATATACCATAGGAACACAAAAATGCAATGAAAAATACCGTCTGCACACCTATATTCATTGCAGTGCTATTTACAATAGCAGAATCTGGAAACAGCCAAGATGCCCTTCAACAGATGAATGACTAAAGAAACTGTGGTACATATACATAATGGAATATTATGCAGCCATCAGGAGAGATGAGGTCATGAAATTTTCCTATATGTGAATGTACATGGAATATATTATCCTGAATGAAATAAGCCAGAGGGAGAGAGATAGACACAGATTAGTCTCACTTACTTATGGATTTTAAGAAAAATAAAGGACATTATTGTAATAATGTCCAGAGATAATAAAGATGAGGGCTGGAAGGACCAGCTCATGATGAAACTCACCACACGGAATGGTGAGTACAGTTAGGGAAATAACTACACTAACAACCATAATGTCAATGTTAGTGAGAGAAGTAGAATGCCTATTTAGAATACAGGCAGGGGGTGGGGGAGGAGGGAGATGGGTGCTTTGGTGATGAGAATGTCCCACTGGTGAAGGGGGGTGTTCTTTATATGACTGAAACCCAACTATGAACATGTTCGTAATCATGGTGCTTAAATAAAGGTACTATTCAAAGAAAAAAAAAAAAGAAAAAAGATAGTTTGCCTTTAAAAACGCTGTCCTTACCGTAAATGAATGAAGCTTAATGTTCACACAATACTTCCCTGCGAATGATCTGTGGCTCACAGTCTTCTCTCCTTTTTCTGAGTCCAGCCTCACAGGCTATGGGCTGAAAGAGACTCTCCCCCTTGCATTGGCCTGGTGGGGGATGGCCCCTCCCCCCCGGCCAGAGCCTGACATATATGGGGTACCAAAGATCAAAGTCAAGTCACTGAATGCAAGGCAAGTGCTTAAACTCTTGTATTATCTACCAGGCCCTAGAGTTTTATTGGGGCATACTTCTGGCTTTGTTTTCAGAGGTCTCTCCCTATTTGTGCTCAGGATTGGTGCCAGTGATTGAACCCAGGTTGGCTGCATGGAAACAAGCACCTTAACTCATGTGCTATTTCTCTAATAGTTCAGTTTTTTCTCTGTTTTTGGAAAAAATTATCTTGGGTAATTTCCCAAGAGCAAAATGTCTGTATTATATGTAAGGCTATATTATGCTTTAAAAGAAATAACTTTTTTTATTTTACCCCAAAGAAGTGCTGTTTTTCTTGCTCACCATTTTTGTATTCGAGGGTTCTTATTGCTCCATATTATTAATATGCTGAATTTTGAAAGCTTACTCATTCTGATACAATAATAATTGTACCACATTTTTATTTGGTGTGTGGAGAGATACATTAATACCATTGTATTAATGTTCTATTCTCAGCAAGGTTCTCAGTGAACCAAGTGGGGCAGGGGATTAAATCTGGGGCAAGTACAAAGCATGCATCCAGCCCTCTGACCCATCTCTTTGGCCCTTGTAATTGAGATCTAATATATATATATATATAATATTATATACACACATACATACATATATATATGTATATATATGTTAAGTTTTTGGGCCACACCCAGTGACACTCAGGGGTTACTCCTGGCTGGCTATGAGCTCAGAAATTGCTCCTGGCTTGGGGGGCCATATGGGACACTGGGGATCGAAGTCCTGGATCGAGGTCCGTCCTGGGTCAGCTGTGTGCAAGGCAAGTGCCCCACTGCTGTGCTACTGCTGCGGCCCCAGAGCTCTGATAGCTTTTATATACTTGGTATGCAAATCCTTCATCATATATATCATTTGTACATATTTACTTAGTCTTTAACTTGATTTTTTCCCTTTGAACATCTTTCAGAGTATATGTTTAAAATTTAATGAGATTCGCTCTATTGTTTTTCTTATATAAACCATGCTTTTGGTATCACATATAAGATCTTTGACTTATTTAAAGTTACAAAGACTTGCTATTTTTCTAAAGTTTTATTTATTAAAATGGGGGAACAACTGGCAGTGCTCAGGGGCTATACCTATCACTGGGCTCAGAGATCACTTCTGGAGATATTTTGGGGGCGATATACAGGGTGGAAAACCAACTGGGATTGACCACATGCAAGACAAATGTCTTAACTCCTGTTCTGTCCCTCTGGCCCCTATACATTTTTGAGACAATTCCAACTAGTTTTACATAGCTTAGTCAGTAATGTATGAAGTCCCAGTTTCTTCAATAGTTTATATAATTTTACTACAGACAGCCAAGTAGATGTGAAATGGTATCTAATTGCAATTTTTGTTCTGTTTCCCAAATAACCAATAATGTTAAGGATGCTTCCATGTATTTATTGGATATTTATTTATCCTTTTTTTTTTTTGGAGGGGCGGACATATGCATTCTTGCTCAGGTGGGTTACCCCTGGCTCTTCAGGCAGGAATTACTCCTGGCAGGCTCAAGGGACTATATGGTATGTTAGGGATCAAATCTGACAGCTGTATCTGATGCAAACAAGGCAAGTGCCCTACCCGCTGTACATCTTTGGCCCTCTTGTATATCTACTTTAGAGGAATATCCACCAAAGTCCTCTGGCAACTCTTTTCGTTTTTGTTTTTTGTTTTTGGGTCACACCTGGCTGTGTTCAGGGGTTACTCCTGGCTCTATGCTCAGAAATCACTCCTGGCAGGCTTGGGGGACCATATGGGATGCCAAGATTTGAACCACCATCCTTCTGCATGCAAGGCAAATGCCCTACCTCCATGCTATCTCTCCAGCCTCATCAACTCTTATTTATTCTATTTTATTTATAGTGCAGGGATTGAACATAGAGTCTCACAAAGAAGGCATGTGTTTTTATCATTGGTCCACTGCACATTTTAAAATTGATTTATTTGGAGCCAAGGTAATAGCACAGATGGTAGGGCATTTATTTATCTTGCACTTGGCCAACCTGGGTTCAATCCTTGGCATCTCATCTCATGGTCTGTTATCACATTCTGTACTGGTCAGCTATTACTGTTAGAACAACAAGAACAATATACAGAACCCTAGTGGCATTCAGTAGTACATTCGTTTCATTCACAAGTTGGTTGCTCAGCTTTACTCTACTTCTCACCCACTCCTGGGATTAGCAGGCAGCCAGAGTGTGTTCTCATGGCAAGATGGAAACATACAAGGACATGGTCACTAGGCATAGATATTCCTTTTCTGCAGGTTCTATGAATACATGGTTAAGACATATCCATGGCAGGAAAGGACTGTGATATCCTAAGAAGTCTTGATTCAGAGACTGGGGAATTGAGCTCAAAACTTACCTCCACTTTGCTCCATCACATCAAACATTTAGTTTGATTTGATTATTTGTTGTTTGTAGACTGTATGCTCTACATAACGGGTTATCACCTGTCCTAATTAAGATTCTATTTCTTAGTGCCTAGCAGTGCCTGCTACTTATGATGAAATACATATAGAAGACCCCCATATTTATGAATTTTGCTTCTGGCAGCCTGCTATACTGCTATACTCTGCCTACTTTTTTGTTTCTTAATTTCTGAGTCAAACCCAGGTATGCTTATGGCTTACTCCTGGTTCTGTGCTTAGGCATCACCCCTCTCTGGGTGGCTTGGGGGTATTATATGTATTGTTAGAGATCAAACTGGAATCAGCTATATGTATAGCAAGAGTCTAAGCCTTTTTTTTTTTTTTTGCCACACTGACAGTGCTCAGGGATTATTCCTGGCTCTTCACTCAGTAATCACTCTTGGCAGGCTCAGGGGACCATATGGGATGCCAGGAATCGAACCAGGATTTGTCCAGGGTTGGTCACATGCAAGGCAAATGCCCCATGGCTGTGCTATCACTCCAGCCCCAAGAGACCAAACTTTTGTACTATCTTTTTGGTTCAAAGCTAGGTTCTAAAGGTTTAGTGTAAAAGTATAGCAGATAGGACTCTAGCTTTGCATGCATTGTTCTAGGTTCAATCCTGATATGGTACATCACTTCATAAGGAGTGATCCATAAGGGAAAGCAAGGAAGGAATAATTCCTGAGCATCACTGGGAGTGGCCCCAACACAAAAACCGAAAGCAAAGAAAAAATAAAACAAAGCTGGGTCCTCAAAATCATTCAAATTTATTTTTTGCAAGATGGACAGGGGCACACATGGTAAGACTAATTGTACTGGATATTGAACTTCAGACTCTAGAACTACACTCCAGACCTTTGTGCCACCTGCCTAGGCCTGGACTAGGCCTTTTTACAAGTCTAATTTGAACTTCCCAAGAACTTCAGAGAATAGACAACGTCATTTTCTCCATTGTACAGTGGGACTCAGTGAGGTCATGTTACGTATTTGAGATTACGCTGCCCTGGTTCCTTCCCCAGAGACACACTTATTTGGGGGTCCAGAACATTCATTCATGCTAGGTACCTGTCACTTTTGAGACCAGGTACTCCTGAATTTGGATTAGATGGATCTGGGTATAAATGCCAGTTCATTTTACTACTCTATGGTAATATAATGGGAATGGGAACAGACAGTATCTAATGATACTTTATTTATTTTATTTTAGTTTTTGGTTTTTGGGCCATACCCGGTAACCTTCAGGGTTTACTCCTGGCTATGTGCTCAAAAATTGCTCTTGGCTTTGGGGGACCAAATGAGACGTCGGGGATTGAACCCAGGTCTGTCCTGAGTCAGCCACGTGCAAGGCAAACCCTACCGCTGGTCTATCTCTCCGGCCCCTCTAATGGTACTTTAAACTTTTCGCAAAACTGATGTTACAAAGTGATGGTGGGGGGCCGGAGAGTAACCCCTGAGCACTGCCGGGTGTGACCCAAAAGCCAACCAACCAACCAACCAACCAACCAACCAACCAACCAACCAAACAAACAAACAACCATCAACCAAAGTGGTGGTGGGAAGGTAGGAAGGCACAGGCATACTGGAAGTGTAATAAAGCCAGTGGCACAGGGTCTTGGGGGCATTTAATTTAATTTAATTTTTTGTTTTTTGTTTTTTTTGGGGGCCACACAGGGTGATGCTTGGGGTTACTCCTGGCTATGCGCTCAGAAATCGCTCCTGGCTTGGGGGACTATATGGGATACCGGGGAGTCTAAACGTGGTCCATCCTGGGTTAGCATCCTAGGTTAGTATGGCTTATGTCACCGCTCGGGCCCCTTTGGGGCCATTTTAGGGGCAGTGAAGGTGTAGAAACTTTGTATGACAAGAGCATAAGCAGTAACAGTATCGTGATTATCTTCCTTCAACTACAAAAAACAGCAAAACAACTACAAAACAAAAGAAACAAAATAAAAAACAGGAAAAATAAATGGTTGTGGGACATAACTCTCCAGAATCCCAGGCTCTTTTTACTCCCTTATAGCTCTGATTAGTCTGGGGAGCCTCCAGGTCCAAGATTGATGTGTTGGGCAGACCACACCCCCAATACCCTGATTGGCTGGGAGAGGCTTGAGGCAGCTCACTTCCAGGGCTATTTCTTTCCAGAGTACTCAAATCTATTCACATTTCAGAGGCCGAGATCTCAGCAGGCTAGCAATTGAAAAATGGATCACTTAGAAACTCTCAGACAAATGGGCTGCTGTAGAGTTCATGCTTTAAAAGAATTTTAAGAGACTCCTAATGTGAAAGAAAAAAAGATATGTGATATTAATCAAACAAACAACAAACAAAGTAAAGAAAAAAAAAGCCAGAGTTGAAAGTTGCATGCTCAACTGCTTTTTGGTTGTCATCCCCCAACCCCTTAATTGGCCTAGGGAACTTCATGTCTAAGACTGATGGATGTGTTGGGTAGATCACTCCTCCAGTTCTCCTGACTATTCTGGAGAGGAAGGGCCTAATGAATACCCCTCATTTTAATTTTTGGTAGTATTGGGTATTATTATTGTTGTTATTATTCTCCTCATTATTAGGGATGAAAAAATTAAGTGGAGAGGGGTAGCTTGCTTCTATAAAAACTTGCTTTCTCTTTCATACAGTAGAATTGGTACCAATTGGCAGCTGTCCAGACGGGCCCTCTTATTCCCAGATACCCTCATATCTGAATGAGCTGTTCTGACTGGTTCTCACCAATGAGCTCTGAGCAGAGATTCTGTGTCAATTTTAGGTCAAGAAAGTTAAGAAGGGAATTTTGTCTTCTTCAACTGTTTTCTTTGCCTCCTGGTAGAAACAGGGGACTCTGAGCTCCTAGTATTGAATCTTCACTTTTTTTTTGTTTATTCCATGGAACACTTGGCAGGCTAGTAATGCTTATGGACTCCTACTTAGCATAATGATATTGTTAGCATGAAATAAAATCCAGAGGACTATAGAAGAGACTAATTATATTGAAATTGAATTCCCTTTGAGGATTCCTTGGAGCTGTGGACCCAGCTTATGATTTGTTAGAGTAGGACTTCTCTACTGCACCAAGACTGAATATATATATGTAATGTTTGGTTCTTCAAAATACTTTGCCCTTTAATTGTGAGGTGAAATGAGAAGATGCTCCACACCAGCCTGACTTTAATGTAGGATATGCAGATTCTAGGATCATTAATACAGAAACCTGATGCCAACAATAGAGACTGCGTGAAAAATAAAACTGTATTGGCACTACAGACAATGACTTGGATTGAACAAACTAGTTTGCCTGGAGCCTAGAGTTGGTCTTATGCCAGGAAACTTCAGGGGTAGGGTCTCCTTGTATTTAGGCCAAGGCTTTTCCTTTCCATGTCCCCCATATTTTGGTGGGCCTATGCAAACAATATTTGCCACTCTAACACAGTTTTTACTCTGCTCCTTTGATTCTAAACATTAAAAAAACACTTAAATTTTTGATGTTAACTTAAACTAATGTGCATGTGCATGAAAATGTAAAAATATGCTATGCCTTCAATGTTTAAGGAGTCACATAAATTTCATGGCTTTAATTGCTTTGTGTACTGCTAAGAAATGTTATAATGTACTACAATCTGGGGACTTGTGGACAAAGTAATTGTATGTGGGTTCTGTTTTATTTTTCTTAATGTTCTTTGACTGTAAGTTCAAAATTTAGGCGTCAGCAAGGGAATTTCTTCTGAGAACTCTGTTTATGGGTGATTGTCCTTCCACTGTAACTTTACCTTTCCCTCTTTCTTTGCATCATTGTTCTCATAATTAAAAACAAAAAATTAAAAAAAATACTTAGGTGTTCTGGAGGTTGGCTCCCACTTATTTTTTTTTTTTTGGGCCACACCTGTTTGATGCTCAGGGGTTACTCCTGGCAAAGCACTCAGAAATCGCCCCTGGCTTGGAGGGACCACATGGGATGCCGGGGGATCGAACCGTGGTCCTTCCTTGGCTAGCGCTTGCAAGGCAGACACCTTACCTCTAGCACCACCTCTCCGGCCCCACCCACTGATTCTTGACTATCCAGATTAGATAACTTAATGCTTGATCTTGCAAAGTAGTGTTGGGGGCCACTGAGGTGACCTTCAGTGCTGGGGTCACTTGCAGGACTGTAGTTGACATTGCTTACAGGGGAGCATGTGGTGCTGGGATCAAGTTCAGGTCTTTGTGCATACCAGGCATGTACTCTTGAGTCCTCAGCTATCTTTCTGGATATTTTTGTTGTTGTTGGGGATGGGGAGCTGTCTTGTGCATTTGATTTGAGTAGCATCTCTGTCTTCTACCCACTAGATGCCACTAGTGCCCTTTCCTTTAGTTGCGACAATCAAAAATCTCCCTAGACCCTAAAAAATTTTTTTTCTATGTCCCTGGGGGAAGGTAGATAAAATTTCTTCAAGTGAGATCTCTTGTGTTGGAACCACAAGGTGGAAGGAACAAGGGTTCAGAACTGACCACAAGGAGAAGAATTGCCCATTGACTGGTGACATTGAGCTAGACCTGCCTGATGCAGAGTAGTAAATAAACGTTTACTGGGTTTCATCACATACTGTAGAAGAAAGAATATAGTGGAATCTTTTATTTCTATTATCTAGATCCCACCATAAATATGTTGTTTATTTTTTAGATAAATGTCATATCTTTTTTATTTTTTGGTTTTTCAGGCCACACCCATTTGATGCTCAGGGGTTACTCCTGGCTAAGCCCTCAGAAATTGCCCCTGGCTTGGGGGACCATATGGGATGCCGGGGGATCAAACCGTGGTCTTTCCTTGGCTAGCGCTTGCAAGGCAGACACCTTACCTCTAGCGCCACCTCACCGGCCCCGATAAATGTCCTATCTATCTAGTTGATATAATTTTACATATGTACAGAAGACCACTATGTTTTTTGTTTGTTTTTGGGTCACACCTGGCAGCGCTCAGGGGTTACTCCTGGATCTGCGCTCAGAAATAGCTCCTGGCAGGCACAGTGTGGGGAAGCATATGGGATGCCGGGATCCTAACCACCATCTGTCCTGGATCAGCTGCATGCAAGGCAAATGCCCTACTGCTGTGCTATCTCTCCGGTCCCTTAGAATACCACTATTTTAGCTTTAGATCTTTTTTCCAGACAATACCATTCCCCTATATTCATTCTGGCTTCTGCCATCATGGATTAATTTAGTCTTATCTTGGATTTCAGGTAATCTGAGTCATACAAAATAGATAAATTCTTCACTCAGCATGCACCTGAATTCATCAGTGTTGCTGTATCTATCCATAGCTATTGTGATTTTATTTTCTTAAAATTGCTGTATTTCCTTGTATGGATGTGTTATAGTTTGTTCTTTTATTCTCTTATTTTCTTTCATATGGGCCTTCCTTTATAGTATTTGGGGGGACCATGTGGTTTTTGGGATGGAATTCAGGGCCTCACACATGTTAGTCACGTGTTGTACCATTCACTTAAACTATTTCCACAGCATTCCCACCTGTTACATTATTGAGGAATATTAGGGTTATTGCTAGTGTTTTGTTTTGTTTTGGGGTCACACCCATCAGCGCTCAGGGGATACTTCTGGCTCTGAGCTCAGAAATTGCTCCCGACAGGCTGGGGGACCACATGGAATGCTGGGAATTGAACCAGTGTTTACCCAGGGTTGGCTGCATGCAAGGCAAATGCCCAATGCTATCGCTTTGGCCCCTGTCCACGTCTTTTTATAAAACCATATCTCACAAAAAAAATGCTACCTAGGGGTACAGCTGCTAGAGCATGTGGCCTACTTTATACTTTCACCAGTCCTATCCTGGTTTTCATTTGTTCACATCCTTGACAATACTTATTTAGTGTAATGAGATATTGAATTGAAATTGTGGCATGTGTTACAAAGGAAATGTACTGGTGGGTGGGTCTGGAGTTATACAAGTAATGGCATCTGGAAGGGACATGGAAAGGGGACACTGCTTTAGGAAAGGTCTGGAGGTTGGAGAAAGCATGGGATTTTTCGAAAAATGGAAAGGATAGATAGTATCGCTAGAGAATAAAGATCAAGGAATAGTATTCAGAAACATAAGAATGATTCTTTAGCATAATACTATACACATCTAAAGAAAGGCCAAATATTTATCATATAGTAAAGGGTCATAAAAACAGTGCAGCAGTTTGGAAAATAGTTTAGCAGTTCCTCAGTTGATAATCTTAGAGCTATCATATGATAAAATGTTTTGTTGTTTTGGTGCTGAGGTATAACTGACTTGGAGCACTCTATTAGTTTTGGGTATACAACATAACAATACTATATTTGATATTTGTTCACCTTGCCATATGATTACTACAGGAAGTCTAGTTAACATTGACCTCTACATGTAGTTTCCCTCATGGTGAGAATTTTTTTTTTTTGTTCTTGGGTCACATCCGGCAGCGCTCAGGGGTTACTCCTGGCTCTATGCTCAGAAATCGCCCCTGACAGGCACAGGGGACCATATGGGATGTCGGGATTTAAACCAGCAACCTTCTGCATGGAAGGCAAACACTTTACCTCCATGCTATTTCTCCGGCTTCATCATGGTGAGAATTTTTAAGACCCACTCTTAACCAATATTCAATTTTCAATACCATAGTTACCCAACTATACTTTATGTCATGCGACTTATTTATAAGTCAGAATTTTTAGGGGTCAGGGACATGGTTCAGGGGTTAAACATATCTGCCATCCCAACCTGAGGCCCTAAATTCAATCCCTGGGTGTAACCTTTATCATGTGCACATTATCCAGGTATGTGAAAGCACTGGGGCTGTAATATATATCCTCAGTTAGCACTGTAGTTAAGGAAAGATGTGTGAACAACTCAACCAGGTGTGTGTATGTGAACACCACATCTTAACCTGGTGAGTGTATACACCACAGAGACCTCTGGGTGAAAAAGTATGCCAGCACCATGGATAAAGTAACTCCCAGTGAGCAGAGTGAGCACCTCGAACAAGGTCTGTGTAGCCCAGGGGTTTCAAACTCAATTTACCTGGGGGCCGCAGGAGGCAAAGTCGGGGTGAAGCAGGGCTGCATAAGGGATTTCACAAAAGGAAGTTCTCAAACGTCATTATTAACAGTTTAATTATTTCTTCTGAACATGAATAGAACATTGAGTGAAGATCATGGACAGTTCTTCTGAACATGGCATCTTTTGCCTATTCCTTGCTGCCAGAGACTTGACAGTACTTCTCACAAATCTGAACCACATTTGGCTTTAGAGAGGAAGCAGTTGAGACCCTCACTATGGCTTGAAGATGATCATCATTAAGTCTAGACCTGTACTTTGACTTATTGAAGTTCAATGTGGAGAATAACTTTTCACACAAATATGTGTTCCCAAAAAGGCACATGGTGCGCTTGAACATTCGGGAAAGCTCAGGGAAGCTGGGGGCAATTCTCTCAAAAATTGCCCATGCCTGTCTGCTTTTCCACTAATTTCCCTGAACTTGGCTTTGAGATCAGAGTTGCATTGCAGGTCAATGAGCTCCATTTGAAGCACAGGAGGGGCATCTTGCCCATCAAAGGAAAAGGGGTCCACAAAAATTTGGAAAGTGGTTCTGTGCTTTTTGAAGTCTGCAAATCTGTGATCAAATTCCTTCTCTAGCTTAAAAATAGCATCAACATATTTCTCACCACTGAATGGTATGCCTGCATCCACAAGTTCTTTGCATGCTGGGAAATGGCAAAGGTTTGTCTGAGAGAGCTGGGATTTCTATAACACAAGTTTTGTGGAGAATGCTCTCACGTTGTCATAGGCAGCACTGATAAGCTGCCCTGGGCCTTGTAACATCTTGTTTAGTACATTTATCTTATGTGTGATGTCAACAAGAAAAGCTAAGTCCATGAGCCATTTGTGATCACTCAACTCAGAAACAGCATTCCCATCCTTCTCCATGAAGGCTTTCACTTCTCTCAACTCAAAAAATCTTTTCAGGACATTTCGCCTGCTGAGCCAATGTACCTCAGTGAAACAGAGCACATCTCTATATTCTGACTCCATTTCCTCTAAAAAAAGCACGGAACCTCCTGTGCTTTAAGCCTCTGGATCTGATTTGGTTGATGCATTTCACAATAACAGATATCACATTGTCACACGGCCGGCAGGCATTTACTGCAAAGGGCCTGCTGATGGATAATGCAGTGAAGAGCAATGGCCTTTTCTACACTCTCCTCTTCAAGTTTTTTTTTTTTGAACAAGTGCCACCAGTCCGTTTTTCCTCCCTGTCATCGATGGCGCTCCATAGGTTATTATTCCAACAAACCTCTTCCATGGCAAACCTGCTTTCTCAATGGCATCACACAGATGCCGAAATATCTCATTAGCGGTGGTCTGGCCATGCATTGGAATTATTGTGAGCAGCTCCTCTGTCAATTCAAAATTGCAGTCAACACCACGGACATAAATTGTGAGCTGTGCAGTGTCTTTTATATCTGTGCCCTTGTCAAGAGCAACTGAGTATGCATCAAAACATTTGGCTTTCTCACACAGTTGATGATAAATATCATTTGACATGTCAGAAATGCGCTCTGCCTCAGTGTTGGCAGAAAGGCTGATTTTGCTAAACTGACCTTTCTTTTCCAGACAGATAATACTTGCAGCCTGTAACATGCATTTTTTTAAACAAACTCTCCTTCTATGAATGGTTTCCCTGCCTTAGCAATCATCTCACTAACCATGTAACTAGCTTCGACTGATGCAACATTCTCTTTGGTTGCTTTCTTGAAGAAATCTTGTTGCCTCATTAGACATGCTTTAAGACTGGCAATCCTCTTGGCTCTCTCATTTCCTTGATATTTTGCACATTCCTCAGCATGTTTAGTTGAATAATGGCGTTTCAAGTTGTATTCCTTGTGCACTGCAACTTTCTTTGAGCAAATAAGGCATGTGGGGATGCCCCTGTTCTCAACAAAGAAATACTGCGTCTCCCACACATGTACATGTGCATGAGAGTGCACAAAGGGAGACAGACTCAAATGGATCTGTGAAGGACTAAGTGTCAGGTCAAGAGGTTTGATTCTCAGGCAAGAGGAATCAAGAGAGACTTGAAAAAAACGACCCATTGATTAGAATAGGATAAATAAACAGACATGCACGTCATAAATCAAACAGCAAACAAGGTAAGCTGTGAACAACAAGCATCCTCCTCAATTCTTCTCTAGTTGCCAACATTTTTTTCCTTTTGAGAACCAAATAGCATGGCTGCAATCCTTCCAGAGATACTCTGTATGAACCGGTGTAGCTGCCTCTGTGTCTATAGTCTTAAAAATCCCTGGCAATATAGCAGCTTTCTAATCACACTGTTCAGCACTTTGCTGTTTTCACTTAACAATATATCTTAGAGATTGTTTCATATCCGTACATAAAGAGCTGCCTCATTCTTTTTTAACAGCCGTAAAGATTTCCATTGTATAGATGTATTGCAATTTATTTAAACAGTCCCCTGTTGATGGACATTTCGGCTGTCTCCAATCTCCTGTTATTATAGAGCGTGCCGCAGTGAATAGCCTTGTACATCCAACTTTGCATACATATATGCAAGTGCGTTTGTGGAAATCCTAGAGCAGTAGAATTTATAGGTCAGTGGGTATGTGTGCATCAAACACTTTGATGGAGAGTGTGGCAGGTGCTATCCACGGAGATGGTGCTAATTTACACTCTGCAACTCAAGAGGTGTGGGTTTCTCTGTATTCAGTTCAGCCTGTGATCTAAGGTTTAGACCGTAGTTATTCTGATAGGCAAAGAATCACATTGTGATTTTCCTTTTTTTTTTTTTTTTTGAGGTGGGGGTGCTATGTTTGGGCTACACCCAGCAGTGCTCAGGGGCTGTTCCTGGTGTGTAGTGCTGAGGGTAGAGGGTGTGGAACCTTTGGTGCTGGAGAAGAGACAGTGCCTTCTAATCTCCTGTAATACTTGCCAGTAGTTCATTTTTTCTTTCTTTTTTTTTCTTTTTCTTCTTCCTGCCTCCCTCCCTCCCTCCCTGTCACATTTTGTTTTTTATTAAGACTTATGTGGAACAGATTTTATTTTAATTTTACAGATAGGGTTGAAGTCATTGTGTTTTCTGAGAACAATTTGTTCATATTTTTTTGTCCCCTTCCTTTTAACTTCCAATATGTGTCTCCTTTTTTGGTGGGTTTTGGACCACAACCAGGGGTGCTTAGGACTTACTTTTGGTTCTATATTCAGGAATAATTCCTGGCACCATATGGGATACTGGGGATTGAACTTTAATGGGCCCCATGCAAGACACACATCTTACTGGCTGTAACCATCTCTCCAGCCTCATGATCCCTTTTCTTTATGAATAGTTAGAAGACTATCAGAGCTGTAGAATTTGTCAGTTGATCAATCTTACCTCCCAGGACCAATCCTGGTGGTTACTTACATTGGATGTGTCTAAATAGTCCTTCTCAAAGGTGAGGCGACTGAGGTGCGGTGAAGGGGGACTCTGATTAGCTCAGCTATGGAGACAGGACTCATGGTGTGAGTGCTTCTATAGCTTAGGAGAGAAGACCCTCCAAGGAGCCTAGGTTGGGTCACATCTGTCTTGTCTCCTGTGTTCAGTCCCACCCTCTTCCCTAGCCCCTGAAGTCTTCTCTGCTGAGCTGCCCCCCACCCCATCTCAGGCAGTGATTATGTAGCAAATTAACCACAAGCTGTTCGGTCCTCGTCTGGTGGCAGTTGGGGGGATGCAACTCTGAGTAATGACTTGTGTAGTCGAAGCTCTCATCTGTAATTTGCATGTGCAATAAATGCAGAAATAAAAACCCGATCCATATGAAAAAGGGACTGGGTGGAAGGAGAGGAGGCAGGGGTAAGAAATCATGAATTTTGTGGACTGCATCTTACAGTCTGCCTTCAATTTCCTCTAGAGTAATGCGGTCATTGCTTTCTTTTGATTGATAGCTGAGTTTGCCTGAAGGATGGAGGTGGGCCCTGGAGATGGGGAATCAGAGCAGGGCCAGAAACCCTACTCATCTAGGTGTGACTTTGAAGATGGCACATGTTGTCCCTCTGCCTCAGTTTCCTTATCTATAAAATGGGGAGAGAATATTTATCTTCCAGCTGCATAAGTTCCAGAAATTGCTAAATCTACAGAAGATGTTACTTTCATTCCCTCCCTGCTTCTGTGCATGCCTTGTTTCATCATATCAGATAGGATTAAAAAAAAGGCGTATAATTGGGGGCCGGAGAGATAGCGTGGTGGTAAGGCATTTGCCTTGCATGCAGAGGAATGGTGGTTCGAATCTCGACATCCAATATGGTCCCCTGAGCCTGCCAGGAGCGATTTCTGAGCATAGAGCCATGAGTAACCCCTGAGTGCTGCCGGCTGTGACCCAAGAACCAAAAAAAAAAAAAAAAGGCGTATAATTTAGAGATAGTTATTGATTCATAGGCAGATGTAAAAAAGGCTAGAAAGAGATTATGTACATTATTGACCCTATGCCCCAGTGGTGGAAATAACTTTGTGCAACTATTTTATGATATCACAACTAGGATATAGTCATTGGGGCAATCCACATAGCTTACTACCATTTCCCCAATTTGACTCACCTTATTGTGCTTTTCTTTCTAGTTAATTTTCTACAGCTTTATCATAGGTATAAATTTGTGTTTTTACACCCAAGAGAGACAACAATTCAGTTACTGGAAGGGCCCTTGATGATGCCCTTAGATAAAATTCCCACCTTCCTCTCATCCTCTAGTCCTCAGTTTCTGACTTTGTTAGCTTCCAAGCTTAATTTTTAAACTTTATCTTTTCAAAATATCTTATATCAATGGAATTATATAGCCTGAAATTAAATTTGAGATTTTAAAATTAGCATAATTTGCTCAATATATATTGAAGTTTAGTGTATCAATAATTCATTCCTTTTTTATTATTAAGCAGTATAGCACAGTTTAGATGCACCCATATATATTTAACCATTCATCCACTGAAAAAAATATGGGTTGTTTCAATTTTTGGCTGCAACTAACAAAGTTATGAGCCCTCATGTAAAATTTTGAGTTTTACTAATGCATAGGAGTGTAAATTTTTGTTTTTCTGGGATAGACATCTAAGAGTATAATGCTAGGTCAGATGGAATTCCATACTTAATTTTTAGAATTGCTATGCTCTTTTCCAAGATAGCTGTGTGGTTTTATATTCACATCAGCCATGTACAAATGATCCTGCTTTCCACACTTTTTGGCTGCATTTAGTGTTGCCATAATTTAAAAAAATTGGTCATTCTTTGTTTTTGAACCACACCTGGAGGTGCTTGTGGGTTACTTGCAACTTACTGCTTGGGGTTACTCCTAGCAGTGCTGGGAATGGAACTTGGACTTCCTGTAAGAAAAGCATGAGCTCAGCCTGTTGAACTATCTCTCTGGCCCAAATTTTGGTCATTCTTATAGATATTCTTATTGTGATATATTCTTTTTTTTTTTTTTAAGTTCTTTTTGGGCCACACCTGTTTGATGCTCAGGGGTTACTCCTGGCTAAGCGCTCAGAAATTGCCCCTGGCTTGGGGGACCATATGGGACCCTGGGGGATCCAACAGTGGTCCTTCCTTGGCTAGCGCTTGCAAGGCAGATACCTTACCTCTAGCGCCACCTCGCCGACCCCAGTGATATATTCTTATAGTAATATATAATTGTGCTTTTATTTTGCCTTTTTTTTTGGGAGTGCACATCTAGTGGTGTTCAGGGCTTATCCTTGTCTTTGTGCTCAGGGATCATTCCTGGTGGACTTCAGGGGACCAAATAGAGTGCTGGAGATTGAACTTGGATCAGTTGCATGTAAAGCAAGCACCTTATTTGCGGTTTTATTGATCTAGCCCCAATTTTGCCTCTTCTAATGGCTGATGACATTGAATATATTTTCCTGTACTTATTTTTCATCTATACATATCCTTCCATGAAACCTCTCTATTTTTTTGGGATAGTCTGAGATAAAACTTAGGGTCTCATATATTTGAAGTTTGTGTTCTGTTGTTGAGTTATCTAGTCAATCCAGTGAAGAGCCTCTCTATTTTTCTCTTTCTCCTTTTTTTGGAGTGTGACTAAGACTGGTTTAGTACCACAGTGTGGAGTGACATCTTTGCAAATTCAAATCCATGCTCTGGACATCTGTTTTGGACAAGAAGTGGCTTAATCATGCTTTGAGGCTATTGTTTCGAGTTGGACATTAGGGCGTTTATGCACGTGAAGACAGTAATGTGATTCCTCCCTCCCCGCCCCCCCACCCCCCAGCACACTTACTAGGTGGTGCTCAGGGATTACTCAGTAATTCTTGGCTCATCAAGAATTATTCCTGGCTGGCTCGGTGTTACCATATAAGGTGCCAAGGATTGTACCCTGGTCATTTCTTGCAAGACAAACACCCTACTTGCTGTACTATCATCTTTGCTCATGATGAAAAATTTAAAGCTTAAAGCCAAGTGCTCTAGGGGCTCAGCCATGTCTGTTCTTTGCTGATCTTAGAAACTATCCCAAGACCTTAAGAAATGTGACTACTTTACAGATAAGGTTAAAATCTGCAGCAGTCCAAAAGGGTGATATTGCCGGAGACTTTTCAGTCTCTCATTGCCCCTTGTTCCTGCAAAAACCGTGCAACCAACCTATCACTGGTTTCTGATTTCTCTAGTGACCTTGTCCTGTATGGACCTGCTGACTGGTTATTATTCTTATTATATTTTATACTGTGACCCTGCATTTCAGGAGGAATAAGCTCACATTCACTTGGATTGTGGGACACATGGCTCCCACCTCCACAGGTAGGCCTAAGCTCATTCCCGCCACTGTCTCTTATTTTAATGTTGAGTTATGAGTTCCTTATATATTCTAAATAGAGGTCTCTATAAGAGTGATGATTTGTGATATTTTCCCCATTCTGCGGATTGCCTTTTCACTTTTTTTTAAATGTGCATTGATACACAAAAGTTTTACATTTTAATTAAGTTTAATTGGGTCATTGGTGATGGGAATGTTGCACTAGTGATGGGGGGTGTCATCTGATAT
This sequence comes from Suncus etruscus, assembly GCF_024139225.1. Lineage (NCBI taxonomy): Eukaryota > Metazoa > Chordata > Mammalia > Eulipotyphla > Soricidae > Suncus > Suncus etruscus. Next base: position 21,676,889 of record NC_064856.1, on the reverse strand, counting down.
GACTGAAATCCAACCACAATCATGTTTGTAACCAAGGCATTTAAATAAAAAATATTAAAAAATAAAAAAGAAATCATGGACCCGGAGAGATAGCACAGCGGCGTTTGCTTTGCAAGCAGCCCATCCAGGACCAAAGGTGGTTGGTTCGAATCCCGGTGTCCCATATGGTCCCCCGTGCCTGCCAGGAGCTATTTCTGAGCAGACAGCCAGGAGTAACCCCTGAGCACCGCTGGGTGTGACCCAAAAACCAAAAAAAAAAAAAAAAATCATAACCTAAGTCTAAGTCTACACAAAAATTCGTAGCAATGTTTTTCTAAGATTTTTATAAATATAGTGTTTACACAAATGTCTCTAGTGGCTTTTTTTTTTTTTTTTTTTTGGTTTTTGGTCCAAATCTGGTGACACTCAGGGGTTACTCCTGGCTATGTGCTCAGAAGTCTTTCTTGGCTTGGGGGACCCTATGGGACTCTGGGGGATCGTACAGAGGTCTGTCCTAGGTTAGTGCATGCAAGGCAAATGCCCTACCTTTTGCCACTGCTCCAGCTCCTCTCTAGTGGATTTTAAGTTATTTTCAAATAGTATAAGTTTCTCAATTCATACTTTTCCATGTGGCTATCAGTTGCTTCAGTATCACTTTTTTTTTTTTTTTGGGCCACACCCGTTTGACGCTCAGGGGTTACTCCTGGCTATGTGCTCAGAAATCGCCCCTGGCTTGGGGGGACCATATGGGACGCCGGGGGATCGAACCGCGGTCCTTCCTTGGCTAGCGCTTGCAAGGCAGGCACCTTACCTCCAGCGCCACCTACCCGGCCCCACTTCAGTATCACTTTTGAAACCTATTATTTCTCTGTTAAATTGTCTTGGTACCCTTCTTGAAATAATTTGATAATGAAATAAAGTAAAAATGCAGGTGCTTTTACCACTTTCTCAGTCCTGAGGCAGTAGTTGTGGTTCTTGCACAGTTGACCTTGGGTGCTACCTATGGCCAAATACCCTTTTGCTTTGTTATTTTTTTAGGCCACACCTGGCAATACTCAAGGGTCATTTCTGGCTCTAAACTCAGAAATTACTCCTGTTAGTGCTCAAGGAACCATGTGTAATGCCAAGGATCGAACCCAGGTTGACCACATGCTAGGTAGGCAGATGCTCTCTGTGCTGTACTATTGCCCAGGCTCTCCAATATTTTTTAATTTATATTATATTCTGCAAGATTACTGAACTAATGAATACTTTTTTTTTGTTTGTTTTTGGGCCACACCCGGCAGTGCTCAGGAATTACTCCTGGCTGTCTGCTCAGAAATAGCTCCTGGCAGGCACGGGGGGGGGGGGGGGGGGGGAACCATATGGGACACCGGGATTTGAACCAACCACCTTTGGTCCTGGATTGACTGCTTGCAAGGCAAACGCCACTGTGCTATCGAATACTTTCTAATAATTTTAAGTTGAATCTCCAGGATGTGTATATCTAAGATCATGCCAGCTGTGAATATAGATATTTCACTTCTTTAATTTTGATATGGATGTCTTTTAATTCTTTTTTTGGGGTATAATTTTCCAAATGAGTCTCTCCATACAGTGTCAAATAAAGTCATGTTCCTGTCTTGTTCTTAGTCTCAGGAGAAATACATCTATTTTTTTCACCAGGAATACAATATTAATTGTGGGTTTTAATTATTTTGGTAGGTGTCCTTTATAAAATCAAGAAAATTAACTTATATATTTCAAGTTTGTTAAGTTTTTACTTCATAAAAGGGTAGTTGTATTTTGTCAAATGCTTATTTTGCATCTATTGAGATGGTTATATGATACATAAGTCATATACATAATTTATTTTTGTGTCACAAAGAATTGAATCCTAGCCCTCATACAAACAATACAAACATGCTATTGCTGAGCCACATTCCTTTTTTCCAGTTTCTTTTTCTAAAATATTCTTTTTTTTGTTTTGTTTTTTTGGGCCACACTCGGGCGTTGCTCAGGGTTACTCCTGGCTGTCTGCTCAGAAATAGCTTCTGGCAGGCACGGGGGACCGTATGGGACACTGGGATTCGAACTAACCACCTTAGGTCCTGGATCGGCTGCTTGCAAGGCAAACGCCGCTGTGCTATCTCTCCGGGCCCTAAAATATTCTTTATGGCCATACTCAGTAGCACCCTGGGGTTATGCCTGGTTCTGCACTAAGGAATCACTCCTGGCACGTTTGGGGGACCATATGAAATGCCGGGTATTGAACCTGAATCAGCTGCGTGCGAGGCAAACACTCTACCCACTGTGCTATATCTCCAGTCCAGTTTTTTTTAAATAACTTTTTAATCGAACCACTATGAGATACAGTTACAAAGTTGTTCATATTTGAATTTCAGTTAGACAATATTCAACACCCATCCTTTCTCCAGTGTACATTTCCTTCCACTAATATCCCCAGTTTCCCTTCTGCCCTCCCTTTTAAGCTCTCCCTTGACTGCTTCTATGGCAGCCACTTTTCATCTCTTTCTCTCTTACTTTTTTTCTTTATTTTCTTTTAGATACTGGTTTGCAATATTGTTACTAAAGGGGCATAACGTATATCATTTTATCTTCTTTCAGCACCCTGTTCTTGTCCAGAGCAATCATTTCCAACTATCATTGCCACTGTGGTCCCTTCTCTGCTCTAATTGCACTCCCCAACTATTTGTGGCAAGCTTGAACCATTCCTCCTGACCTTTGTCTCTATTGTCTTTGGGTAGTATTACCATACTATCCTTTTTAATATCCATGTATAAGCAAATTTTATGACTTCATTTTTCCTAACAGCAATGTAGCATTCCATTGTGTAGATGTACCATGGTTTCTCCATCCATTCATCTGTTCTCAGGCACTTTGTTTCCAGATTCTGGCTCTGCGCTGCAATTTTCCCAGTTTCTTAAATTGTGCAGTTAAGTTACCTAAGTGGACCCTTTCTTCCTTCCTGAAGAATACTTCCATAGCTATGAACTTTCTTTTTAACACTGCTTTTGATGTGCCCACAGGTTTTTAGTATGTTGTTTTTTCATTCCATGAATCTTTTACTTTCTTCTTTGTTGTTCAGTAATGAATGATTTTATTCCTAGGTGTTTGAGGTGTTTCTCCATTTATGTTTGTGATTAACTTTTATTTTCAGTGCATCATGGTTTGAATCATGGTATGATTTTTATTCTCTTGACTTTATGGAGGTATGTTTTGTGCACCAACATGTGGTCTCTTTTGGAGACTGTCCTATGTGCATTGAAGAAAAATGTGTATTTGACTTTTTGAGGATAGAAAGCTTGAAATATATATATATATATATATATATATATATAATATTAAGATATATATCTTCCATTTCTCTCTTCCAGTTCTTCCTTCAAAGCAAGTATATTCTTATTGAACTTTAGGTTAATTGATATATTGAGAGGAGACAGAGTAGGTGCTGAAGTCTTCAGCTACAGTTTGTTGCTATCAATGTCTTCCTTTAAATCTATTAGCAGTTGTTTTAAGCAGTTGTATTTTGATGATACCTCATTAGGTGCATATATGTTTACTTTTGATATCAGAATTAAAATATTTAATTTTGGGGTTCAGTATGTGTACTAATAAAAGACATTAATACTGCTAGCATATTTAATAAGTATTAATAACAATTGGTAAGACAAATCATTGAGCACACTCTTCCTTAATTTATATAATCTCTGTGGCTCATGTATAATTTTAAGATACCAACAGTAAGTCACTGAATACAGATTGTAAATAAAACAGTGATTAATAGAGAGCATATTTCAGGTCCAGTACACCACTGGAACCATCCAGTTAAAATCTGCTTTTAGCAGCTGAAAGTAGAGGTGGTCCAACCTCCTGCCTGGCTGAAACCATGACTGTAACACCTATGACCCACAATCACTGCCTCACAAATGGTCCGGCTTCACCACTCATCTACAGCTCTCTGCAGAGACACCAATCTGATCAAAACTTCAGGTATGCTAATATTTGAGCTGATATCATCAAGACTTTTTTTTGGAGTGAGTGCAGGCACCATTTCCTCACCTTCTCATGCTTCCAGAAGGACTGACAGCCAAACCATGCCCACCAAAGCCAAGTATCAGTAATATTGCCTGGAATTTCTGGACAACTTCAATTTTTTAAAAATACTGTTATCCCCATGGTAATACTCCAATATAGACACCAAAAGTATTTGAAGTCACTTAATGTTCAGAAACAAAAGGAGTAACAAAACAATCAACTAACATCAAGAGTTAATGAACCTGCTGACAATGCTTTTTTAATTTTTAATTTTTATTTAAACATTGTGATTATAAATATGATTGTAGTTGTGTGATTTCAGTCATGTAAAGAACACCTCCTTCACTAGTGCAACATTCCCACCACCAATGTCCCAAGTCTCTCTTGTCCCCATCCCATCCCCACCTGTACTCTAGACAGGCTTTCTACTTCCCTCATTCATTCATATTGTTAGGGTAATTCTCAATGTAGTTATTACTCTAACAGCACTCATTACTCTTTGTGGTGAGCTTCATGTTGTGAGCTGAACCTTACAGCCCTCCTCTCTTTTGTCTCTGAGAATTAGTGCAAAAATGTCTTTCAATTTTTTTAAAACTCATAGATGTGTGAGATTATTCTGTGTCTATCTTTCTCCCTCTGACTTATTTCATTCAGCATAATAGATTCCATGTACATCCATGTATAGGAAAATTTCATGACCTCATATCTCCTGATGGCTGCATAATATTGCATCGTGTATATGTACCACAGTTTCTTTAGCCATTCATCTGTTGAAGGGCATCTTGGTTGTTTCCAGAGTCTGGCTATTGTAAATAGTGTTGCAATGAATATAGGTCTGAGGAAGGGATTTTTGTATTGTATTTTTGTGTTTCTCGGGTATGACCCTAGGAGAGGTATAGCTGGATTGCATGGGAGCTCAATTTCCAGCTTTTGGAACAATCTCCATATCGCTTCTCATAAAGGTTGGACTAGATGGCATTCCCACCAGCAGTGAAAAAGTTCCTTTTTCTCCACATCCCCACCAGCACTGCTTGTTTTCCTTCTTTGTGATGTGTGCCAATCTCAGTGGTGTGAGACGGTACCTCATAGTTGTTTTGATTTGCATCTCCCTGATGATTAGTGATGTGGAGTATTTTTTCATGTGCCTTTTGGCCATTTCTTTTACAAAGTGTCTGTTCATTTCTTCTCCCCATTTTTTGATGGGATTAGATGTTTTATTCCTGTAAAGTTCTGTATATTTTGGATATTAGTCCTTTATCTGATGGGTATTGGGTGAATAGTTTTTCCCACTTATTGGATGGCTCTTGTATTCTGGGTACTATCTCCTTTGAGGTGCAGAAGCTTCTCAGCTTAATATAGTCCCATCTGTTTATCTCTGCTTCCACTTGTTTGGAGAGTGCTATTTCCTCCTTAAAGATGCCTTTAGTCTCAATGTCATGGAGTGTTTTACCTACGTGTTGTTCTATATACCTTATGGTTTTAGGTCTGATATCAAGGTCTTTAATCCATTAGGATTTTATCTTTGTACATGGTGTTAGCTGGGGATCTGAATTCGCTTTTTTGCAAGTGGATAACCAGTTGTGCCAACAACACTTGTTGAAGAGGCTTTCCTTGCTCCATTTAGGATTTCTTGATCCTTTATAAAAAACTAGGTGGTTGTATGTCTGGGGAACATTCTCTGAGTACTCCGGCCTATTCCACTCATCTGAGGTTCTGTCTTTATTCCAATACTATGCTATTTTGATAACTATTGCTTTGTAATACAGCTTAAAATTGGGGAAAGTAATGCCTCCCATATTCCTTTTCCCAATGAGTGCTTTAGCTATTCAAGGGTGTTTATTGTTCCAAATGAATTTCAGAAGTGTTTGATCTACTTCTTTGAAGAATGTCATGGTTATCTTTTGAGGAATCACATTAAATCTGTACAATGCTTTGGGGAGTATTGCCATTTTAATGATGTTGATCCTGCCAATACATGAACAGGGTATTGTTTCCATTTCCACATGTCCTCTCTTATTTCTTGGAGAAGGGTTTTATAGTTTTCTTTGTATAGGTCCTTCACATCTGTAGTCAGGTTGACTCCAAGATATTTGAGTTTGTGTGGCACTAATGTGAATGGGGTTGTTTTCTTAATGTCCATTTCTTCCCTGTTATTATTGGTGTATAAAAAGGCCATTGATTTTTGTGTGTTAATTTTGTAGCCTGCCACATTACTGTATGAATTTATTGTTTCTAGAAACTTTTTGGTAGAGTTTTTAGGGTTTTCTAAGTAGAGTATCATGTCATCTGCAAACAGTGAGAGCTTGACTTCTTCCTTTCCTATCTGGATTCCCTTGATATCTTTTTCTTGCCTGATCGCTATAGCAAGCACTGCCAGTACTATGTTGAAGAAGAGTGGTGAGAGAGGACAGCCTTGTCTTGCACCAGAATTTAGAGGAAAGGCTTTTAGTTTTTCTCCATTGAGGATAATATTTGCTATTGGCTTGTGGTAGATGGCCTTAACTATATTGAGAAAGGTTCCTTTCATTCTCATCTTGCTGAGAGTTTTTTTTTTTATCAAAAATTAGTATTGGACCTTATCAAATACTTTCTCTGCGTCTATTGATATGATCATGTGATTTTTATTTTTCTTGTTGTTGATGTTGTATATTATGTTGATCAATTTATGGATGTTAAACTATCCTTGCATTCCTGGGATGAAACCTACTTGATCATAGTGAATGATCTTCTTGATGAGGCATTGGATTCTGTTTGCCAGGATTTTGTTGATGATCTTTGCATCTGTGTTCATCAGGGATATTGGCCTGTAATTTTCTTTTTTGGCAGTATCTCTATATGTCTTTGGTATCAAGGTGATGTTGGCTTCATGAAAGCTATTTGGGAGTGTTCCTGTTTTTTCAATTTTATGAAAGAGCCTAGCCAGGATTGGTAGTAGTTCCTCTTGAAAGGTTTGAAAGAATTCATTCGTAAATCTATTCCCTCCTCCCCACCCGACCCCCGCCTGTACTCTAGACAGGCTTTTCATTTCCCTCATACATTGTCATTAGTAGGACAGTTCAAAATGTAGTTATTTCTCTAACTAAACTCATCACTCTTTGTGGTGAGCTTCCTGAGGTGAGCTGGAACTTCCAGCTCTTTTCTCTTTTGTGTCTGAAAATTATTATTGCAAGAATGTCTTTCATTTTTCTTAAAACCTATAGATGAGTGAGACCATTCTGCATTTTTCTCTCTCTGACTTATTTCACTCAGTATAATAGATTCCGTGTACATCCATGTATAGGAAAATTTCATGACTTCATCTCTCCTGACAGCTGCATAATATTCCATTGTGTATATGTACCACAGTTTCTTTCCCATTCGTCTGTTGAAGGTCATCTTGGTTATTTCCAGAGTCTTGCTATGGTAAATAGTGCTGCAATGAATATAGGTGTAAGGAAGGGGTTTTTGTATTGTATTTTTGTGTTCCTAGGGTATATTCCTAGGAGTGGTATAGCTAGATCGTATGGGAGTTTGATTTCCAGTTTGGAGGAATCTCCATATCGCTTTCCATAAAGGTTGAACTAGACGGCATTCCCACCAGCAGTGGATAAGAGTTCCTTTCTCTCCACATCCCCGTTTATATAAACACTGTTTATTCTCATTATTTGTGATGTGTGCCATTCTCTGTGGTGTGAGGTGGTATCTCATCGTTGTTTTGATTTGCATCTCCCTGATGATTAGTGATGTGGAGCATTTTTTCATGTGTCTTTTGGCCATTTGTATTTCTTCTTTGTCAAAGTTCATTTCTTCTCCCCAATTTTTGATGGGATTAGATGTTTTTTCTTGTAAAGTTCTGTCAGTGCCTTGTATATTTTGGAGATTAGCCCCTTATCTGATGGGTATTGGGTGAATAGTTTCTCCCACTCAGTGGGTGGCTCTTGTATCCTGGGCACTATTTCCTTTGAGGTGCAGAAGCTTCTCAGTTTAATATATTCCCATCTGTTAATCTCTGCTTTCACTTGCTTGGAGAGTGCAGTTTCCTCCTTGAATATGCCTGTAGTCTCAATGTCCTGGAATGTTTTGCCTATGTGTTGTTCTATATATCTTATGGTTTTGGGTCTAATATCGAGGTCTTTAATCCATTTGAATTTAACCTTCATACATGATGTTAGCTGGGGGTCTAAGTTCAATTTTTGCAAGTGGCTATCCAATTGTGCCAACACCACTTGTTGAAGAGGCTTTCCCTGGAGCAGAGTTTTATAGTTTCCTTTGTATAGGTCCTTCACAGTGAGAGCTTGACTTCTTCCTTTCCTATCTGGATTCCCTTGATATCTTTTTCTTGCCTAATCGCTATAGCAAGTACTTCCAGTGCTATGTTAAATAGGAGTGGTGAGAGAGGAACACCTTGTCTTGTGCCAGAATTTAGAGGAAAGGCTTTCAGTTGTTCTCCATTGAGGACAATATTTGCCTCTGGCTTGTGGTAGATGCCTTAACTATATATATATATATTTTTTTTGGTTTTTGGGCCACACCCAGTAACGCTCAGGGGTTACTCCTGGCTATGTGCTCAGAAGTTGCTCCTGGCTTGGGGGACCATATGGGACACCGGGGGATCGAACCGCGGTCCGTCCAAGGCTAGCGCAGGCAAGGCAGGCATCTTACCTTTAGCGCCACCGCCCGGCCCCTGCCTTAACTATATTGAGAAAGGTTCCTTCCGTTCCCATCTTGCTGAGATTTTGATCAAGAATGTGTGTTGGATCTTATCAAATGCTTTCTCTGCATCTATTGATATGACATGCGATTTCTATTTTTCTTGTTGATGTTGTGTATTATGTTGATAGATTTACAGATGTTAAACCATCCTTGCATTCCTGGGATTAAACCTACTTGATCGCAGTGGATAATCTTCTTAATGAGGCACTGAATCCTATTTGCCAGGATTTTGTTGAGGATCTTTGCATCTGCATTCATCAGCGATATTGGTCTGTAATTTTCCTTTTTTGTAGCATCTTTGTCTGGTTTAGGTATCAAGGTGATGTTGGCTTCATAAAAGCTATTTGCAAGTGTTTCCGTTTGTTCAATTTCATGAAAGAGTCTTGCCAGGATTGGTAGTAGTTCCTCTTGAAAGGTTTGAAAGAATTCATTAGTGAATCCATCTGGACCTGGGCTTTTGTTTTTGGGCAGACATTTGATTACCGTTTTAATTTCATCAATAGTGATGGGTGTGTTTAGATATGCTACATTCTCTTCCTTCAACTGTGGAATATTATGAGTCCAAGAATTTATCCATTTCTTCCAGGTTCTCATTTTTAGTGGCGTAGAGTTTCTCAAAGTAGTTTCTGATTACCCTTTGAATCTCTGCCATATCAGTAGTGATTTCTCCTGTTTCATTTGTAATACTATTTATCAAGTTTCTCTCTCTCTCTCTCTCTCTCTCTCTCTCTTTCTTTGTTAGTTTTGCCAGTGGTCCATCAATCTTGTTTATTTTTTCAAAGAAACAAATTCTTTCGTTGATCTTTCGGATTGTTTTTTGGGTTTCCACTTCATTGATTTCTGCTCTCAGCTTTGTTATTTCCTTCTGTCTCCCTATTTTTGGTTCCTTTTGTTGAGCACTTTCTAGTTCTATGAGCTGCGTCACTAAACTACTCAGGTAAGCCCCTTCTTTCTTCCTGATGTGTGCTTGCAAAGCTATAAATTTTCTCTCAGTACTGCTTTTGCTGTGTCCCATAAGTTCTGATAATTTGTGTCTTTATTATCATTTGTTTCCAGGAAACTTTTGATTTCCTCCTTGATTTCATCTTGGACCCACTGATTATTCAGTATGAGGCTGTTTAACTTCCAGGTGTTAAAGTTTTTCTTCTGTGTCCCTTTGGAATTCACAAATAATTTCAGAGCCTTGTGTTCAGCGAAGGTAGCCTGCAATATTTTTATCCTTTTGATATTATGGCCGGTATGTTTTATGTGCCAGCATGTAGTCTATCCTGAAGAATGTCACATGTACATTGGAGAAGAATGTGTATCCAGGTTTCTTGGGATGGAGTGTCCTATATATATCCACTAGGCCTCTTTCTTCCATTTCTATCCTCATGTCTAGTATATTTTTGTTGGGTTTCAGTCTGTTTGACCTATCCAGTGTTGACAAAGCCATGTTGAGGTCCCCCACAATTATTGTGTTGTTATTGATATTATTTTTCAGATTTGTCAACAATTGTATTAAATATTTTGCTGGCCCCTCATTTGGTGCATATATGTTTTGGAGAGTGATTTCTTCCTGCTGTATGTATTTCTTTTTTTTTTTTTTTTTGGTTTTTGGGCCACACCCGATGACGCTCAGGGGTTACTCCTGGCTACGCGGTCAGAAGTCACTCCTGGCTTGGGGGACCATATGGGACGCTGGGGGATCGAACCGTGGTCCGTCCTAGGCTAGCGCAGGCAAGGCAGGCACCTTACCTCTAGCGCCACCGTGCCGGTCCCTGTATGTATTTCTTGATTAATACAAAATGTCCATCTTTGTCCTTACAACCTTCCTGAGTATAAAGTTTGCATTATCTGATATTAGTATGGCCACTCCAGCTTTTTTATGAGTGTTGTTTGCTTGGATAATTTTTCTCCAGCCTTTTATTTTGAGTCTATGTTTGTTCTGACCATTCAGGTTTGTTTCTTGTAGGCAGCAGAAGGTTGGATTGAGTTTTTTGATCCATTTAGCCACTCTGTGTCTCTTAAATGGTGCATTTAGTCCATTGACATTAAGAGAAAGAATTGCCCTGGGATTTAATGCCATTTTTATATCGAAATTTGGTGTGTCTTTTGGTTAGTCTTGTGTTAAATTATGTCTTTCAGTTTTTCTCTTGACTGGTTTTGAGTCTGTAAAGTTTCTGAGCTGTTTTTTGTCAGTGAAACCATGTATTCTTCCGTCAAACCAGAAAGTAAGTTTTGCTGGGTACAGTATTCTAGGTGAAGCATTCATTTCATTCAGTCTTGTCACAATATCCCACCACTGCTTTCTGGTCTTGAGTGTTTCTGGTGACAGGTCTGCTGTAAATCTCAAGGATGCTCCCTTGAATGTAATTTCCCTTTTTGATCTTGCTGTTTTCAGAATTATTTCTGTCTGTGGAATTCGTCATTGTGACTAGGATGTGTCTTGGGGTATTTTTTCCAGGGTCTCTTTTGGTTGGTACTCTTCAAGCATGCAGGATTTGATCACATATATTCTTTAGCTCTGGAAGTTTCTCTTTAATGATGTTCTTGACCGTTGATTCTTCCTGGAAATTTTCTTCCTTGGTCTCTGGGACTCCAATGATTCTTAAGTTGTTTCTGTTGAGCTTATCATAGACTTCTATTTTCATCTGTTCCCATTCTTTGTCTAATTTTTACATTGTCTGTTCATTTGCTTTAAGTGTTTTTCCAATCTTTCCTGCTTTATGGAATTGTTGTTTATCTCATCTTCCACAGCACCAATTCTATTCTCAGCTTCAGTTACCCTGTCCCAGAGCTTATCCATTTTGTTATTCACTTCGTTTACTAAGTTTTTCAGGCCTGTTAGTTGACATGTTATTTCAGTTTGGAGTTTTGTGATTTCTGTCTTCATATTTTCTTGGTTCTTGTTAGTGTTCTGTTCAACTGGATTCATGGTTTCTTTGAGTTCTTTGAGCATCTTCCATATTGCTGGTCTAAAGTCCTTATCTGAGAGGTTGATTAGTTGGTTGGTCATTATCTGGTCATCAGAATTGTCATCTTCATTCTCTATGTCTGATGCTGGCCTGCATTGTTTCCCCATTGTCACACTTGTATTGTGGGTTTTTCTATGTGTTTTAGTGGTATTCATTGGCTAAGTGATGTACGCAGCCACACTCTTCTGGCTCCACCCTTTCTGGGTGGGTCCACTTGCTTCCAAGGGAGGGGAGTCCTCCGTGGATGAAGCCTCTCACAGGATCAAATCTTAGGCCTGAGCACATAGCAGAGAAGACAGTCTGAAGAGAAATGCTGGGCTTCAGTGATCCAGCACAGTTCTTAGTGTGATTTTTTTCCTTCTTGTTGCTATGGTGTTCTTTCCTTAGAAAGAGCACACAGCCATGTAGCGAAGCAGAGCGGCCGTGCTCTTCTGGAGCCTCTTTTCAGCCCACTCCCAAGAGTTTGACGTGACAGGACAGGAGGCAGACACACACAGGCTGCACTCACAATTTTTCACAGCCGAGCCCCACTGGGCAGGCGTAGTTTCATAGATTTTCCCAGCCTGACGTCACAAACAGGGGACCTGGCTTCTGCAAAGTACTGCTTATAGCCAGTTTTCATGTTATGAAGCAGTTCCTTGGCGTTCCTGCCCTAGAATGAGCTTCTGGGAGAGCGAGTTTTCTGGAGCCTCTTTTCGGCCCACTCCCAAGAGTTTCACGCGATAGGACAGGAGACAGACTTACACAGGCAGCACTCACAATTTTTCACAGTCGGGCCCCTCTGGGCAGGTGTAGTTTCTGATTATGGTTTTAATTTCCTCAATAGTGATGGGGGTGTTTAGATATGCTACATCCTCTTTATTCAACCATGGAAGGTTATAAGAGTTCAAGAATTTATCTATTTTTTCCAGGTTCTCATATTTAGTGGCATAGACTTTCTCAAAGTAGTCATTGAATACCCTTTGAATCTCTGCAGTATCTCAGGTGATCTCCCCCTTTTCATTTCTGATACAAGTTATGAAGTTTCTCTTCCTCTCTTTCTTTGTGGGTTTTGCCAATGGTTTTTCAATCTTGTTTATTTTTCCAAAGAACCAACTTCTGCTTTCATTGATCTTTTGGATTTTTTTTTTTTTTTTGGTTTCCACTTCATTGATTTCTGTTCTGAGCTTTGTTAATTCCCCTATCTTCCTATTTTTGGTTCCTTTTGTTGATCATTTTCTAATTCTATAAGCTGCATCATTAAGCTATTCAGGTATTCTCTTTCTTCCTTCCTGATGTGTGCTTACAAAACTATACACTTTCCTTTCAGAACCGCTTTTGCTGTGTCCATAGTTTCTGATAGTTTGTGTTTTCATTGTCATTTGTTTCCAGGAAAGTTTTGATTTCCTCTTTGATTTCATCTTGGACCCACTGGTTGTTCAGTATTAGGCTATTTAATTTCCAGCTGTTAAAGTTTTCTTGTGTGTCCCTTTGTAGTTCACAACTAACTTCAGAGCCTTGTGGTCAGCAAAGGTAGCCTGCAAAATTTCTATCCTCTTGACTCTATGGAGTTATGTTTTATGTGCCAGCATGTGGTCTATCCTGGAGAATGACCCATGTATGTTGGAAAAGAATGTGTATCTAGGTTTCTAAGGATGGAGTATCCTATATATACACACACACTATATATATATATATATATATATATATATATGTGTGTGTGTGTGTGTATATACACATATACATATATATATATGTATAATAGGCCTCTTTCTTCCATTTCTCTTTTCAGGTCTAGTATATTTTTGTTGAGTTTCAATCTTGTTGACCTATCAAGTGTTGACAGGCCGTGTTGAGGTCTCCCACAATTATTGTGTTATTATTGATATCATTTTTAAGATTTGTCAACAATTGTATTAAATATTTTGCTGGCCCCTCATTCGGTGCATATATGTCCAGGAGAGTAATTTCTTCCTGCTGTACATATCCCTTGATTAGTAAAAATGTCCATCTTTGTCTCTTACAACTTTTCTGAGTATAAAGTTTGTGTCATCCGATATTAGTATGGCCACTCCAGCTTTTTTAAGGGTATTGTTTGCTTGGATGGTTTTCCTCCAGCCTTTAATTTTTGAGTCTATGTTTGTTCTGACTATTCAGGTGTGTTTCTTGTAGGCCGAAGAAGGTTGGATTGAGTTTTTTGATCCATTTTGCCACTCTGTGTCTCTTAATGGGTGCATTTAGTCCATTGACATTGAGAGAGATAATTGTCATGGGACTTAGTGCCATCTTTGTGTAGAAGTTTAGTGTGTCTGTTGGTATGTCTTGTCTTAAATTAGGCATTTCAGTTTTTCTTTTAAGATTGGTTTTGAGTCTGAAAAGTTTCTGAGCCGTTGTTAATCTCTGAAGCTATGTATACTTCCTTCAAACCTGAAAGTAAGTTTTGCTGGTGCATTATTCTCATTATTTTGTCACTGTGTCTCACCACTGCCTGTGGCCTTGAGTGTTTCTGGTGAGAGGTCTGCTGTAAATTTCAAGGATGCTCTTGAATGTAATTTCTCTTTTTGATCTTGCTGCTTTCAGTATTCTGTCTCTATCTGTGAGATTCATCATTGTGACTAGGATGTGTCTTGGGGTGCTTTTCCTGGGGTCTCCTTTAGTTGGTACTCTTTGGGCATGCAGGATTTGGTCACATGTATTCTTTAGCTCTGTTAGTTTCTGTGTTATGATGTTCTTAACTGTTGATTCTTCCTGGAGATTTTCTTCCTGGGTCTCTGGGACTCCAAAGATTCTTAAGTTGTTTTTGTTGAGCTTATCAAAAACTTCTTTTTTTTAGTATTTTTTCTTTATTTAAACATCTTGATTACAAATATGATTGTGATTAGGTTTCAGTCATGTAAAGAACACCCCCTTCACCAGTGCAACATTCCCACCACCAATGTCCCAAATCTCCCTCCATCTCACCCCACCCTCACCTGTACTCTAGACAGGCTTTCCAGTTTCTTCATTCATTCACATGATTATGGTAGTTCTCAGTGTAGTTATTTCTATAACTGCACTCACCACTCTTTGTGGTGAGCTTCATGAAGTGAGCTGGAAGTTTTAGCCCTCCTCTCATTGTCTCTGAGGATTGTTGCAAAGATGAATTTTATTTTTCTTAAAACCCATAGATGAGTGAGACTATTCTGCATCTCTCTCTCCCTTTGACTTATTTAACTCAGTATAATAGACTCCATGTACATCCATGTATAGGAAAATTTCATGACTTCATCTCTCCTGACGGCTGCATAATATTCCATTGTGTATATGTACCACAGTTTCTTTAGCCATTCTTCTGGTGAAGGGCATCTTGGTTGTTTCCAGAGCCTGGCTATTGTGAATAGTGCTGCAATAAATATAGGTGTGAGGAAGGGGTTTTTGTATTGTATACTTGTGTTCCTAGGGTATATTCCTAGGAGTGGTATAGCTGGATCGTATGGGAGCTCAATTTCTAGTTTTTGGAGGAATCTCCATATCGCTTTCCATAGAGGCTGGACTAGAGAGCATTCCCACCAGCAGTGGATAAGAGTTCCTTTCTCTCCACATCCCCGCTAGCACCCATTGTTCTCATTCTTTGTGATGTGTGCCAATCTCAGTGGTGTGAGATGGTATCTCATTGTTTTGATTTGCATCTCCCTGATGATCAGTGATGAGGAGCATTTTTTCATGTGACTTTTGGCCATTTGTATTTTTTTTTTTTATCAAAGTGTCTGTTCATTTCTTCTCCCCATTTTTTGATGGGATTAGATGTTTTTTCTTGTAAAGTTCTGTCAGTGCCTGGTATATTTTGGATATTAGCCCTTTATCTAATGGGTATTGGGTGAATAGTTTCTCCCACATGGTGGGTGGCTCTTGTATCCTGGGCAGTATTTTTTTTTGAGGTGTAGAAGCTTCTTAGCTTAATGTATTCCCACCTGTTGATCTCTGCTTCCACTTGTTTGGAAAGTGCAGTTTCCTCCTTGAAGATGCCTTTAGTCTCAATGTCATTTACCTATGTGTTGTTCTATATACCTTATGGTATCAGGTCTGATATCAAGGTCTTTAATCCATTTGGATTTTGTCTTTGTACATGATGTTAACTGTGGGTCTATGTTGGCTTTTTTCCAAGTGGATAACCAGTTCTGCCAGCACCACTTATTGAAGAGGTTTTCCCTGCTCCACTTAGGATTTCTTGCTCCCTTGTCAAAAATTAGGTGATTGTGTGTCTGGGGAACATTGTCTGAGAACTCAAGCCTATTCCACTGATCTGAGGGTCTATCTTTATTCCAATACCATGTTGTTTTGATAACTATTGCTTTGTAGTACAGTTAAAAGTTGCAGAAAGTAATGCCTCCCACACTCCTTTTCCCTAGGAGTGCTTTAGCTATTTGAGGGTGTTTATTGTTCCAGATGAACTTCATAAGTGCCTGATCCACTTCTTTGAAGAATGTCATGGGTATCTTTAGAGGAATCACATTAAATCTGTACAATGCATTGGGGAGTATTGCCATTTTAATGATGTTAATACTGCCAATCCATGAGCATGGTATGTGTTTCCATTTCCGTGTGTCCTCTCTTATTTCTTGGAGCAGAGCTTTATATTTTTTTTTGTATAGGTCCTTCACGTCTTTGGTCAAGTTGACTCCAAGATATTTGAGTTTGTGTGGCACTAATGTGAATGGGATTGCCTTCTTTATGTCCATCTCTTCCCTATCATTATTGGTGTATAAAAAGGCCATTGATTTCTGTGTGTTAATTTTGTAGCCTGCCACCTTGCTATATGAGTCTATTGTTTCTAGAAGCTTTTTGGTAGAGTCTTTAGGGTTTTCTAAGTAGAGTATCATGTCATCTGCAAACAGTGAGAGCTTGACTTCTTCCTTTCCTATCTGGATTCCCTTGATATCTTTTTCTTGCCTGCTCACTATGGCAAGCACTGCCAGTACTATGTTGAAGAGGAGTGGTGAAAGTGGACAGCCTTGTCTTGTACCAGAGTATAGAGGAAAGGCCTTTAGTTTTTCTTCATTGAGGATAATCTTTGCCATTGGCTTGTGGTAGATGGCTTTAACTAGATTGAGAAAGGTTTCTTTCATTCCCATCTTGCTGAGAGTTTTGATCAAGAATGGGTGTTGGACCTTACCAAATGCTTTCTCTGCATCTATTGATATGATAATGTGATTCTTACTTTTCTTGTTGTTGATGTTGTGTATGATATTGATAGATTTAAGGATGTTAAACCATCCTTGCATTCCTGGGATGAAACCTACTTGGTCATGGTTTATGATCTTCTTGATGATGCATTGGATCCTATTTGCCAGGATTTTGTTGAAGATATTTGCATCTGCATTTATCAGGGATGATGGCAGCATCTCTGTCTGGTTTTGGTATCAAAGTGATGTTGGCTTCATAAAAGGTGTTGTTTGGGAGTGTTCTCGTTTTTTCAATTTCATGGAAGAGCCTGGCTAGGATTGGTAGTAACTCCTCTTGAAAGGTTTGAAAGAATTCATTAGTAAATCCATCTGGGCCTAGGCTTTTTTTTTTTAGGCATTTGTTTGATTAGAGTTTCAATTTCCTCAGTAGTGATGGGGGTGTTTAGATATGCTTTATCCTCCTTACTTAATTGTGGAAGGTTATACGTGTCTAAGAATTTATCCATTTCTTCTAGGTTGTCACGTTTAGTAGGATAAAGTTTCTCAAAGTAGTCTCTGATTACCCTTTCGATCTCTGCAGTATCTGTCATGATCTTCCCCTTCTCATTTCTAATATGGGTTATCAGGTTTCTCTCTTTCTTTGTGAGTTTTGCCAATGATCTATCAATCTTGTTTATTTTTTCAAAAACCAACTTGTGCTTTCGTTGATCTTTCGGATTGTTTTTTGGTTTTCTACCTCATTGATTTCTTCTTTCAGTTTTGTTATTTCCTTCTGTCTTCCTATTTTTGGTTCCTTTTGTTGGTCATTTTCTAATCTTATGAGCTGCATCATTAAGTTATTCAGGTATGCCCCTTCTTCCTTCCTGATGTGTGCTTGCAGAGCTATAACTTTTTCTCTCAGGACTGCTTTTGCTGTGTCCCATAGATTCTGGCAGTTTGTGTCTTCATTATCATTTGTTTCCAGGAAAGTTTTGATTTCCTCTTTGTTTTCATCTCGGACCCACTGGTTGTTCAGTAGCAGGGTGTTTAATTTCCAATTTTTAAAGTTTTCCTTCTGTGTGGCTTTGTAGTTCACATCTAATTTCGAGCCTTGTGGTCAGCAAAGGTATCCTGCAAGATTTCTATCCTCTTGATTTTATGAAGGCATGCTTTATGTGTCAGTATGTGGTCTATCCTGGAGAATGACCCATATACATTGGAGAAGAATGTGTATCCAGGTTTTTTGGGGTGGAGTGTCCTATATATATCTACTAGTCCTCTTTCTTCCATTACTCTTTTCAGGGTTAGTATGTTTTTGTTGGGTTTCAGTCTGGTTGACCTATCAAGTTTTGACATAGCCGTGTTGAGGTCTCCCACAATTTTTGTGTTATTATTGATGTCCTCTTTCAGATTTGTCAGTAATTGTATTCGATAATTTGCTGGTCTCTCACTGGGTGCATATATGTTTAATAGTCTGATTTATTCCTGTTGCACATATCCCTTGATTAGTACATAGTGTCCATCTTTGTCTCTTACAACTTTTCTGAGTATAAATTTGGTGTCATCATATGGCCACCCCAGCTTTTTTTATGAGTGTTGTTTGATTGGATGATATTCCTCCAGCCTTTGATTTTGAGTCTATGTTCTGACTATTCATGTGTGTTTCTTGTAGGCAGCAGAAGGTTGGATTCATCTTTTTGATCCATTTCGCCACTATGTGTCTTTTAATTGGTGAATTTAGTCCATTGACATTGAGGGAGATGATTGTCATAGGATTTAATGTCATCTTTGTAGATAAGTTTGCTGTGTTTTTTGTTCTCTCTTGTCTTAATGTAGACCTTTCAGTTTTTCCTTTAAGGCTGGTTTTTCATCTGTGAAGTTTCTGAGCTGTTGTTTTTCCATGAAGCTATGTATTCTTCCTTCAAACCTGAACGTGAGTCGGGCAGGGTGCAGTATTCTCAGTGAGGCATCCACTTCATTCATTCTTGTCACAATATCCCACCACTGTCTTCTGGCCTTGAGAGTTTCTTGTGATATGTATGCTGTAAGTCTTAGAGATGCTCCTTTGAATGTAATTTTCCTTTTTGATCTTGCTGCTTTCAGTATTCTATCTCTATCTGTGGGATTTGTCATTGTAACAAGGATGTGTCTTGGGGTGTTTTTCTTTGGGTCTCTTTTAGCTAGTACTCTTTGGGCATGCAGGATTTAATTGCATGTATATTTTTTATCTCTGGAGTATCTCTTTGATAAATGTCTTTGACAGTTGATTCTTCCTGGCGAGCTCCTACCTGGGTCTCTGGAACTCCAATGATTCTTATGTTGTTTCTGTTGAGTTTATCAAAGACTTCTGTTTTCATCTCTTCACATTCCTTGAGTACTTTTTCCATTGCCTGATCGTTTGTCTTCAGGTTCTTTTCCAATTTCTTCTGCTGTGTTGAGTTTTTCTTCATCTCATCTTCCAGAACGCTGATTCTGTCCTCAGCTGCTGTTACCCTGCTGGCGAGGCCATCTACTGAATTTTTCAGTTCAGCTACCATGTTTTTCAGATCTGTTATTTCAGTTTGGAGTTTTCTGATTTCTGTCTTTGTGTTTTGTTCAGATCAATCTATGCTTTCTTTGAGTTCCACAAACATTTTCCATATTGCTTTTCTGAACTCCTTGTCGGAGAGGTTAATTAGATGGTCGAAGTTTTTTAGGTCATCCGAGCTATCGTCTTCATTCTCTGTGCATGTTGATTGCCTGCGAGGTTTCCCCATTTTCCCGCTTGTAGTGTGATTTTTTTCTGTGTGTTGTGGTAGTGTTCTTGGGTAGAAAGAATGTGCGGCTGCAAAGCGAAGCAGAGCTACTCTTCTGGAGGCTCTGGGAGTGCTATTTTTCTGGGCCCTTTTCGGCCCACTCCCAAGAGGTTTCAGAGACAGGACAGTGGAAAAACATACAGGCAACACTCACAGTTGGGAATTACTGGGCAGGCGTAGATCAGACTTACATTTTTATCTGTTCATATTCTTTGAGTAATTTTTCCATTGATCACTTGTTTTAAGGCTTTTTCCCAATCTCTTCTGCTGTATGGAGTTGTTATGCACTTCATCTTCCAGCTCACTAATTCTATCCTCAGCTTCTTTTACCTAGTTGAAGAGGTTTTCCACTGAGTTTTTTAATTCGTCTACTGAGTTTTTCAGACCTATTATTTGACCTGATATTTCAGTTTGGAGTTTTCTGATTTCTATCTTTATATTCTCTTGATTCTTATTAGTGTTCTGTTCTATGCTTTCTTTGAGTTCTGTGAACATCCTCCACATTTTTTCTCTAAACTCCATATCCGAAAGACTAACTAGGTGGTTGGCCATTGTTGCTTCATCAGAGTTGCCATCTTCATTCTCTATGCCTGATGTTGGTCTGCGTTGTTTCCCCATTGTCATGCTTGTATTGTGGGGTTTTCTACATGTTGTGGTGGTATTCATTGGCTAGGTGGAGTGCGAGGCCACGAAGCAAAGATCCTCTGGCTCCACCCCCTGTGGTGGGAAGAGTCACCTCAGCAGAAGTGAGCCCACAGAGGAAGTATGCCAGAGAGGATCAAAATTCCCAAGTTCAAGCAAGCAGGTGGAATCAAGCAGGTGGAAGCCTCAAGATGTCTGCCGTGCTTAAGAGTCCCAGCAGAGTCAACTGTATCCACAGTCACCAGGCAGGGAAAAATCACATCAGCAGAAGTGAGCCCACAGGGGAAGAATACCAGAGAGGATCAAAATTCCCAGGCTGAAGCAAGCAGGGAGAAGCCTCAAGGTGCCTGCCATGTTTAAGGGACCCAGCAGAGTCAACTGTATCCCGCTGATAATGTTTTAATGATCTCATTGTGAGATACAATAATTTTCACAATTTTTTTGTTGCTGTACACTTTTATTTCTGATTCTGTTTTCCATTTCTGTCTTTTTTATTTTTTAATAATTTTGCTTCCATTTACCTGGAAATAAATATATTTTAAAGCACAGTAATTAACTGGGCAGTGTAAAAGTGGTCAGTAGTAGATGGGAAATCCCCACAAACACAAATTATTCTCAGCATTTTTGATATGTGCCATCCTAACTTCCACCAGAATCTTTTTAAAAATTAAAAAAATTGGGGTTAACTTTCTATCTCTCCTACCATTTATTCTTTAAATAATTAAGTCTTTCACCCAATATTAGATAACCTGACTTTATTGGTGTTAACATTTATAGTTTTGACATATGAAGTTCTGTACTTTCATTACTACCAAAATGCCCCAGATCTTCACTAGTGTCTTTAAAAATTTTTTTTGAACATAAAAGTTATTACAAAGTTATTTATAGTTGGGTTTGTACAACTAAACTAGTCCCCATTTGAAGCCAACTTTTATGTTTGATATAGGTTGACGTTATAATCCCTGTATGACCAGCAAACTTGGTATTTATCTTATTGGATATTTATTTATTTTTGAATAACCTTAATGCCCTAGTGGGAATTTATCTCTTCCTCATAAAACATTTAATTCTTTTTATTTTAAAGTTACTACATGTAGGGGCTGGAGTGGTGGTGTAATCATAAAGTGTCTGACTTGTGCTCGCTAGCCTAGGACTGACAGTGGTTCAATCCCTGGTGTTCCATATGGTCCCCAAGCCAGGAGCGATTTCTGAGCGAAGAGCCAGGAGTAACCCCTGAGCATCATCAGGTGTGGCCCCCAAAAAAACCAAAAAAAAATTTACTACATGTAATGTAAAGAAGAGACTATGAAGAAGAGAATAATAATTACTACTCAGAGAATGTAGATAATATTTGGGGAATAGTCATCTAATCTCATAAACATTTCTGTATGTGTGTATTTTTAAAATTTATTATTTATTTATTGAAGGAAATGCATCGCATAGTTGAAATAGTTGATCATAATACATTTATTTCCAGATAAGTGAAAGCAAAGTTATTGAAATAAGAGGAAAAAGTGTAAAATGGAAGAGAAATGAAAGAAAAAATACAGTAGCAAGTTTATTTGTGAAATTTATTGTATCACCAATGAAGTCATTAAAACAGTGGCAGAAGGTTTAGTAAGCTTTTGTATGTTCAGTCTGTTAAATTGGGGAATTCCTTTAGGGATTACAGTATTAAATAAATGAAGTTGTCCAGAAATTCAAAATCTATGATGCTACAAATTTTAGAGACATATACTCAGCTGCAGAGCTTCCTGGAAAAAGACCCATTTTGAACATGGTGAATGCGTTTCTGGATATTGTTACAGTTGCCAGCAAGTGTGTGTATTCAAAACCACAAGTACTATACAACACATGCATTTTGTACTTTATTATTTTATTTAATAATGTATCATGATAACTCTCAGGTCTTGAGACATCCTTTATAAATGTGATTTTGTTTTGTTTTGTTTGTGTTTTTGTGCCACATCTGGTGATGCTCAGGGGTTACTCCTGGCTATGTGCTCAGAAATAGCTTCTGGCTTGGGGGACCATATGGGATGCTGGGGAATTATACTGCAGTATGTCCTAGGTTAGTGTGTGTGCAAGGCAGACACCCTACAGCTGATGCCACCGCTCCAGCCCCATAAATGCATAAATGTGATTTTTTGGGGGGTCATACCTGGCAGCGCTCAGGGGTTACTTCTGGCTCTATGCTCAGAAATTGCTCCTGGCAGGCTCGGGGGGGGGGCCATATGGGATGCCGGGATTTGAACCACCATCGTTCTGCATGCAAGGCAAATGCCCTACCTCCATGCTATCTCTCCAGCCCAATGCAATGGGCATTTTAAATAACATTTTTAAGTGTTTCATTTTTAGAAGATAATGTATAACATTATCATGATAACAAAGATCCAAGCTGTTCAAGTGAATATCTATTAAAATGTTAGTCTTATTTTCACCTTTCGGTTTAATTCCCGGCATCCCATATGGTCCCCTGAGCCTGCCAAGGAGCGACTTCTGAACATAGAGCCAGGAGTAAACCCTGAGTGCTGCTAGGTGTGACCCAACAAACCAAAACAAACAAACTATGGTTCATCTACTAGATGGAATATTATGCAGCTGTTAGGAAAAATGAAGTCATGAAATTTTCCTATACATGGATGGACATGGAAACTATTATACTGAGTGAAATAAGTCAGAGAGGAGAGAAACACGCACAGAATAGTCTCATTCATCTATGGGTTTTAAGAAAAATAAAAGACAGTATGTTAAGAATATCCAGAAACAATAGAGATGAGGGGGAAGGACTGGCCCACGATATGAAGCTTACCACAAAGGGTGGTGAGTGCAGTTAGAGAAATAACTATACTAACAATTATCACGACAATGGTAATGAGTGAGAGAAGTAGAAAGTCTGTCTCAAATACAGGCAAAGGAAGGTGGGAGGAGAGAGAGATGGGGAGCATTGGTGGTGGGAGTGTTGCACTGGTGAAGGGGGCTGCTCTTTTTTATGACTGAAACCCAACTACAAACATGTTTGCAATCACAGTGCTTAAAAAAAGATATTATTAAAAATTAAAACAAAAACTTTCTTACTATGTTTCTTTACACTCACATACAAGAGATATTACTTAGTATTTGCTCATCTCTCTTTGACTCATTTCTCTGCATGACACTGCAATTCCTTCCATGTATCTGTGAACAATGAGATTTCATCTTTTCTTATAGCTGAGTAGTATTCCATTGTGCATAAAAATCATCCATCTGTTCTTGGGCACTTGGTTGTTTCCACTTCTTGGCAACTGCAAATAGTACTGGAATAAATATAGAAGTGAAAATATTATTCAAACAAACATTTTTACACCCTAGGGAATAGATGCTGAGAAATAGAGTCATTGGGTCACATGGAAGTTCAATTCTCAATATTTTGAGAAGTTGTTATACTGTTTTCTAGCATCTGACAGCATTTGACAGCATCTTTCCACATCAAACAACATCTGACACAGATGCTGAATCAGGCAATATTCCCACCAACAGTGGATGAGGGGTCCTTTTTCACTTCATATCCATCAGCACTGGGTGTTTCTATTTGTTTTGATATGTGTTAATCTCTCTAACATGAGGTGATATGTCATTGTTTTGAATTGTATCTCTCTGATAATAAGCGATGAAGAGCACTTTGGGGGGGGCACATCTACAGGGCTTATTAGTGGCTGTGAGCTTAGAAATAATTTTCAATAGTGCTCAGGAGACCATGTATAGTATCAAGGGATTGAATCCAGTTCTGTCACATGCAAGGCAAGTGTCTTAATTTTAGTACTATCTCTTTGGATCAAGTCTATATATTTTTGACTCCTGTGGTTGTTGCAAGAAGCATTCTTTTAGAACCTCCACCCCCTTCTGTGACTTTAACTTAAAGGTCTATTTTAAGATAATTATCACAGGTATAATCAATCAGGTGTGTGTGAAAATATATAACATATATACATATATGTGTGGAAAAAATATATGCAACTTACTTTTGCATGATATTTTTCATTGAAATTTTGCAGATAAAGGAGAAATAGAAATGTGAAGAAAAACATTTTCACAAAATAATCTGGTGTTGAGAATTTTGCAGTGTATCTATTTTATCTATCATATTTGAAAGGTTTTTGAGGATATGTTCTCAACAAAGGATAATTGCCCACCAAAAAGGGCACTTGATAAAATATAGGATTTTCAAAAATATTTTAGCTTAAGTAATAACATTTTAAGCATATGTCCCACATATTGCCTAGGATATATTTATAATCAAAATTATTATAATAATTATTATTTTTATTAAAAATTTTTATTTAGAGCATTGTGACTTACAGTCATTCATAGTTGGGTTTAGATGTCCAATGTTTCAGCACCAATCTCATCACCAGTGTTAACTTCCCTATACCATACCATTATTCCCTAGTCCATCTCATACCTCCCTTCTACAATAAAATTCTATTTATTGCTTATCTGAAATGCAAACTTTCCAGTGCATCTTGGTTTTCTATTTGATAGCTCTAGCAACCATAACCCAGAATTGCCTGAGATAATAGTTAAAGATACATATAGTTGTCATACCTGAAACTGGGAGATGTTCCTGTTCCTGGCATCTAGTGTGTGGAGGCCAGAATTGCTCTAAATATCCTACAGTACACAGAAAGACTTACATAAAAAATTACCCAGCCCCAAGTGACAAGTGTCGAGTTTGAGGAACATTTAAACAGATTTAGCACATTTCTCATCATCTCTAATTAAGAGCTCACTAGTATGAAATTTTCTTTGGAATCAAATATGAAGAAACCCTTGAGTAGCCCAAAGAAACTGAAATTTTTTCTTTTGACCATGCCAAGGGTTGGTGATACATGCAAGGCAAGTGTTCTATCACTGAACTATATTTCAGGCCTGTAATTTTTTTTATTCTTTTATAAATGATTGTAAGAACCAAATAACTGCTTTTTGTTTGATTTTTGGGTCACACCCGGTGGTGCTCAGGAGTTACTCCTGGCTCTGTGCTCAGAAATTGCTCCTGGTAGGCACGGGGCACCATATGAAATGCAGGCATTCCAACCATCGTCCATCCTGAATCAGCCACATGCAAGGCAAATGCCATACCACTGTGTTATTTCTCCCGCCCCCAAATAACTGCTTTTGTTTCTCTTTTCTTTTTGACTCTCAGGAAACTCAGATCAAATGAAAATCTTTGGTGGTCTGACTGTGGGATCTAACTTGCTGTTTATATATTTTATTTTTCCTTTGGGTCTTGCTATTCTGGGTTGATGTGTCTTTCTCTGATCCCAATTCTTATTCCCCCCCTCCCCAGTCTTTTATAATTTATTATAAATCTCTCAATTCCTTGTTGGATAATCTCTCTCTTTCTCTCTCTCTTTCTGTCTATATCACATGTACATACACAGAGCCATAAATATTTAAACTGGACTTGAGTAGACATTTGACTGTGCCACTGGGAACTTGCTAGAACAGGTGAGCTCACCCCTTTCCAACATCCCAAGCTCTTCCTTTCTCTTTCCTTTGGGCTAGTTGAAAACCAGAGCTGCCCTGTCACGGGACTCGGGGCACCAGGAAAGTGGAAGTGGGCTTTCTTCGACCTGATTTTGGGGAGCTACCCAGGTCCTTCCTGATGCTGGGGAAATTCGTGGTCCTTCCAGAACCAGAGGCCAAACAGGCAGGACCAAGCAAGGGGATGCACGGTCCACGCAGACACACACAGCAACTGAGATTGCATCTTCTCCCGGACCAGCGAGATTCTATAAACATAATCAAAATGTAATAGAAACTTTTTGGAAATGCTGTTATGAGGAGAAAGCATCAATCTTGATGGAACTCCACTCAACAGGCTTTGCGGAGCTAATCAATCATGGTCAGGACTGGGCCTCCCCATCTGTCTGCGCCGGGACCGCGCGGAGCTCGCTCACTCCCTGGCTGGGGCTGCGTCCCCTCTCCAGGCAATCCATCATGCGGCAGGGGGATGGCGGGAGGGGAATAATAGCACGCTAATAAACTAGGGCCTTTTTTCATTCCCAACTAATTTTTAGTAAATGAGCCCGATCCAGACAGAGCAGGAAAGAGAGTCAGAGAGGATGATACTTCCTGGGATGCGCCTGGTTGGCTGGGGACAATGGCTCCCGGCCTCGAGAGGAAGCAAAAAGCCACCACAGGCCAGGGTAACTCAGTGTTCAGTTGAAGCAGGAAGTGGCCCAAGAAGGCCAAGGGAACAATGAGTCTGGGACAGCTTTCAGACAGGCAGCTCAGACTTCCGGGACTGGCTCCTAATGCTCACGCTCTGACCTGGCTCACACTACTTTTGTCTTTTTGGGGGTTTGAACTCAGGACTGAAAACAAGCATTGTATCTAGAGGCTAAGGATCCAGACAGAACAAAGAATTAAGGTGGTACAAGATCAAAAGTGCATGGGGAGCCTTGTTCATACATGGCACCTGGTCAGCACTTATAATCTATTTGTTTAGTGAACCCATGAAGGAGCATTGCCCTGAGACTTGGTAAGTCTGATGTGATGACTACCTGATGTTCTTCAGATTCCTTTCCTGAAATGTATCACAGTTTCATCTAAGCTGGATCACAAATGACCCACAAACTAAGAGACTTTAAACAGCAATAAACATATATTCTCTCATGAGTTCCTAGAGATTCAAAGGGTGTATCTTACAAACTGTTACCAGTCCAAGAAAAAATATTGAAGTAAAATTGTTTTATTTGCAAAATATTATAAGCAGAGAGAGAGAGAGAGAGAGAGAGAGAGAGAGATGAGAGAGACAGAGGGAGAGAGAGAGAGTAGAGAGGAGAGAGAGAGAGAGAGATCTTTCGAGTTTTTTTTTAGAAGTTAGAGAGCCAAGGAAACACCATGTTTCTTAACTTTGTAGTTTTTGGTCTCACTCATTGGAGTTAAGGGACTCTTCCTGTTCAATGTTTGGGGGTCACTGCTGGCTCTACCCAGGAGACCCAGCAGTATTAAGATACTGAATGCAGGCCTTCTGCATGCACTCTAATCTGCTGAGCTCTCTCTCTCTAACCAGCTCTGTAATTTTTTTTCCAGGAGGTGTTGTCATCAGTTTAGCACCAGGATACATGGATGGCTGCAAAGTTTTGACACTTCCCTTTAGGGAGATGAACTCTATTTCTTCTTTCCTTGAACAGAGCTGACCTGTGACTGATTTGCCTATAGAGTAGTAGGGGAAAAAAGGTTCCATGTCAGTTATTGGACTAATTTTTTTTTTTTTTTTGGTTTTTGGGTTACACCTGGCAGTGCTCAGGGGTTACTTTTGACTCTGCACTCAGAAATTGCTCCTGGCAGGCTCGGGGGGGGGGGAGCATATGGGATGCTGGGATTCAAACTGCTGTCCTTCTGCATGCAAGGCAAATGCCTTACCTCCATGCTATCTCTCTGGCCCCAGTTATTGGACTCATTTTAAAAAATACTGTAAGCTTCTACTTTGCTCTCCTGAAGCCTGAACTGCCATCTAAAAAGCCTCACTACACTCTGGGCAGGCTCTGATTCGGTAGAGAAGTCAGGTCCACTGAGCCAAGTCTTCTAGTCCTTCCAGTGTCCCAACATGTGAATTGTACATCTGATGGTTGAATACCACCAAGTAACCATAGTCAATGCCATACAGAGCAGAGAATCCATTTAGGTGAACCATGCTATTATAAAGTCATGGTTGTTGTTTTAAACTCCTAACTCTTAGAGTATTTTGCTTTGCATCAAGATAATTGGTGTAACCTTATCTGGCCCCATTCTTCCTGTGTAACCTTACCTGCTAATAAGACCTGCCCATTTCTGGAAGGGGTCTTTGGGAGGTAACAAAAAGTTTTGTCTCAGGGGAGAGAGGAGATTTGAGAGATTTGGAGGATGGATTGAGAGACGAAGGGAGATTCAGCAAAAGAGATTGAGGAAGAAGCAAGGGAAGCTGAGAGAGCATGCTTAAATAGGTTTAAGATTATAGGCCACACATGTGATGGCTAGGGCCTTGAATAAAGCTGATGTCTCTTGGAACCTGACTGCCTATGAGTTTTCTCCCTACCACTATCCTGAACCTGCAGACCTGCTGGCTGAAGGGGGTTGGAGACACGTGGCCTGGGCTGGAGGAGAAAGACCTCTCACCCTCCATCTCTCCATCTATCTTCATCCAGCCCCATTTGGAACAAAAAATGCAAGTAAAAAGTGAAAATGATAGCTGATACAAAGGCACATTCTTTGTTTGAATGGTTTCTGTGATTCCCTCCCACCCTCAGACATCTTTCAGTCTTTTATTTAATTTCCTAGGACAGGGTAACGGCTACTTCTTGCAAGAGAACCCCTTCTCTAGCAAAAGAGTTAGGTTTCTCCTCCTTTCTTTCTATCTCCCTCTGTTCTCCCTTCCCATTGTTTCTCTCTCTCTCTCTCTCTCTCTCTCTCTCTCTCTCTCTCTCGCTCTCTTTCTCTCCTCTCTCTCTCCCTTTCTCTTTCTGTTTTTTAGGCCACATCCAGTGATACTCAGGGGTTATTCCTGGCTCTGTGCTCAGAAATCGCTCCTGACTTGGGGGACCATAATGGATGCTGGGGATTGAACCCAGATTCGTCCACGTGCAAGGCAAATGCCCTAGCACTGTGCTATCGCTCTGCCCCCTGTTTCTCTCCCTTTTTTTTTTCTTTCCATTCGTTCCCAAGAAGGAAAGAAAAATGGTTCCCAGAGGAAATATATGAGCCAGACTTTGCAAGAGCACTATACATGTATATAGATATTTGTTGATAATATAGACGTACACAATTATAGAGGCTGATATCAGCAAGGTAGAAAAACAGGGAAGACAGCAGTAGAAATCAGCTAGATGCCAAAAACCTGAAACCCCAAGTACTGATAATATAAATCCATGAACCAGAAGCCCAATGTTTGAGGGCAGGAAAAGATGAAAAGAAGAAAGAGAAGGGATATGTGTACATATGTATGTGTGTGACTTCCCCTTACTCTGCTTTTGCTTCTTTTTTCCCTCTTGGGCTAACTTGGGGGATAGAGAGATAGAATAGGGATCAAGACACTTGCCTTGTATGAGGCCAACTGTGACTTGACATCCCTCTACAAACCATACCCCAACTACCCAGATGTGGCCCTGAGTAGAGTCAAGAGTGGCCCACACCACTGACTGGCATACCCCCAAAGAAGATCATATCTACTTACATTGATGAGGTGATCTTTAGATACTCTAGTTGTTAAATGCTCATTTTTTTCCCAGAAAGTCCTTCACAGATGCACCAGGAATAATGACCAAATATCTGAGTATCATCTAACACAGCCAAATAGAGAAATAAAACTGACCATCCTAGGAGGCAATGCTTGGACTAGGTTTGAAGTGCCCCGTTGTTGGTGAATAGGTATTGAAAAGAGCTCCTTCCAGGTAGAACTGGTGTTAGGAATGTGTGGAATAGGGAGGGGGTAATGGTGAGATGTTAGAGGGAGAGAAAAAGGAATTACAGCCCCATCAGAGTGGCCCTTAATGGCCTTAAGAAAGTAAATTCCATTGTCAGGCTGAGCAGGAAGAGATTTCCCATATAGAATCCACCCTCTGGTTGTTGTGTGGGTGGTCAGTGGAGAGACTAGATAAAAGGTTGATTAGGTGAAAGATGGTAGCAATTTGGATTAGAGTGGAGGAAGTGGGGTTGCAGAAAAGAGTGGTCTGAAAAGTACAGCATGCATTTGCTGTATAAATTGAGAAAATGTGATTTTGCTATAGAGGACAAAAAAAAAAAAAAAAAGAAAAGCAAGGAGGATGGATGAACCCTCTAAGTGCTTGGCACAGATGTTAAGTAAGCTAGTAGTTTATGAGGCTGAGACAAAACTCTGAGAATGTGTTAAATACACACAATGAGTAAGTGTGTGAAACTCAGGCAGAATTCAATAAGATATGCTATATTTATAGACAGTAAGAATGTTAGTAACCTGAGAATCATAGATTAAATTTATAAACTAAGAGGAAAAAGAATATTATGCAGAGATATGGTAGAAAGACCAAATCATAATGGTGTCACTTTTGTTAGTACAGCTAACTTCTCTACAAATTGGCCTTCTATTGGCCTTACCAGTGTTGATTTCATATATGCTCTACCTAGGTAATACCAATAAAACCGATACTGCTTGATAAGAAAAGGGTTGGTCAAGTACACATAATTTTTCTCTTCCCAATTCCTTTCTCTCATTATTAGAGCATGTAGCACTGGGTACCTTTTATCTGTTGTATCCCCTTTCGTATTGCTCAAGACTCATTTTGGTCATGTACATCACCAGAGTAGGTGTTACAGTCACACACAGAAGCAGGCATAAACCTTAGCTTTCCAGGGTCTTATATTGTTTTTACCTATTTGCACCCCATCTAAATGTATCCCCCAATCTCAGCTATTTTCCTTAAGATCTTGTTCTTTGTTTTTTCTCCATTTAATCTGTGAGTGTTCTGTGGTGTGGTTAATCGGGCCCTGGGGTGAGGGGGTGAGAAATTCCTCCCTATGTGGTGTGACTTAGTTGCCTGGTATGTCCTTGTGAAGGGAGATGGCAGATGTCTAGCTGGGCTGAGATGGGCCATCAAGAGCTTTTTTTTTTTTTTTTTTACACAAAGTATTTCCATCTCTATTTGGTAAATACCTATTGAATACACTCAGTGGAAGGCTGTGGGTCAAGGCAGGATTGAAGTGAGTCATAGTCTCAGCATCATGAAAAAAGGGGAAGGTGAATGCATGTTAATGAGACTCTCCTAGTTTATAACTCTTGATGCTCTCTTAGATCACTGTCTCAGCACCTGGTTATTTATTTTTTTTGTCCATTAGATTCCTCTATTTTATCTTCCATGCATGGGTTTATTCTAAAATACAGATCTGGTTTTATGATGAACAAGTTACATGTGTGGAGGTGGATAGTTCAGATGGGTAGGAATGGGGAGTAACACACTTTGCATGAGTTAGTTTTTGGCTGCATAACAAACCAAACCAAATATTTATTTATTTCAGTGCTGGGGATTGAACCCAGACCTAATGCATATGAGATATGCCCATTCCATACCATATTCTTGACCCACAAACATGTTTCTAAACACATAGGTCATTAGTGTTTTGGTTAACTGTGACTTGTTTTCTTGGTCATACTGAATGCTAAGCTTCCCATTGGGCTTAAGTCTTCTCTATGTATCTTTACTTTGGGATCTAGACTGAGGGGTCAGCAGCATTCTGGGACCAGCTCATAGAAGACTACAATCTCATGGTCTTTCACTGGAATTCAAGAACCAAGATAAGCTATGAAACACCTTTAACCTTTGCCTGCATCTCATTCTTTTGATAATAACTCATTCATTGGCCAAAGCAAGTTACATGGCTGAGTCCAGTATGAAATGGGAATACTACTCAGCCATAAAAAGGAAGGGGGATGTTACAACTTATTACAATCACTATGAACCTTTAAGACTTCTTACTAAGTGAAATGAATAAATGATATTTGATTTCATATATGTGAGGTTTCTTAGAGACACCCAACTCATAGAGACAGGCAGAAGGGTAGTTTTCAGGGGCCAAGGGAGGGAAGAATGAAGAACTATTTGATGAAGAGTTTCAGATTATAAGATGAAAATAATTCTGGTTATTTGTTGCACAGCATTGTAAATGCATGTGCTTGATGCTAGTAAAAGATACAGTTTAAAACTACATGATAAAATGGCTAAGTCAAGTGAGATAGCACAAAGGTCAGAGGTGTCTGCTCTGCATGTAGAAAACCTGGCTCGATTCCCAGAACAGCACTGATATCATAGCACTGATAGGGGTAGTCTTAGAGGTGCTGAAGGACCAGCAGTTGTAGCCCTTGTGGCTCTGACTCACTGCAGGGACTGAGCAGAGTGACATTCTCAGGCCCTCAAATTCTGAAACATTCAGCCCAGTTGGCTGAGTATCACTGGGAGTAGTCTCAGGGTCTCTTAAATACGATGTGGGAGGCTCTCCAAAATGGTTAAGTTGATAAGTCTTTGATTGTTTAAATAATGCAAATTCAAGTGGAAAAGGGTAGTTAATTTAAATACCAAGTGGTATAACATTAGTGAAAAACAAGAAATAATGTGTTGTTTTAGAACTTCACCATGCAAGGCTAGACTTTGTTACCCCTAAAGGTCTGCCAGCATCTTTCTTTCCAGGCAAACTTTGCATCTGAACTTGGCTTTCCGGAGCTTTGCGGATTTTGTGCTTTTCATAGACTGAATGTTGGTAGCAATCTCACCCTGAGCATATCCACTACTTTTCCAACAGCATGTGCTCACATTAATTCTCACTTTTTTGTTTTGTTTTTGGGCTACCTCCAGATGTTCTCAGGGATTACTGTATACTCAGCGATAATGTATGGCATTGCTTGGGGACAATATGGTGCTAGGGATTAAGCCTGAGTTGGTCACATGCAAAAGCAAGTACCCTACCTGTTGTACTATTGCTCCAGCCCATTTCATTTATTTTTCTAGTGATAAAGTACTTTAAAATTAAGGTCTGCACATTTTTAAAGATACAATGGTATGTACATTTTAGACTTTACTGTAGTATAAACAAAACTTAAAATGCACCAGGAAACAAAATAAAGTTGACTTCTTTTTATTAAGCTCTTTATTTTATGGTGGTGGTCTAAAACCCAGCCCCTAATACTTGTAATATTCCAGCATGAACATCTCATGAAAATATTTATTTATATTTATTTATTTATATTATATTTATATTTTTCAACAGAAAGACATTGTTATATGTGTTGTCTTCTAATCAGCTCTTTTCATGCAAAATTGCTCTATTGACTTAGAATCTCAATTATAATTTACAATAGCTGAAGACTAGTTGTATTAGTTGTAACTTGGTGCTCTAGTTGTATCAGTTCACAGTACAGAACATTATAAATCCAATAGTTTAAAAGACTAATTTTTTTTTTTGGTTTTTGGGCCACACCCAGCAGTGCTCAGGGGTTACTCCTGGCTGTCTGCTCAGAAATAGCTCCTGGCAGGCATGGGGGACCATATGGGACACCGGGATTCGAACCAACCACCTTAGGTCCTGGATCCGCTGCTTGCAAGGCAAACACCGCTGTGCTATCCCTCCGGGCCCAAAAAACTAATTTTTAATTACTGTTTCTGATGATTATTAAAAAAGTGTTTTGCAAGAGAGATGGTTCTTAGAAGAAGAAAATAAGAATAAGTGTTAAATAAGTTAAGAATGTCATATTAGGTCAAGATCAATTCAACCTGATTCAATAGTGCTCTGGGGGCAAAAAGTGAATCCAAATATTGGTCAACCTTAATGCCCATTGAGAACCCTCTTGTTTGTATCTCACCACAAGCAGGCATCCTATTTAGCTAATGGCAATTCTCCAAAGGCAATTATTTCTCCAATGTTGACAAGCAGCTTGATGAAGGAGAAGGTGGTAATGTATTTATATATATGTAATTGTAATTAGAAAAGAACCCTAAAACTATGACAGGGTGGAGAAGTATACTTCAGGGAGAGTGGGAAGATCCTGCAAACCTGCCAAGCAGGGGTTCAGAAGGGCAATTCTGAAACAGTAGATTAAACCTTGGGACTAGGAGTCCAATCCAGCACAATCCAATCCAGAGGTATGAAAACCTCTCCAGCAGTCACAGCAGGCAATGGACTGGCTCTCAACTGAAAATCAGGGGTTGCTCATCCAGGTGAAAGAGGGGACCCAAAAGCCAGGGTAGAGACTATGCAGATGGTCATGCAGCCAACAGAAAGTGGCAAATTTACTCTACCTGAAATGCTGTATCCAAGACTTCACAATTGTCACCTCCTTCAAGCTCTCAGCATCCCAAACCATGTAGCTCAACTAGGAATTCCATGGAACAGATGAGAAAACGATGTCAGTGAGAGGCAAAAATCTTGCCTAGGGTCAGGCCACTGGTAGGAACTCAAACTGCCCGGCAAATCCATGTCTGTTGACCGTCAGAACCTGCCTTTATGAAGAGGGACAGAGGCATCTAATTCTGACTTCCTTGTACTCGTGACAAGTGATTGGTGACTCAGGCTGAGCATCACCATCTTGAGGTCAACAGGGGACAGTGATGGGAGAGAGACAGTTGTAGGAACCTGCCTTCTGAGGGAGAGGCAGTGCCCTGTGCTCTGAAGGAGACGTGTTCTCTTGCCTCGAGTTCCACCACTTGTTTGCCTGTAACTTCCCTCAACTACGACGGGTGGGGACAGTGAGGGGAGGAGGACGCAGGATGGGAATCCTCCAGGGGGCTCGGGCGGCTGCTCAGCTCGCCATGTAGCCTGACAAATCAAGTGGGCAAAACCCATTAATTAGCAGTTTTGGAAACAGTTGCAAAGTTAATTATTCCGTTTTCTGACGAAAGAAAGCTAATTTTTGGCATTTACACCGACAGTGACATGAACTAACATTTTTCGAGTTGACATCCCTCAAGATAAATGATGCTGTGAGGCATTTGTGCAAACACCCTGACCCACAGCTCACTGCTGATGGCTGTCTGCTGTGGGAGCCCTCCCCACAGTTTGTGCTCAGTCCTTGTTGGGGGATGGGGAAGCCAAGGAAAGAGGTTTCTGGGATGGGGTGGGGGAGTGATCAGGCGAGAGTTGGTGACATACAGAGGAGACTCAGAGCCAGCAAGAACATTTGCATACAGAGAAGGTTACTCTGTAACAGAGCAGGGGAGAATATTAACATCTCTGTCCATTTGTCTGTCTGCTGCCAGTCTGTGTTGGTGAGATTCATTCCCAGCTTTTCCAAGTGGTTGATTTCAAATTTCTTAGACTTTTGCTTGTGGGTGTTGAGCCTGTGTCAGTGACATCTCTACTTGACATTTACCAGGCATTGCCCCAAAGGGATTAACAGACATCTCCTCTTTCCCCAAGTTCTACTGCTCAAAAGTCTTCTCATTCAAGGGAATGGCCTCATTGTCCAGGCTAATGCTCAAGCCAGAACTAGCACTATCATCTTTGGTATTTCTGTCCCCTGCAGTTCCTCTCCACATACATCCAGTTTCTCAGATCTGCCAGGTTATGCAGAAACGTATCTCTGATTCATTTATACTTTGCTTCCACACCACTGTCCCAAGTCTAAGGATCATTGTGCCTCTGACTTAGTGCCACCCTGTGGGAGAGAATGACAGCACTTGTGAAAGTTTACAGTACTTTAAGCCATATTTAAAAAGCTAAAGAAAAACAAATGAATTTAACAATTTAAACGCCAAATGATGTTTACAACAGGTTTTCAGCAATGCTGAGTGCAGTGAACAGGTATCTACCATGAACCCTACCCCCAACCCACTGACACTCCCTTATCATTAGGACATTTGTTATAATTGATACTATGCAGATATGTCATCACCCAAGCCTCATAGTTTACATGAAGGGGCCCTCTCACTGGCATCTATTCTATGAGTTTGGAAAAACATGTAATGACACATAGCTACCATATTAATATCAAATATCATAGCACATCATATATCATGGATTGATTTCACTGTCCTGAGATGGGTGCCACTGAATTATTCCTTCTTCCCTCTTTATCAGGAAACCAGTGACCTTTTATTTTATTCATCCACTGTTGACTTTTGGGCCACACTTAGTGCTGCTTAGAGGCTACTCCTAGCTCTGTGCTTGGGGGGTGGGTCACCTTTGGTGGTGCAAAGGAGCATGTGGTGCCAGGAATTAAACCTGTTCCTCCTGCCTGCAAAGTCCCCTAAAAGGTTGGCCTCTGCACTTTATATTGTCCCAGAGAAGTCCTCTCTCTAGTGCAGTTTGGAACAATATCCCCTCCCACTCTTGCCTCTGTCCAGCCCATACTTCATAAGGTGGGTAGAGTCATCTTTTTAGCATACAAAGTAGAACTCATTCCCCTTCATACCTGGAAAAGAAGACCTTTTGGTCACAGTGGGAAGACCTGTCATACTCTGGTTTACGTCCCTGCTTACACACCCACCATCTCCTAACACTACAAATCGAGATAACGTAACAGGTGTAAAATATGCAGGGGAAGAGGATGAAGTCCTCAGACATTGTGCAGGTCTGATAGTTTGGGGGACACTAGGAGCTCCATTGGGGTTGCAGAGGAGGAAAATGGGTAGACCAGGGTCCTCACTAACACTTCATTTTGCTTTCCCTGCTTCTCAGATCTGAGCTGGGATGGTGCGCTCCGGGCAGCATCCTCATAACATAGGCAGATTAATTGGAAACAGATGTCAAGTGGTGGAAGTTAAATACAAACATCTCACCAAATGTCAGCCCTTTCCCTGGGCCTCAGTGGAGTCCTCACTCTCTCTCCTCAACTGGGAATCAAGAAAGGGCCTATGCAAGGTCTGGAAGCATGTTGGGGCCTAGCAGTCTTGTAGCTCTTTCTCAAATACCCAAGGCCCACATTTATTCTGAATATCGGAGCCTGCAGCAGGAATGTATTTCTGTTTCTTCTGTTCTTTCTTTCCTTGGGGAAGTTCTCCCAACTGGTGTTCTTGAGGTCTAAGGAACCTCCTGGAGATTCTCAGCCAACTGGGACATTGTTCCAATGTAAGGCTTGAGAATAAGAAGCTGCTTGGGCCTGCAGTGCTAGAGATAGCCCAGGCTATTTTGGTCGTACTTGAGGGCCTCCAAGGTTGAACCCTGAGATGTTTGGGGGATACTGTAGTGCCAGGGATTAAAGCAGGGTTGACTGAAAAGCATATGCTTTAAACCCTGTACTATCTCGTGGCCCAAGAAATTTACTTCTGTACATACAAATATGCCATCTCAGAACTCTCCGATAGCAAGGGAGGAAGGACTTTCCATTTCAAAGGGGGAAACACTGAGGCCCGGTGCCTGAAAAGCTCACTCAGTAAGGTAGTATCAAAGCTGGGGTTCTGTGGGACCTACAGATAATAGTCTTTACAGTGCAAATGCTATTCTTTTCCTTTTGCTGGGAGAATAAGCTAAACTTCCTCATGACACCCTCAGCCTTACCTCCACAGCTTTCTGAGAGGAAGGGTCCTCCCAGGATTCCACAACCTGACACTCTGATTCTAGTAATCTCCTAGTCATTCTGAACAACCCGTTAGAATTCCTTTCCACTCCCCCAGGTGGTCTTTGCACTCTTCTGAGACCCAAACTATGGAATACATGCCATTATAATGATTTGTGTAGTACATTATTCTCTTCACCAAATCCTGGTGTCTTAGCTCTTCTTTCCTGAAAACTGGCTTTGAACTTGGCACAAAGGAAGTACCAAACAAATATTTGTGATTTTGACATCGCCAAAGCCAAGGGCCCCTTTCCTCACTCTTCTTTTCTTTTAGTCAACTTTTTCATTTTCCTTGACATCCCTAAATTCTTTCCTCTGGACAGCACCCCTATCTTTAGCACTTTCACTTCCCTCCTGTCTTTCTGACTGCTCAGCAACCATCTCCTTTTTCAGTTGGCTTCTCCTCTGAGCATCCCTGCTAGATTTGTCCTGGCCCTCTCCCATACTCTGGTAGAAATTCTCTGTCTGAAGTAGTCTTGGGATTGGAGTCTTGTACTCTGCTGCTTTCTCTCAAACACACTCCCCTTTTGAGCTGACATGCTCAGCTTCCTCTCCACCTTTGGTCTCCTCCATCAGTGGTCCTTCCTTGACCCTTTGTGTGTCCAGTGTGGGGTCAGGCACTGAGCATGCGACAGGCAGTACAGATGGATGAGGGTAAAGGGCAGGGCTCATGGAACTTCTCTGTGTCATTGCTGAGCCTTTTTCCAGTCCACAGTCCAGACACAAAGGCAGGCAGAACCCGGTGTTTTGGGATTATTAACTCCCCTCAGTAAACTTGCAGTGAGCATGATAAACTGTTCAGTGGAATGCAGCAAGAGCTCATAAAAGCAGGATTTAGTGCCATTTTATAGACGCCAGCCCTGACTTCCACGTGCAAGCTGGTGTATATTTTAAAATTTGTACCTGACTCACTGCCTTTGGGGAGAAAACCTGTGGCCTGTGTCCTAGGATGAGACTAGGACACAATGACACAAATTTATGCTCGGCTTCTAGGGGTAGCAGATCTAAGTGAATACTCAGGCATAAGCCCTACCAGTGAGCATCAGGTCCCCTGCAGCAAGGCCTCTTTCCTACCAGGCTGGGGCAATGGGCTATGGAGCTAGGTAGACTGTGTCCTGTCTAGATGACAGTTCCCTCTGCTAGGGTGCAGCTATTTCCCAACACATAGACCTTTCTGTGCTGTACTCAAGAGAGCCCAGCAAAGCATGGGCATTGGCCATCCTTGACCTCTGTGCTGTGTGCCCTCAGGAGGATTTCTTCCTGCTCTGAGCCTCATTTTTCTCAGCTGTCAAAAGGAACAATTATAGTCCTTTGATAGTCAGGGTAATTAATGCAAGTCGAGATAAGATCAATCCCCAAATCTCTATGGCTTAATATGATGTAAGTCATTTATTTCTTGTTTCCATTATGGTACAATTTTGACAAGGATTCAGGGAGATAGGTTTTTCAATTTTGTAACTACATACTCAGAGTTCTCTGTTATATTTTCTGATTTAAGATATCACAAAATATTTTCCGATTTAAGACATCACAATTGGCTGACTATATCCAGCTTGCTTTTTGTAAATAAAGTTTTATTGGAAATTCCCTCTGGTTGCTTTTTGCTTGATAGTTGAAGCATTGAGTAGTTGGGACACAGACCACATGACCCATAAACCTAAAGTAGTTCCCACCTGGCCATTTACAGACAGTGCTGATCTTAGTTTGGGGGGTAGGTCTGGGGATTGTATCCATCATGTCTACCTACAGTCAATGACTGCAAATCAGCCTAATGCAGTTAGGGCTCAGACCACTTGTAGAAAAATCTGGAAAAGGTAGAGGAAGACTTAGATATTGGCATGCATGACACCCAGCTATCTGCCTCTCAAGGTTGTTGCGAGGGGATGACACTGAACTGCTGTGCAACTACTATACTCTGATAAAAGTTTCTTTGAGTTTGGTGCCTGGCAACACTCCTGTGATCACCACAGCCTTCCCAGGTCTCAGGAAGATATGAAGCGGCTGGAATGCAGGACTGTGGGGGAGAGCGTCCTCTTCCTTTGAGAAGAAAGAACTAGGCTCTTGGGTAAACTTGAAGCTGAGGGTGGTTCTATTTGATCTGAATTTGGGTTCTGACTATTTTCCTGCAGCTCAAGCTTAAGGGAAACTCAGGGATGCCTATTTGTGGAAGTTGATAGGCTCAGGCAGATTTCCTTTTCATTGGATAGCAGGGAAGTGCTATGAGTGCATTGATCCAATCCTTAGAATTTTGCTCAGTTTCAGAGATCTAATTGAACATTTGTCATTGTGCTTTTGCAGACAATCTTGGTCCCCAACCTTAAATATCTTTTAAAAACGGCAAGTTTAGGAAATGAAAAAAATTCTCTCTGTTAGTCACAGTATAGGAAAGATAAATAGCATTGAACATAGTATATTATTAATGATATTTTTACTTTAAAAAGTATCTAAAAGAAAAATTACTTAAAGCAGTCACTGAAGGTTAATTAATAGTTTAGTTTGATATTTCAAATTTAATTCAGTAATGGGAAGGTGATTATCTAGTAATAACAATAATAATAATAATAATGGTAATGAAACAATTCTATTCTAGATTTAAGTTGGTTAGTTCTCCCCACTTTTTTTTGCATTTGTTTTTCAGAAGGGTTAAGATTCCTAATGTATAAAAATAATTGTAATGTCAAAATCACTTTTTGACATGGAACTACTATGACTTGGCTGTTTTACTTAAAGAGGAGTGTGTGTATATGTACATGTTTCATTGTGTGTGTGTGTGTGTGTTCATTGTTTGTTTTGCTTTTTGTTTTTTGGGGCCACACTCGGTGGCACTCAGGGACTACTCCTGGCTCTGAGCTCAGAAATTGCTCCTGGCAGGCTCAAGAGACCATATGGGATGCTGAGATTTGAACCACTGTCTGTCTTGAGTCGCTGCATGCAAGGCAAACACCCTACCGCTGTGCTATTTATTGCTCCAGTCCCGTGTTCATTGTTTTCGTATGAAAAAGTTCAAATGATGGGGCCAGAGAGATCATATGGAGGTAGGACATTTGCCTTGCAGGCAGAAGGACTGTGGTTCAAATCCCGGCATCCCATGTGGTCCCCCGAGCCTGCCAGGAGCGATTTCTGAGCGTAGAGCCAGGAGTAACCCCTGAGCACTGATGGGTGTGACCCAAAAACCAAAAAAAAAAAAAAAAAAAAAAAAAAAGAAAAGTTCAAATGATCAATCCCAAGACCCCATTACTCTCTGAGAAGGTCTTCTTCTTGTTCTGACACAGATGCCTCATTTTCTTGGAAGGAGAAACTGTCCTGGCATGACCCAGCAAGGGCCACATCTTCCCTAGGGAATGAAAACTGAGTCACCTCTTCAGCTCTTTGTTTTCTGCTCAGTGTTGGGGGTAAGTGATTGTGGTTGTGGATGCACTTCCATATGACAGAGTTTCTCCTCAGGCTGAGGGAAATGTCAACCTATCAATCTACACTGGGACTGCTATCCAGACCCTTTCCCTAGTGTCCTCTAGACCTTGCTTTTGTGTGTTTTTCAGGGACCAGGACTGTGTCTGTTCCCTCTTTTTTGGAGAGCTCCTCTAAGCCACTAGTTATTCCCTTACACAGAGTACCAGAACATTCCTGACACTCTACAGTTGACATCCTTCACCTGTGTGGCTGGTGGAACATCACTGCCTGTGTCAGGACCACTCCAAGGAGTAACATCTGCTCTAAGCTTTCTGTAGAATTAGCTGAAGCCACCCTCACAGGAACTTTAGTTTAAAATCTAATCTTCAATGGTTTTCATTTCTCTGAACTGCTTCTCTAAGCCTCTCACCTGCTTATTTCTGGAGCACATAAATATCACTTGTATTCAATTCCTTGTCTTTAGGTCTGCTTGTAATGGAACTTGTCCTGAGCACCAGAGAAGGTGGATGCTGCCTTTGTGAAGAGTGTCTGTAGGAATCCTGCCACAGGAAAGGAGTAAAGGAGTTGGCCATAGAGTTTAGGGGTTATAAGAAGAGCCTTTATGGTCAGATAGACCTGGGTATTCATCTTTGTCACATGCCTTCTTTGGCCTTGGGCAGTTCAGGGAATAATGGATGCCTTTGGGAAGATATGTAAAGTCTTTCATGGTTAAACACAAAAATACTTTTCCGGGTCTGAGTTTTCTCATGTTTAAAATAAGCCATAACAATTCTTGCTCCATGGGATGGGTAAAACATTGAAGAAAGAACATGCATGTAGTATAGAGTGCAGGTTTAGGGACCAGTTTCCAATACTATATGATTACATAACTCATATTATTATTAGTTCTTGGCTTAAATTTATCTTAAATTTGTAAATGGAATATGAACATAATCAGTGCTCAGGTGAGCAGTTTTTGTTTCTAGGTAGGAATTGGAATCGGGAGGGAGATCCCTTTCACACCAGGAACAGAAAATATACTTAAATACTACCATATTTGGGCCTTCTATCAACTGTTTGTTATATGAGTGATGAAGTCTGCACAATCTTGCATGTTAAATATTTTTAATGCTTCCCCTCCTGAAGAGTTCCTGATGAGTCATATTAGGCAGGTGGTTTATATTTGACATGACTCATACTTAAAGAAAGTAGAAAGAAAAGTATGGAATAAAGATGAAAAAATTTTCCTCCAGGATATACTTTGGATCAGTATGATCTCATTTAATCCTCTAAAGTTCATAAGATTAGAAATATTATTCTCATATTAGAGTTAAGAAAACCAAGAAATATAAGAAAATTTGGACAAAATTAAGGTTGGAAGACTAAAAATTAATCAGAATTAAGTGAGAGAGATTACCAGCCTACTGATAATGAAATAGATTTCCCCACATTTCCTGCATATTTGTAGCACAAAAAGTCAAGTGAAAGCTGAGCAGATGAAGTAAAATTCTAAAAGGAGCAGGGTGACCCTAGGAATTGAGAATATAATAATAAGAAAGGTCTTTAATAAGCCTTTGATGGGGCCGAAGAGATAGCACAGCGGCGTTTGCCTTGCAAGCAGCTGATCCAGGACCTAAGGTGGTTGGTTCGAATCCTGGGTTCCCATAAGCTCCCCTGTGACTGCCAGGAGCTATTTCTGAGCAATAACCAGGAGTAACCCCTGAGCACCGCCGGGTGTGGCCCAAAAATAAAAAAAAAATAAGACTTTGATATCAGACCTGGAACCATCAGGTATATAAAAGAACATGTAGGTAAAATATTCTATGACATTGAAACTAAAGGCATCTTCAAGGAGGAAACATCACTCTCCAAACAAGTGGAAGTAGAGATAAACAAATGGGACAATATTAAGCTGAGAATCTTCTGCACCTCAACGGAAATAGTGAGGAAGATATAAAGACCACCCACAGGCTGGGAAAAACTGTTCACCCAATACCCACCAGATAAGGGGCTAATATCTAAGATACATAGGTTTTGATAGAACTTAACAAGAAAAAATATCTAACCCCATCAAGAAATAGGGAGAAAAAAAGAAATGAACAGATATTTTCTCAAAGAATAAATACAAATGGCCAAAAGGCACATGAAAAAATGTTCCATATCACTAATTATCAGAGAGATGCAAATCAAAACAGCAATGAGGTACCATCTCACACCACAGAAACTGGCACACATCACAAAGAACAAGAACAATCAGTGCTAGCAGGGACGTGACTCCTTACTAAATGGACCAGGAAAAGTCTTTAGCTATTGGGCACTGAAGGGTTCCTTTCATTGAAAGAAGCAGCAATATTCAATCTGTGATTGGTTGTGTTGGTGAAAAGAACAAACTATTTGAAATAGAACAGATGGAGGCTCAAATTCTGTCTCCATTTTCCACATGATTCAGAAAAAAATACTTTAAAAAATATTTTTTGGGGGGCTGGCAAGGTGGCGCTAGAGGTAAGGTGTCTGCCTTGCAAGCGCTAGCCAAGGAAGGACCGCGGTTTGATCCTCTGGCGTCCCATATGGTCCTCCAAGCCAGAGACAATTTCTGAGCGCTTAGCCAGGAGTAACCCCTGAGCATCAAACGGGTGTGGCCCGAAAAAAAAATCTTTTTTTGGAGGAACTGGATATTAGTTCAAAGGTTTTTGCAAGAAAGCACAGGTTTTATTCCACGACTACATGATCTCTGAGGATAGGTGATGACCTCCACCCAATTGATACCAAACCAAAACAAAGAATAACATATAAAATACTTTGTTACTTGGTGGTATAGGATACACACTCTGGAAACATTGGT
The DNA here is from genome assembly GCF_024139225.1 of Suncus etruscus. NCBI lineage: Eukaryota > Metazoa > Chordata > Mammalia > Eulipotyphla > Soricidae > Suncus > Suncus etruscus. Next base: position 21,633,396 of record NC_064856.1, on the reverse strand, counting down.
GGAGGAGGTTGACACTGGTAGTAGGATTGGCCCTGATTCCTTGTATGTCTGAAATCCAACTATGAAGGACTTTGTAAATTACAATAGCTTAAATAAAGTAAAATTAAAAAATACTTTGTTAGAATGCCTTTAGCTACAAGTAACATATACTCATGTTTAAACTGACTTTTTCAATGGGGTAAGTGAATTGTCAAGGAACCGGGAATAAGCTTTGAGTCTGAGGGAGGCATGCCTTTAAAGGAGAGTGCTTTAAAATATAAATGAAGCTGAGAAAAGTCAGTCAGAAGGAAAGAGACACAGAATGATCTCTTTTTCTATGTGGAATTTAAAGATACACAGTAAGGAAACAACGAAAGGCAAAAGACAACAACAGAACTTGAGAGTTGGATCACAGAATTGAGTTTTTAGGGGAGGGAGAAATTTGAATAGGAGGGTCTTTTGGGACCTTGGTGGAAGGAAGTGGGCACTCTAGTGGTGGGTGTGGTGTTGAAATGATGGATGGATACATGAAACCATCTTATAAATTTGAATGAAGGTCTGTAACCATGTTCGCAAATGCAGTTACCATGTTTGAACTGGCCAGCTCTATTCTTTTCTTATTCTTTTCTCAGGTGAGATGTAAATTGACTCATGAAAGATTATGGCACACCAGCCCATGCAGCAGAAAGCTGGTCATTTTTGGAGGAGAGAGTGGGCCAAGCCCTTCCCTGCCCTGATGAAGCCATGCTTGCTGCCTCCATCAACAAAGATCATCTCCATCATCATCACACTCCACCATTAGGAATCACCATTTTCCTGATCACCCTGCCTCATCACTGACCATCTACAATTCACTTCAGGGATACCAATATGACCAAACTTCAGATATGCTGGTTTTTGTTTTTTTTGTTTTTGGCTGATATCAGCAGGGCTTTTTGGAATGAGTGCAGGCACTCTCCCCATCCCCCTATCTTCCTTCCTTCATCTGGGAAGCCTTCAAGCTGAGTACACAGCCCTAAAAGTCATAATATCAATAATAGTGCTTTGAATCTCTGGACAACTTCCTTTGTTTAATATTGTGATCCCTATAGGAACACACCAATGTCCAGAATGGACATCTAACAAGAGCTTTCTAACCCTTATACTATTGTATTAATGACTTCATTGGAGATACAATGATTTTCACAAATGTGTTTGCTATTGTGTTTTTTTCTTTCTTTTTTATAACTTTCTTCTCTTCATTTTAATTTTTTTTATTTTTTCAATAACTTTGCTCACTTATCTGGAAATAAATGTATTATATCAACTATGTGATGGATGCAATTTTCTTTAAATAAAGACAAAATATAAATGAAAATTCCTGATGCTCCTTTCTTCAAAAAGTGGAGTCTAATTTCTTAACCTTGAATGCAGGTTTGTTTGGAGTCCTATGGCCTTAATATGTCCAATGGAACAATAAGTATTCGCACATTCTCACTCTAGAAGGAAGCCACGTGGGTAATGAGCCTTGGGGACGGCAGCATTTCTAGAAACTTTGATGGCCATTCTGTATGAATAAAGGACATGTGGAAACTCTGGGTTGATTTAGTTGGTTTGATGTAGAATATTGTACGTGTATGTTCCACACAGTATTTGGAGATACTCTTGGAACTTTTGATGTAGAATCTTTAGGACAAAATGTTAATGTTCATTCTGAGCCTTAAAAGAGTATATTTCCTTCAATTTTTTGACCCCAGAGTTTCATTTTGGAGAGCCTTATAGGGACCATATTCATTCCCTCACTTCTGTATTGGGAAGTTGCTGGAGGCTACCCTATTTCTTGTGAAGGCCCTATTGAGTGTTTCCTTAAGCTTAGAGGACCCTCCATCTTGAAGTGAAAGGAAGATCTTCTGTAGAATGAGTAAAACCCTTTTCTCCCTCCCACACCATGTGAATTCTGTCAGATTTAGCAATGGCCTTATCTGTGGCCTCATTCATGCCCTCAGCTGTGTCCCATAATGCACGTTCATTCCATGCACGTAGATTTAAGACATGCAAGTAGATTTAACATAGCCTGAGGTTTTCTGGTCCAGGCATGGATGTGGACATGCCTGGAGAGTCTTCCTGAGTGTCTAGAGTGTACTTGCTTGACCTCTTCATGCTCCTTCTATCATAGCTTCATCAGTTATCCCAGATGAAAGTTGCTTGAAAGCCATTTCAGTGACTAGATGAGTAGCACTTATTTTTTTTTTTTTTTTGGTTTTTGGTTTTTGGTTTTTGGGCCACACCCGGTGGTGCTCAGGGGCTACTCCTGGCTGTCTGCTCAGAAATAGCTCCTGGCAGGCACGGGGGACCATATGGGACACCGGGATTCGAACCAACCACCTTTGGTCCTGGATCGGCTGCTTGCAAGGCAAACGCCGCTGTGCTTTCTCTCCGGGCCCAGTAGCACTTATTTTTTAACAATAATTTATATATGTTTAAATGTTTTTATTTAGACACTGTGAAATTACAAAGTAATTCATGATTGGGTTCAAGTATACAATGTTTCAACACCAATCCCTTCCTCAGTGTCCATTTCCCTCTACCAATGCTATCCTGCCCCCTGTTTGGCTCTCACCCACTAGTCTGCCTCAATAAGCACTGTTTTTATTTATTTATTTATTTATTTATTTATTTATTTATTTTCTGAATAAGACTTTATTGTGGTTTATAGCACTGTCACTGACAGGGTTTTAATAAAGTACACTTTACTACCTTTCAGAACCACCTTCTCCTCTTAGTTAAATCTGGTTCCCTATTGTAATTGCCCCCTCCCTGTCTTATCTTCCAGAACCCTCCACCCCAAGTGGCACGTTTTCTACTGATGACCAATTCTCATTTTGTTTGTCTTGTCTTTGGACATTTGTTATTATATTTTTTTAATATCCCCAATTTGAGAGATGATTTTGTGTCTCCCTCTCTCCCTTTAACTTCACTCAGCACGATTCTCTCCAGAGAAACCTGTAGCAGAAAATACCTTGATTTTTTTTCTTATGGTAGAGTAACATTCCATTGTGTATATGTACTAGTTTCTTGACCCACTCATCTGTTCTAGGATACTTGGGTTGTTTCCATGTTTTGGCTATTGTGGATTATACTGCACTTTTCCAAGAGAGCTTGCAGAGCAGTCCTGTGCTGAGAATCATTCTGGACCACTTCAGCTGTCACTGCTGAGCCTTGGAGCTGACTAGAGCAGGAGGAAACCAGTGTTGAGAATGGGAGTGCATAACTGCTTTCTGGGGTGGGTTGGGGCCTGTTGTCTTCGACTGTCCCAGAATATTTTTTTCCCCTACAACAGAGGAAGCTGTTGGTGAGGGAGAAGCCACTAGGGCTGAGGCCTCAGGCTTGCATTATGTGTCCATGAGCATGACTCTGGAGAATTGGGGGGGGGGTGGAATATCTGGGATTGCTGGGTATGAACAGAGTCCGAGTGGTCACATCTGCTCTGTTTTGGGAAGTGAAGGATTCGTTGGTTCCTCTCCTAGATAAGCACAACCCAGACTCAAGACAGATGTAAGATCCTGGACTTGTGGAGTATAAAGTCTGGCTTGAGGACAGTGTGAGCCAAAGTTTTCACATGTACTTTTTGGTGTCCCTATTTGTCAGTGCCTCCTTGCCCTTTGGGACATTGTTCAGGTACCTGTGAAGCACCAGCTTGCAGTGTGAAGGAAACAGGGTAGGTGTCCGTATACATCTGTCCTGGAGGTGACACGTGAATGAGGGACAGTGTGTGTGTGTGTGTGTGTGTGTGTGTGTGTGTGCGCGCGCGCGCGTGTGTGTGTGTGTGTGTGTGTGTGTGTGTGTGTGCTCGCGTGCTCGAACGAAGGTGGTTGGGAGTGGTGGTGGTTGGGGCCATGAGACCTTCCTGAGTGAATAAAAGGAAAGGAGTGCTGCCCAGGGCTGGCTGAGTGTGTGTGGGGGAAGAGGCAAAAGTTGGGAAGAGGAGAGTTTGGGAGTAGAAGAGGGAGCAGGAGGAGGAGGAGGCTGCAGAAGGAGGAGGGAGGGACAGGTGGGAGGCGGGGGGTGGTGGTGGCAGAGAGAGCAAGGGTCTCTAGCTGAGGGGCATTCAGGACAGGGTGACATGTGAGTGACGACTGGTGACTTGAGCGGGATGAAGTCGGCGGCCTGAAAGGGCAGGAGACAGAAAGCAGAGCTTTTCAGTATGAGCGCTCCTGTTGCGGTGACAGCGGTCATTTATCACGGCCTCAATGGGAAGTGCGGGCCCAGCCTAGCAGCAGAGCAGCCACCAAAGCCTCTGGTTAAAGTTTTACTGAGTGTGAAAGAGGCCTGCCCAGGCTGCGGGGGTGGCTACCGGGGGGCCCATCTGTTTAGAGCAGATAGCCAGGCACCAAAGGAGGAGCCAAGGGACAGGATATTTCCGGGGGTTGGGACCCCTTTAAGGATGCTGGGCTAGTGGTGGTGGTGGGGCTTTGGCCAGATCAGGCCGTGAATTTTCAGCCTACCCTCAATCTTGTGAGCATGAGAGGTGTGGAGTGACCAGAAATGTTGGGTGACTAGTGTCTGATGCAACTATGCAACTTTTATTTTTATGATTTTATTTGTTTGACTTTTTGTGGTGTTTTCCAAGAAGAGATCAAGGGGCCCAGGGCACAGTGTAATGGTTATTTGATTCAGCTCTGCTTGGCACAACAGCACAGAATTTCCCAGGACCATGAATCAGAATCCCCATGCTGGCTGGAGGTTGGGTGGGTGGATTACTGCATGTTGTCAGGATTGGAACTCACAGTCTCTATAGGCAAAGAATTGTTTTTAGCCCTGTGGGTTTTCTGTCAGTTTTACCTATATATTTGTTTTTTCTTCTAATTGGCTTGCATTATAGGTTGCAATTATTACACTTCAGGGCTATAGATTAATTCATATATATGATTATTATCCTTAAGTATTCATTCATCCATTTTCAAAGCTTCAACACTTTCCTACCACCAAAAAGGGTCTACCCATTCTTTCACAGTCACCCCCCCCATCATAGTTTTCACTCCGTCTAGGAGTTTTTGTTTTTCTTGCCAGTTTATTTATTCTAGTTGTTCAGACTCCATGTATGAATGAAACCAACTGATAATTGTCTTTCACTTCCTGACTTATTTCACTTAGCATAATCTTGGTGCAATGCCCCCCCCCCCCTTTTTTTTTTATAAAAGATGTGACTTTGTGCTTACTGAGTGTTAGGCACTCAGGATACGGGAGAAAAGATGACAGAGTTCCTATCCCCTAGGGCTTCTATTCCCAAGCAGAAGATAGACAGACTGGAATTAAGTTGGCTACAAAGTGAGTTTAGTACTCTGAAGCAAAGCATAGTTTATAGGAGTGAGAGCGAACACCAAGGAAACAGAGATGGCGATCTTGGTGAAGAATACTTCTAAGTGGATCCTGAAGAATGGACAGGAGCCAGCCATAGTTCACGTAGATGGAACAATAATGATATAGCCCAAGCTTGCAATCTTTTTAAGAACTAGAAGCTTGATCTCAGTGAGCAGTATGTGGCCTACAATAAATTTGCAGAAGAAGAGATTCTTTGGGTTTTGTGGGCCCCACCTAGACAGAGGTATACAGTGGATAGATTATTTGGCAAGAATAGGGACTCCTACACTTTTACTAGGTGTGAATGTTAGAATAAGAGTAGGTGCCCAATACATATGTGTTGGAGGAGGTGAGGAGAGGCATTGTGGGAGAGCTGGATGAGAATGAAGGGATGGCAGAGGAGAAAAGAGTTGATCCTGTGGGGGAGGTAGAGAAAGCCCCTACATACACTCCAGTCTCTGGAGTTGTCTTGGCCACCCCTGTTCTGTTCTTATCCCTTTGCTTAGCTTAATTGCCTCAGAGAAACTGAGGGGAGTCTGTGTCATTTGTGGCTGGCACAGGGGATATTAAGTGAACAGAGTCCCTTCAGTTTTTCATGTCATTAATTGGTGATCTTCAGACTCTGAAATAGCATTTCCCCTCTCCCATCCCTTATTTCATTATCCTCAGTTCAATACACATCAGTGCCGCATGAGGCGGACTGCTTGGATATATTAGGAATTATTTAAATGAGATGGGGATGTATGGGTAGTTAAAAACGCAGTCTTCTATTCTGCCCTAATTATGGATCAAATTACGTTGCAATTGTTCCCAAATATAAATTTGCTGAAAACCTCAAAAGGGGAGGTCCAGAGAACATCCGAGAAAGCAAAATAAGGCACAGTAGGAGCAAAGGCCCTAACTGTGTTGTGATGTGATGTGATGTGATGTGATGTGTGTGTGTGTGTGTGTGTGTGTGTGTGTGTGTGTATAACTCCACTGCCATGCTGAGTGTAATTGATGTCCTCCTGCCTAGACCTTGGCAAACCTCAGGGAGCAGAAGGCAACCTTGGGCCATCTCTATGCCTGGTGACATTTTAAGACTTCTTTTCCCCAGACTGTGAACTAGTAGGCACCTTGTGACATGTTAAAGTCTCTAAGTCTTTCTCTGATTAGTGGAGATGACACTAGCAGATAATCCCTTTGTTCCTAGGAAATGAGGCGAACTTATGTTGCTAAGGATAATGGGGTCCCAAAGAAGACAGACATGATCTGGAAGTGGTAAAGAAGTGCCCTTCTTGCCTTCTGTTCAGCTTGAACTAAGCACCCCACTACAGCCTTTGCATCCCTTGGAATATGGCAACCACAACTTACTCACTGAGTGTCAACACTTACCCACTTGTCCACATAGCCACCACTCAATTTAGAGGAGGGCACTGACCTGTTCAGGAGGTCACAGCCCCAAGCTGCAAGGTCCCTCTAGGAGGTCCCAGCACTCAGGAGGTATGAAGGAGCCCTTGGGACCTCAGGCTATTGTCTGTTTCCTAAGAGCTATTTTCATCCATCTGATTCACACTGGGAGCCAGCCTGGGCTGTTATACTGAGCAGCGTTTGGATTAATCTTTATTAATAACATATTAATAATTATTAATCATCATGAGGCTACTGATGCTGTAGGACTCTGAGTTAGCTGCCTCCATTCTTCTTCTTCCATGCCTGCCACCCATAGTTGCTCACATTCCAGGTCATGAGGAGGGGTCGAGTGTGTGTATGTGTGGCCAGGTCCCCCCTGCCCCCCCACACCTCATCAGAGCAGCCTACACCCTCTGCCTAGGTTACTAAGCCTATGGGGGTGATCTGGGCTGTCCAGATAGTTCAATCTAAGCCTCCCCTGCCTGCTGGGATCTTATGGTGACTTAAATTGTGAGTCCCTACCCAAAGATGTGTGAAGGTTCTAATGTCCCTGGATATACTTTTATCTGGAAATAGGGTCTTTGGAGAGAACCAAATTACAAATGAAGTGGTTAGTTTGGACCTTAATCCAAAATATGGCTGTGTTCTTATGAAAAGGGGAATTTGGAGAGGGGTAAGAGGAGAGAGAGTGAAAGAGAGAAAGAAAGAGGAGAAAGAGGAGAGAGAATAGAAAGAGGAGAGAGAAGAGAAAGAGGAGAGAGAGGAGCCAAGGAACTCTGAAAGTGCCAGCAAACATCTCCAGCCTCTGGGAAACCAGGCTGCACTGGGCTTGAACAGCACTTTTTGGAGGACCTGCCCTCTCTCGCCCAGCCCTTCTTGCTCTGGGACGTCAGGATTGAAGGGATTCCTTAGTTCAAGTCACTCTGTATGTGATGATGTGACAATCACTTTAGGAGGATGCAGATAGGAAAAGGGTCTAAGAGCAACTAAGGGCCTTTCTTTGCCAAGAGTCCCAGGAACTGGCATGTCTGATGTGAGTCCAGCAGACAGCCAACTTCCTGCAGCTGGAGTGGTGGCAGCTGGCTTCAACCGCCAATGAACTGACTTGCTTTCTAGGCACCAGGACCCAGAGAGTTCTCTCAGATTCTGGACCAGGAATTCAGCCAAATGGTTGGACTCCAGTCTTTAGGCAGGGGACTAACAGGACTACATAGGGACTTCAGAGCAGAGTGGTCCAGCTCCCTTCTGTCCAGCTCTTATGCTGATCAAGAACTTACTAATGTTCTCTCGTGCTAAAAATCTCTCTCCAGTGTTTCTGGAGTCTGGGCAGTATTTAGCAGTGAAACAGAGAAGAGTAAGAGCTACTCTTGGAACCAGGGAAAGGAGGGTATTCTCTCTGCACTTCCGCATACTCCCATGATCCTCTGCATACAAGGCATGAGCTTTACCATGGAGTCACTTCTGTTTCTGAGTGCTGCCTGAAGGAGAGGATTTTGAGAATGAGACCATGGCTTAAAGGTCCTGCCAGAGTTGCTGCTTGGTCAGCTGTTCTCAGGTGACTTGCAACAGGATAGAAAGATACAGGTCCTGTGAGAAACCCCTGGAAGTCTGAAATGGGGGTGAGGTTCAGAAGTTTAGAAAGGAAGTGAGCTTATTTGGTGTATGTTCTGGGCCTTGACACTTCTTGCCTTTGTGATGTTAAGCATTTCTTGGAGCTCCTTATAACTTATGTAGGGTCTCTGCATGGACTATGTATACCTACTACTGGCCTAGTACCTGGAACTTCATAAAGGGGCATACCTGGCCACTATGTCATTTTTCCTTTCGGGGGTTTTTCTCCCCAATCCTAAAGATGAAAGTGCATCAAATGAATTCTTCCTAATCAGGAAAACACTTACTAGTGAAATTTCTCCTTCAAACCTTCTAGATTTTTCAGGAGAAGCCAGGCCACATTGCCCACCCCCATCAGCCTGATCTCAGAGACTCTTTGATTTGCAAGATTGCTCATTTATATTTTAAAGGAAGTGTTCTAATTAAGGAAACCAAAATACATACCCCCAACTTTTTTTTTGTGTGTGTGTGCATGCGTGGGAGGTTTTATTTTTTTTTTTTGGCAATTTGTACTAATTAGATGTAAAAATCATTCCTAGGAAAATTATATAATTTACACACAATTTACAAAGTAAACCTTTGATATTGTTTGTGCTGCTGCTTTGCATCATTAATGGCACAAACACTGGTCTTGAGTAGATGTCCCAAGGGAAGAAGATGGACATGTAAAGAAATTTTTAGATCTTGGGTGTGGCTCCCAGGTGACACATGTGGTCTGTAACATGGACAACTGTTCTCTCCAGGAGTAGCCTGGGTCATGTCAACCAGCTCCAGCCATGCTCCATTTGGTTAGATATGGTTCAGGAGTCCCCCCTTTTATTTTTTACCATGTTTCAGCTTTGATGAGATTTCACAGACCCCTGGTGAGAGGGAGGTCTATTGAGAAATACTTGAATAGGAGAGAGGCTTTCAGGGGGGCAGAAAGACTGTCCTGTGTGGTGTGTTCTCTAAGGCCTGGTCATATTGGAAAAAGATCAGGGCAGGCAGTAAACAGGTGGGAAGAATGTCAGGATCTGAAAATGGCCAGAGAGATGGGAGCTTGGTGCAAATCTAACTGGAGGAAATCTAAGAGCTTCAAAACCAAACACATCCACTCAGCATGCAGAGGGTGAAAGATTGGCAGTGGGAACAGGAGACTAAGCAGTGGCCTACACATGCCTCCATGTTTTCTTTCTGTACTTTTTCCTCATTCCCATGAACACTGTCTCAGCATGCAACTCATCCTGGCATGACAATGTCAGCCCAGTTTGAAAAACTGAGTCTAGTGTCATAATTTTTTAACACTTGCCGAACAATTCCATTATTTTTCATCGGAGGTGCCAGCTGGTATTTTCTATTTGGTGGGTTGAGTCCAACTCCCTGGGACTCCTCCTCCCAGATTCTTCATTGCAATGATCTCAGCCTCTTCCCCCAGTCCCCTCAGTCTAGCCAGCCGCTCCTGCAGGCTCCCCCACAACATAGCACAGTCACGGTGACCTGAGTCTTCTGAAGATGAGCTTCTTTGTGCGAAAACAGTTTGTCCTCGCTTAGTTACCATAAGCTCCTGGAAAATGTGAAGTGAAATGACATGTTGAAGAATCCAGAGCCTTAAAGAACTTTTTTTTACACAACATCCAGTGGGTGTTTTTTCTTCTCATTCCCATTATCATGAAATGACATTGGATGAAAGAATGGTAGCTGAGGAACAGCCAACTTTCTATTAAAATAGTGGATCTGGGTTGTCTTCCTGAAATGCCTCAGGATGAATTATCACTAAGTCCCTCTTGTCCTTCCCCTTTTTGATCATCAAAGCCATATCATTTATTTTTGAGCACTTGATTTTTGTTTGTTTGTTTTTGGCCACACCCAGTGAGCTCAGGGCTTATTCCTGGCTTTGCACTCAAAAATACTCCTGGCAGGCTTGGGAAACAATATGGGATGCCAGAGATCAAACCTAGGTTGGCCACATGCAAGGCAAATATATTACCTGCTGTATTATCCCTCCAGCCCCTATTGCTGAATGCTTGGAACAGAGAGGTTACAGAAATGTCAGTGGGGGTGAGAGCAGCAAGACTGTCTCTCTCAGCACTGTAGGTGAAATGAGTTGAGAGGAGACACCAATCGAAGGGTTTTGTTCCAGGTAAACAGCACCTGTCACCTTCCTCAACTGAGGTGCTGTCCTTCTGATAATGCATCTCATTCATACTGTATCATGAAGTTCTCTATTGTCTGTGACTCACAAATCATATCTATGGTATGGCTCCTGGAGCTGGAACTTCATAAGCCATGTTTTTTACCTAAGGGCTTCTGTTAGAAGTGGGGGGCACTCAGAACACTCACCAGGAGTTCCATGTGTGTCTCAACAGTTCATATTTAAGGAATCCATTACTGCTTCTTTAATCTCTGTTTATGTGATCTGGAAGTTTGGACTGGCCTCTGTGTACCTGGGACCAAGGCTTCTGGACTGTAGCTTCTATAAGTGCTCATTAATGCATTTTTCCAAAAGCAAATTTGCTCCATAGAGGAGTTTGGGCCCTAGCTTTTTGTTAGGGTAATTACATTTTCCACCTTGTTGCATACAGAAAAGTTTAAAGAAGCAAATAAAAATCCATGGTAATTATAACTCCCAAAGATGACCACTGTTAACATTTTGGCCTCCTCCACCCTTTGTGCAAATATATTCATTTTTATGATAATTGGGATCAGAATGAATATCTAATATGGTTGCTCGCTTCCTCTGCCCCTCTCACTTAACTCATGAGCATTTTCAAAAGGCCAGCATGTGCTTTTAAGAAACAGTTTTTTTAAAAGGTTGACCTAATATTCCATTCTTTGGCTATATCATTACTTGCTATGGGTTAGTTCACTTACAACTGATATTTTTTCTTTCATGATCAGATTTCTTATTGGTATACTTTTATGTAAATCTTTGTTCTTATCTTTGACAATTCCCTTAGGATAGATCCTCAAAGAAGGGTCACTAATTTTAATGCTTTATTAAAAGCACACTTTTATTATGGAGCTATTTCAAATATATATGAGTGAACAGTCACCCCTGGTTTCACATCCAGTTTCAGCAATACTAGCATTCTGATAGTCTTGTTTTAAATACCCCTCTTCTTTTTTTTGTTTTGGGGCCACATCTGGAAGCACTCAGAGGTTACTCCTGGTTTTGTGCTCAGAAATTACTGTGGCAGATTCGGGGGACCATATGGGATGCCAGGGATCGAACCAAAGTCAGTCACATGCAAGACAAATGCCCTACCTGCTGTGCTATAGCTCTAGACCCCCTTCATTTTTGTAATTTTATAATCATTGAGATATTTATTATCTTTTCCTCTATCTTCCACATCTGACAGTGCTCAGGGCTTATTTTCAGTAGTGTTCAGGGGTGCATGTCATACTAGGGATTAATTCTGGGACTCCTGTCTTGTGTGTAAAGCACACACTTCAATATCTGTCCCATCTCTCTGGATATATATATATTTAAATATTTATTAGCTTTTCTCCTTTCTTTCCCTTTTGTTGCTGTTGTGTTGACTTGAGGCCACACCACAAACACTTGATTGTGGGGTGCTGGAGTCTGTACACTTTGTTGTAGTGCTGATAATCCCAAATGCCTGCCCCTCTAGGACGGTGCTTCTCAATTATTTTCTGTCATGTCCCCCAGGAAGAAAACATTTTTCGCCTCCCCCGCGACTGTAAATAGTATCTTTATTAAAAAAAAACTTTAACCTGCAAAACAAAAATATATAAAATAACATGAAGTGATTTTTTAATCAGAGGTGATGTCTGGATTAATGGCTACAATGAGCACCGTTTTGAAATGCATAGCTTTTCGAAGCGGGGTTTGAAGCAGGCCACAGCAACTCTCAGCTCCAGAGACATAAACATGGGGCTTAGCTTGTTATGACAGTGTTTGCCGAGGTCAAACGCGCCCCCCTTTAGGGAGCATCGCTGCCCCTGCCCCCCCCCCCCGGGGGCGCGCCCCACTATTTGAGAAGCACTGCTCTAGGATCACACCCAGCAAGTGCAACACTATTGGGGATCAAACTCATAGTTGTAGGCCTGCAATAAGTTGCTTTGTCATTAAGCTACATTCTAGGATCCTTATTGGAATATCATAAAACAATTTCAATTGCTGTTTCTTTTTTCTCTGTGAAAGCTCAGTTTTCCTTCTTAAATAGGTAAAATGACTTCATTAAATATGATTAGGATGTTTTTTTGCACATCTAAAACAATGAACAATGATATTTAAATGTCATCTGGCATAGCCATATCCATTCCCCAACTTAACCATTATCTCCAAGAAGTCTTCTTACAACCAGCTTGTTTGAATGAGGTCCAAACAAAAGTTCACATTTTGCGTTTTGTTATTATACTTTTTTTTGTTTTGTTTTTGGGTCACACCCGGCGGTGCTCAGGGGTTACTCCTGACTGTCTGCTCAGAAATAGCTCCTGGCAGGCACGGGGGACCATATGGGACACCAGGATTCGAACCAATCACCTTTGGTCCTGGATCAGCTGCTTGCAAGGCAAAAGCCGCTGTGCTATCTCTCTGGGCCCTTGTTATTATATTTTTATAAATATCAATATTGCTGTTTTTTTTTTGGGGGGGGGGTCACTTCGGCAGTACTCAAGGGTTACTCCTTGCTCTATGCTCTGAAATCGCTCCTGGCAGGCTCAGGGGACCATATGGGATGCCAGGATTCGAACAACTGTCCTGCATGCAATGCAAATGCCCTACCTCCATGCTATCTCTCTGGCCCCTGCTATTGTTGTTTTGATCATATGTTCTCTATGTATTGAAGAAGATGATATAAAGAATTGTACAGTTATTGGTATGGATTAGTACACAGATTTCCAGGTGGGTGGAATAATTTGTGCCTCTGTCAGAGATAGGAGAGTGTGTACATCTCGGCCTCAGAATCAAATGTCATTAAAATTTTTAAAAATCAATTTGTAGGTGAAAAAATAATAACATATTGCAGTTTTAATATGCATTTCTATGATTCTTAGCACCATCAGACATCTTTTTCTATATGCATATTAGCTGTTTGTGAATTTTTTTTTGGTGAATTATCTCCTCCAACCTTTGCCCCTTTTAAAAAGTGGTATTGATTATCATGCCTGGGTCTCTAATACAGAGAAATTTAAAATTTTTATGTAGTTACATTCATTATCTTTTCCTCTGAGAATTCTTTCATTGTTTCATGCCTAGAACATCCTTTTCCTACCTCTAATCTTTTCCTCTCTATTTTTCTTTTACTTAACATTTTATGGGGTTTTAAAATCAGGTTCTTATGAAGTTAGTTTTTGGATGGAATAATTCCCAATTTCTTTGCAATTTGTGACATGTCTTTATCATGTTCTAATTGTGTGTATATGTGTGTGCATGGGCAAGTGCACACACTTGTGTGCATACACAGGCTGGTCTATTGTAGAAGAACATGAATAATAACTAGTTTTCTAAGGTGCTGTTAGGGAGTGAATATGGAGGGGGATATTAGCAAGAATTTGAGCACCAGATACAGTTGGGTATTCTGGGGTCGTCAGATTGTCTTGACTTGCCTCCCACTAGCTCTGGCTCCATTCTTCCTGTCTCTCCTCAGTCCCTCCTGCCTTTATGATGGAACACCTCTCCTTAGCAAAAAACAACAATCCAACTTCCTTCTTTATTGGGTTCATGGTAGGATTGCAAACTTGCACCTTCCCAGAGGCACCACAGGAGGGCTGGGTGACACTCACGCCATGACACCCCCAGTTGTCTAGTCTCTCGACTCAGCTCTGAGGGGGAACTATCCCAAACTGTCTCCGTTTTCATCACTCCCACCCCTGTCCCCACCCAATTATACTTGAAACTTTGAAAGACTCCTCGAGGAAGAGGCCAGTACCCTGTAACTGGCCTGTGTCTGGCCATGCCAGCAAACATGAGAACAATAAAATATAAACTTGAGCACAGAGGATGAGGCTATGGTGACATCGTAACCTAAGCCAAGCCAGAGACTCCAAAACTAACACTCACGTGGAAAAGAGGGACTGAAGACATCAAACTGAGGATTGAACCCAGAAAACCTGGACCAGCTACATCCCACCCCCTGGTGGATGAGTCTTTGAATGGAATGTGAGGGTGGCCCATTTTGACCTGGGACTGGCATCTGATCTAGGGGGCTGACTAATTCTCCTCTTTGAGAGAGGTTGCATTCCCAACCAAACGATGTCACTAGGAGCCATTTGCATCCAAGCCACCAAGTTCTTTAAATGCTGGGGCCCAGAGGCCCAATGGGTTTATTAGATTATCATTGCGGAAGTTAATAAAGAATTAATTTCTCTTCATGTGACATCCAAAGGCAGTTATTTCAGGAGCCTGTCCATTTACACAAAGCCAAGTATTTGTCAAGTGTCAGTGGTAATTCCCAGGTCCCAGCCCCCCCCTCAATAATTCTGGATTAGGGACAGCCTGAAATGACATTACACAAATTTTCTTTCAAGATGCATTGCGCTCTGGGGACCACTCAGGAATTTCAGGTTCTTGAAGGTTATACTGTCAGCAAAAGGGCTGGGGGTGGAGATGGCAGGGGGCTGGAGCCCCTGCAGCTTTTCAGCTAGGCTAGCTCTGGAGGGAGAGCAGGGGGAGGGAAGGAAAGGGGAGGTGGCCATAGGCCACCATTAGTCTGTGGAGGCTCATTGGCCTCCTGAAAACAACTTACTACCATTTGTATCACAAGTCTCACAAGCCTTGTTCAGGCTTGATGGTTTTTCCTTGTTCTTTGCTCAGGCCCTGGGAGGGGCAGTGGTGGGAGGGGTCTGTGGGGCTGCCTGAGTCACCTCATGGCAATCTATCAGGGAAGGTCAGGGCTCCATTGATACCTATCTGGGAATTAAGTGCTGGGAGTGGGGCTGGCCCCTGCAGGGCCAGAGTCACCATTAGACCCTAAAAGCAATTGGTGGAATCTGCAGGCTCTCCCCAGTGTTAGGAGGCTCGGCTGGCAGGAGGATGTTCTGAGCCTGGGCCAGGCTGGGTACCCTAGTGTCGGAAGGAAGGCTGGTGTGTATTTCTTGCCCCAGCTAGTCTTCCCTCCTTTCTACCCCTGAAATTCTATGGATGCCCAGGTCTCCACATGTCCCAAACAGAACCCAAATCACTGAGTCATCTACCCCCATTTCCCCCATACCTCGTTCCTTTGTCCTCTAGGAACACAGGGCGCTTTTAGATTCTGTGCACTTCTCTGTACCTGGAATGGCTCCCCCTTCCTTTTTTTGTTTTTGTTTTTGGGTCATACCCAGCGGCGTTCAGGGGTTACTCCTTGCTCTGTGTTCAGAAATCACTTCTGGCAGGCACGGGGGAGAGGGGGAACCATAGGGAATTCCGGGATTCGAACCGCCATCCGTCCTGGATCAACTGCCTGCAATCAAATGCCTTATCTTTGTGCTATCTCTCTGACTCCCCCTTCCTTCCACACTTGTGTGAAGATCTCCCTCAGTACACATTCTCTGTGAAGGCCTTCCTGAATAACCTAGGAAGTGACAAAGTCGCTGCCAGGCCACAGACACTAGGCAATCCCTTTCTGCTGTAAGTAATGCCCTGTTCCCTACCCTACTCTTCAATGCTTGCCCTCCTCAGAAATGCAAAGTGCTTGGTGTAAAGGGGCAAATCTGTCCTTCTCCTCCATCCCTTACATTCAGAGTGCCTATAAGTACAGAAGGCAAGAGGTGTGTGTGTGTGTGTGTGTGTGTGTGTGTGTGTGTGTGTGTGTGTGTGGTGTGTAGTGAGAGGAGGGGTAAATTTCATTCTGTGACCACTTGGTTACTTTTTTTTGGAGGGTACACACAGAATGAACTATGGCAGCCCTGCTCCTTACCTTGTACAGCCATTGTGTATGTTTAACTATGTGCATAACTGTCTCTTTTAGAATTTGTTGCTGCAGCAACAAATGGCTATGAATGAAGTGACTTTCTTTTTTTAATTTTTGGGTCACACTCGGCAGCACCAGGGGTTACTCCTGGCTCTACGCTCAGAAATTGATCCTGCAGGCTCAGGGGACCATACGGGATGCCGGGATTCAAACCACCAACCTCCTGCATGCAAGGCAAATGCCTTACCACCATGCTATCTCTCCAGCCCCATGAAGTGACATTTTTTAAAAATTTTTATTGTGGTTAAAGTGAATTGCAATTTTTTCACAGTAATATTTGAGGCACATAGTGACAATGAATGAAGGGCATTCCTAACGCCAGTGTTGTCCTCCCTTCATCCCTGTTCTCAGCATGCATCCCACATCTCCCTCCTCCCACATGCATCCCACATCTCCCCATAATGCTAGTGTAACTGTTCCCCCCTGGTACAACTTGTTGTAGATTGGGTAACGATTCTGTTGTCATTGACTTTGGATTTGGTGTTCAAGTCTGATCAGTTTTTATTTCCACCAAATGAACATACGACTGTCTGGTCTTGATACCATCCATTTTCCCCCTCAAATTATGAGGCTGATTAAGGTGATTCCAGTAATGTTGTTCTATTGGAGACATAAGAAATGATATAGGAGAAGAAAAGAAAAAAAAAAGAAAGAAAAGAAAAAAAGGCAAACAACAACAAAAAAAAGAAAAACTAGGTGTTATGTTATAAATATCCATTTAGAAGAAGTGACTTCTTGGGACCGGAGAGATAGCATGGAGGTAAGGCATTTGCTTTTCATGGTTCGAATCCTGGCATCCCATATGGTCCCCCGAGCCTGCCAGGAGTGATTTCTGAGTGCAGAGCCAGGAGTAACCCCTGAGCACTGCTGGGTGTGATCCAAAAACAAAAAAACCAAAAACCAAAAAATAGAAGTGACTTTTTAAAATGGCTCTTGTGTGCTCTCTTAACAGTTTTACCATCTCAAGATAACCAATGAAAGGATACTTGCAAAGTCCTCCTCCCCCATATTACTCAGCAGTAATCAGGGTTTACTCCTGGCTCTGTACTCAGGAGTCTCTCAGAGCAGCTCAAGGGGATCCAGCCAGGGTCAGCTGCATATTAGGCAAATATCTTACTCTTTGTACTATTTTTCTGGCCCTGTAAAATTTCCTTTTGCCATGGGAAACAACATATCCACAAGGATTAGGAATTGGAACCTGAACATTTGGGGGAGAGATTATTATCCTGTCAAATCCTTAGAATGTGATTGCTTGGTATAGAATTTGTTTCTCTCATAATCATAAATTCTTGAGAGCCCAATCACCATTCTCTGCAGAATCCTCTTTAGTCTCCAGCACAACTGTGCACAGAGTAAGTATTTAAGGATGCTCATTGATTGAGAGCACAAGGAACTCCTGGGAGACAGAGGCCATTGGAGATACTGGCATACATTTTCTTCTAGACCCTGATAAAGACCTGCATGCTTTACTCCAAGGATGCAATTCTGACCCTACCCAGAGACCATTTGCAATGTCTGGAGATGGTTTGGATCTCCTGGACATGACTGAATATTCTAGACATATGGACATTATGCATCTATACATCCCCACACACATCCCATCCTGAGACTGAACTCTTTGATTCACACTAGGACTGAAAGTCTGGTAAAGTCAGGAGGCAGCTTAGAATTTAGAACTTGCATGCCATGTCCCCAGTGTGTTTGGGTTCACATACCTTCTTCATTCATGGGGGGAGCTTGTCTACCTGGAAGAAAGAAAACATCCCTGGTGATGTAGCAACTTGATCAGGTTTCAGTGTGTCCCTGAATGTGGAAACCAGGCCCACTTTGCCTATGAACAAAAAAGGAGAAAAAGACAGGAGCAAAGGCAGAGCTTCCCTCCCTGTCTGGCTCCCTCAACCCCCTGAGATAATTTTTTTCTCTTCTTTTGGGAACCCACTGCTCACTGGAGCCCCAAATATAGTGACTTCTCTTCCAACATTGGAGAGGAGGCAGTTCTTGAACTTCCACTTTAGCCAAAACCACTTTCCTGAGCTCTGGCCACTTATGATGCCCTATTGTTTAAGGGCTCCTCCAATCAGGAGGAGCCTATCAGGGGAGCCCTGCTGGGATCGCACCAGGATTTCAGAAGCCAAACACCCCAAGGTCATTCTGCTCAGGACTACAGTTGGCTTGCTTTGATTCAGTGGAAATAGTTACCCCACCACCACCTTGCACTTCTCCTGTGTGCTTGTCTTTGGTGAAGCTCCCCTCCCCAACAAGTCATCATCTCTTTTCTTATTTCTATTCTCCTGGTGTCCTCAAGAATGACATCAATTAAGGGGCCAGAGTGGTGGTGCAAGCGATAGGGCATTTGCCTTGCACGCGCTAACCTAGGATGGACCATGGTTTGATCCCCAGACATTCCCACATGGTCCCCAAGCCAGGAGCAATTTCTGAGCACATAGCCAGGAGCAACCCCTGAGCGTCTCACCGATGTGCCCAAAAAGCTAAACAAACAAACAAAAATTGTAGTGTTAATTAATTAATGATGGAGCTGGATGGAGATGGATGGATGGAGAGACCTTTCTCTGCCATCCCAGGCCACGTGTCTCTGCAACTCCCTTCAGCCGGTGGATCTGGAGGTTCATGAGAGTCGCGGGTAGAAATCTCACTCATAGGCAGGCTTCAGGAAGCATCAACTTTATTCATGCCCTACCACCACACGTGTGGTCAATCTTAATCATTTATGCATGCTATCCTTAGCTTGCCCTGCGTCTTAACTTGTCCGGCCATGTCTTTTCGTTATACCTCTCCATTCTGGCAGAAAGGGGCAAAAAAAGGGCTAATCCTCTCTGGTCAAAGCCTTATCTACCCCTTCCAAGACCCCTCCCAGGAAATGGGCGGGGTCTTGCAGGTATAGTTAATGTAATATCTGGTTCCAAGACCCTGCCGAGAAATGGGAGTGTCTCAGGTAGATACACCTAAATCCAGGGTGGAGTCACAAAAAATGACATAAATTAAAAATGATTGAGGTGTGAAGGGGAAAACCTCTGGTGCTGTTTAGACACCATGCAGTGACAGGGATAGAACTTGGAGCTTCTGCGTGCAAGATATGTACCCCAGACCTTTGAGCCTCCTCCTAGTCAGAAGTGGGACCATTTGCACCAAATTGGCTGGTCACTATGTAGCTTGGGGAGAAAGCCTGCTTAGACCATTCGTTATTTACTTTTTTGGATCTGTCTGCTCATAGGTCATAGGCACAGTGGGATCAAGGCATGTGGAAGGGGAGGAGAACATAAACTATCATAAAGTTTGCTCTGCCTCAGAAGACACATGATCTAGTTTAGACTGTGGTCTTGCAGTGGTTAGAGAACTGAGAGGGTATCCTGGGGTTGGACATGGGGGTGGGGGAACCAGGGCAGCCAAAGTTCCTGGGTGTGGGGAAGGAACATCTGGATCCAGGACTTTCTGGTTCATGTCTGGACACTGCTGCAAGTGCCAAAGCAATGAATGGGTGGAGGGTGGGGGGGGGGGGCTGTCTGCGGAGGAGGGCACTGTGGCCAGGGTGGGCATAAATCAAGGAGCCTTCTGCCAGCCTCTAGGGTCTTGTGGAAAGGTTATCCGAGCTGTGGTTCCTGGCCAGGCAAGCTCAGACACCATTAATCCGGCTTCCAGGAAAAGCCTCTTCTTGGGCCATTCTGGGGTCAGCAAGGAACTGTATGGTCAGAAGAAGAGGACACAATTAGGGGTGAGGGTGTAGTCTGAGGAAGAGCTCAGAAAGTTCGGAATGGCATGCTATCCACAGGCCAGCCTGGCTGGACTTCTTCCCTGAAGAGTGGCCAGCTCTAAACTTTCCAGCTGCTTTCTGACTGTCTCAAAGCTCACACCACTGTTTGTCTATTTGCTATGTGCTTGACGCCTGCCCATCCCCCCATTTCTTATTACTTCATGGGCAGATGGCAGCCCTCTGCTATATCCCACATCTTGTACTAAGCCTGGTGGATGACTTCTATATTTCTACCAAGGAGACACGGGTTTTTGAGGACTTGCTTCATCCTTAACCCCTGGGGTCAGTTCAGCCCAGTAATAGTTGGGCTGTATTATATACCACTTCCTTCTCAAATTTAGGCTGACATCCTTCCCTTCCCTTGGCCCCTGGGGTCAGGGCTGTGAAGATGGGATCCAGTTCAAATGAGATCACGAGAATGGATCCTAATTCAATTCTAGGGTTCTTCCAGAAAAGACACACACACACACACACACACACACACACACACACACACACACACACACACACACACACACTACTCCAAGTAGAAATTGGGTTCGGCTGTCACAGCTGGATGCTGGGAAAGAAGCCTGAACACTCTTCCTAAACTCAGAGTCAGCCTGCCTTGTGGACACTGTCTTCCAACTTCAGGGTGTTTTTCCATGAAGCCCTTATACAGTGCCCTCTGGGAATTCTGAGTCTAGCTCACGACTTCTGTTGGCTCAGCTGCTGGACTCAAGAAGATAAAGGCCCAGTCAGAAAAGCCGGGCTGCCTCATTTCTTCTGCCCAGCTGCAGCCTGGTGGTCCTGGAAGAGCAAAGCAAGGCTGGGCAAGGCTATCCTTCTAGTCCTGTGTCTACATTTTCACATCAAAGATCCTAGACTATTCTAGGTGGATCACTGGACTTGGGGGAGGGAGACTATGACATCTTATTTTTCAGGCTCCTGTAGATCTCCTTTGGATAGATTTAGGGGGGTTGGGAAGGTGACTGGAAGGCAAACTCTGCTCTCAGACATGGGGCCAGGTGCATCTGAAAGAAGCCTGCCCGGGGCCCTTGGTTTCCTGTTCGCTGGCTGCGGGCCCCCACAGACAGACATCCAAGACGAGGTTAAACATTAACCAGGAGACTTTGGGCCTGTGTGGGGCTCCTGCCTGTGGTGGGCTGGTATGCTTTTCTGCTCTTGTCTCCAGTGAGCCAGAGTCCCTGATGAATGGCCTGCACACCCCCGCCCTCCATCCTGCCACCATGTTGAGTGCCGGTATCCCCAGCAAAGATAAATGGGCCCCACTAATGAGCCTGAGGTGGTGGCTCTCTGACCCCTGACCCCACGCACTGGGAGTCAGAGGCTTGGGGAATGGCTGGCTCAGGCCTGTTTAATGTGTTGGGCTGGCCTCTGGAAGGAGCACACATTTATCGCTACTTAGAGAAAATGGATCTAATTGGGCTGGAAGCCTTCTGCTGATGGAACATAGAATTTTTATGAGGAGGCTGACCTAAGTACAGCCACAGTGTCCCAGCTGCAAGGAGGCTCGAGGGTGTTTGCAGGGATTTCACCCCAAACCTCCATATCTGGGCAGGACTGAGTTTAAATTTGGGCTCTGCTCTTTCAAGCTTACATCCTGTAAACTTTTGGCTGGCTCTCCCAGGCCAGATGACTTAACTGTGAAGTGGAAAAACAATGGGCTTGTCCTTTCTACAGACTTTCAGGGGAGGGAAGGAGGTGATGCCTGTGGAGGGGCCAGATGCCTGTGGAGGGGCCATCGCACTATCCTGAGCTGCAGGGTGTGCCTGTCAGGACCCTGAGCCAAACCTGCATGGGGCTTTATCCTTTGGGCCAAATCTCATTGCAATTCATGAACCAATCAGCTAGATACTTGTTGGCTACGGATCAAGATGATTCATCTAAGAGCTAGTTTTGGAGAGAACTCTGGTCTCTGAATTCTGGGGCCACACCCTGATACCCTCAGAATTACCCTTTGGATTCTTCTCTTTTCAATAACTGCAGCCAAGTCTTTGACATCTCCTAAAGTTTCTGAGTTCCCCTTAACCCTGAGACTGTGGTTATAACCTCTATATATGGTCTCCAATCCCTCTGGTCCAGGGGCTGTCCCAGTCTCCTTCCTGACCTCTTGTCTCGCTGCACTGCGTTAGTCCAGTATTCTTCATTGTCACTCCCCAAACCAGTTCACTCTTGAAACCAGCTCCTTTGTGTTTAGCACATTTCCTAGCAATGGAGCTTTTTAGAGTGCAACATACATCAGCCTATGTCTTATGTCTCAGCTTAAAGTATTGGCTTGGCTCTTTACTGTCTCAAGGGTAAAGGAGAAACACCTATGCCTGCATATGGGGCTCATGCACAGTGTAACAACCTCACCTGTTGCTAGCTGAATGGAGGCAATTGTTCAGGCTTTCCAGGCAATGGGCATGGTCAGGGATGTCCTGACAAAACAAAGATTCAGGCCACTTTGTCCATCACCAGCTGTCCATTATACCTTTCATGTTGACTACTGTGCTTCCAGCTCATTGAAGACTTGACTCACTTTGCTCTATAACTTTGCATATACTCCTACCTCAACACTCCCCCTCATTTTGGCCTGTGTTCTTGAAGCCCTTTCTTCCATGTCATTCCTGAAAGGTTTTCCTGTTTCTTTCTCTTCAATAGGTTTTCCTGGAAAAGAATAATCTATGGCTACATCCTGAAAATCCCAGAATATAGTGCCTCTCTGACTTGCCCCTCTTTGACTTCCCATGTTTTTGTGGTATCTCTTCACTTTCAGGACAAAATTCAAATGGAGTTTTCCCCTTCCTCAGTCTGCAGAAATGGGAAGAAAGTATATGCTAGGCTCTTATTCTAAGTAGTCTTGGGTAATTCCTCTATGCATTAGTGAAACAGTCACTAATGCGGGAGCCCACAGGTCCATGGAACCACAGGTCAAGCTCTAAACCAGACCATCCATGCTTCCTCCTGATCACCAATATTTTCCCCTACCTCTCAGCCTTGGGTCCCCCTCAGCCATCTTGTTTTAAATGGGCATTGCCATCCAATGCAAACAGCTAGAACCCTGGCATCTCACCTTTGACCAATATCTTGGGACTGGAAAACCCAGGTACCTATCCATCCTCAGGCCTGATTGCTGATAAAATGCCCTTCATCTCGCTGTCCCTCACTCCATGGGTCCTTCCTTCCACCTAGATTCTTAGCCTTCAAAGGCAATAGAGATAGCACCAGGAAGAAAGAAAGCTGGAGAAAGAGAGGGAAGGTAGTTGACAAGTGTTTTTCAGAGATTGCATGTAGAGGTTGATGTACACAGGGGAGCTGGGCATTTCCACAAAATAAGCAGAGATAAAAGGGTGACTGACCCCCTGGGCTGGCTAGCTGGGTGAGAAGGTAGTGAGAGGTGATCATGCTTTATGGGTTTGTGTTTGTGAGCTCTTGAGGGGGGTTCTTGTTACATCCCCTAGGAAAGTGCTTGTTTAAGAATAAAGTAATGCTGATATGTCCACCCTGCACTGTTGATATACTCTGCTTCTGGCTCCTGTGAAGTGAGCACACATCAATGCATGTACGTGCGCGCACGCGCACACACACACACACACACACACACACACACACACACACACACACACACACACTGGTGAAGGCCTTACTTAGTTTGGGTTTCTGCAGATGCAGCCCTTGGGTCAAGAATTTGGGTTCAGGCAGTTTGGGAATCAAGGATGACTCCAGGATCATCCTGGAGTACTCCAGGATTCAGTCCAGGAGGCACTGATGGAAAAAAAAACAAGAGTGAGAGGTAAAGGAAGGCCAGAAATGCTGCTGGTTCCAATGCAGTCAACACAGTCCAGTCCTACTGGGCATCTCTGGGAGGCAGCATAGAAAACACAGGAAACATCTTTACCTAGAAGGACTAGCAGGGGCTTATGATCCATGATGCTTGTAGCTCATCCTGTAGGTGGGAGCCAACTCCTGAGCTGGAAGGGCTTCCTAAAGATGTGGGAAGTTGGTGGTGAAGATGGGCAGATGGGGCCAAATGCTGGTGCTGGAAGATTGATATGGTAGCTGGTGACACACTAGTCTTTGGGTAAGGGTTCCTGCTATGACCTGGCTGTCTTCAATTCCCTTGGGCCACAGGTAGGCTGTGGACTACTGACCTGTGTGTGGGGGTTTTGCAGCCATGAGAAGGGATGTCATTTGGGGGCCTAGGCTGGTGGATCTGGCTTTTCCCAGACTGGAGCTGACTTGAGTGCTGAAGTGGGGATGAAAAATGAGCAGCCTCATGTGCATTAAATATTTAATATTCTCTCCCTGGGAGGCGTCAAGGAAAGGACGCCATAATAAATACTGCTCGGGCTGACTTCATCTCAGAGCTCGTCAGTTAAGGCCTCGTTTGCTCTGACAGAAGCTTTGGGAGGTTGAGTTAGGGTGGTTTTTGAAGCTGTGCCTCAACTCTGGTGAACAGGGGATCCAGTTTCAAGGGCCACCAGGTAGTCTAATTTTATCTAGATTCTTAGAGAAGTAGTGGTTGGTGGCTGTGCAGAAGGGAGGTCTTTCTGAAAGACAGACCCATGGTACCTTCGAGGCTGTGTCCATGGGCAGTCAATAATCTAGTTCTCTATCCTGTGGTCCTAGGAGTTTGGTTTCTTCTTTGTGGGCTGGGAAACTGAAGCATGGAGAATCAGCTAAAAGAGTCATCCAAAGTCACATGGCTAGTCAATTAAATTGCAGTTTTTATAAAATTTTATTTATTTATTTATTTTGTTTTGGGGTCATACTTGGACATGTTCAGGGTCTACTTCTGGTTTGGGGTTTAGGGGTCACTCTTAGTGGGTTTCAGAAAACCATACGGTGCTGGGGATAGAACCGAGAGCTTCTTGCATACAAAGTGAGTGCTCCAGACTGATGAGCTCCAGAGCAGAAAAGATAGAATTTGAAGCCATGCAGGTGCCCCCAAATCTGTGCCATGAAGCTGAGAGGGGGGTCATTGCAGCCTGAACTCTAGTAGGCTGGGATCCTACCTTCAGATCATAGAGCTGTGTGACTATGGGCAGAGTGGGTCAACTTCTCTGAGTATGACATGTGCACAGAAATGGGATGAGTTTCGTCTAGTCACATGGAAATGAGAAGAATCAGAAGAGGAATCCCATGGAAAGCTTCCATTGATCACCACATGAGGAAAGTTAGCTCTTTTACTACAGGAATGCTCATTCTAGAATTTCTTTAGGTTAAGTGGTGCATGTTCTATGAGGTTCTGAAAATGCCCCAGGTTCATGGTTACTTGCAGCCTGGACTCTTTCCTGGTCCCACAGGGACTACTTGTCCTCTGAGTGAGATGAATAGCCACAGTGGAGGAAGGGGAGCTTGAACTCGGAGACTTACAGGAATACATATTTTTAGACACATAACTACAGTCACAGGCAGTTCAGGGTCCCAAGTCACAATGGCAACGCACCCCCTACAGTCCCAATCTCTCCCTTCTCCCCTGAACTGCAGACGGCTGTGTTCCATGTAGCCAGGACTTTGGCACAGAACACAAATGTGTCAATAAATGCATTCCAGAGTGTGGAACAGGAGCGGGGTGTTGGTCCCTGGCCTGCCTGCAGCTCAGCTTGGGACGCTCCTCTTGGTCCTAATGGCAACGATTCTCTGGACAGCAATGTTCCAAAGGTTGTTGTAAAGGTCGCAGGCTCTGGGGGACCGTCCCTTGTCTCAGGGGTACCATCGCCAGTCTGTTTTACACCTCAGAGCCTGGAGCGGCTGGTGGGGGCTGGAGGGGGCAGAGCAGGCTGGAGGGAAGAATGCACGGTCAGCAGTGGCTTTATGGATGGAGGCGGGAATGTGAGGTGAAGGGACGCAGAGCGCCGGCAGACTCGTGCTCCGCCTGTCTGGGAGCAGCCAAGATGGGCTCAACTAATTTATATTAATTCAAGACCATTAATGATGAGCTATTGGCTTGCTTTGCTCTCTCCTCTTTGTAAAAAGACAATGCTCAGATTCAAGCGCTCGGACTTGTTGTCCCCTTACCAATATTCCTGTCTATTTCCAATAAATCCAAATAATCTCAGCAATTCCCGATTCATTTCCATGCTAAAAAACAAGGACCCAAGGTCCTTTGCTTCTCCAAGTTTCACCAATTCTCCTGTTGGGAGAAGGGGGCCCCAAAACGACTGTGAAAAGGTCAGAGCCAGTGCAGGGGTGCAGGAGCTCTGACGCCTGATGTAGGCAATCGTGGCATAATGCATGCTCCCTCCTGCTTCCTGTATGACAGAACCAACTTTGTGTCTGCTGTTATTGACTCCCTGACCTGGCTAGGCTTTCTCAGGGAGCTGGGGAAGCAGAGGTTCAGCTGGTTGTCTGTATCTCTTTTTGCAGCAGAAGTGAGACCCATGGGAGAAGGAAAAAAAAAAAAAAAAAAAAAAAAAAAAGAAAAGAAAAGAAAAGAAAACCATCTGTCTGCAGGACCTCAAATTTCTCACTTTGTGTTACACTGTCACTCAAAGCTACGTGGGGTTGGTTTTTAAATTATTCGGACACAATTGTTCAGTTCCATAAGATTTGGGACAAGTTGAACCCATAGAAATCCCTGACCTCAGGTGCATATACAGATACCTCATTTCTAGGAGAGGGTTGCTCATGAGCATTGTCCCAAGTGCATCATTGCAGCACTTGTGAGTGCTACTGGTAAAAAGGGAAGGCTGGGGGGCAGAGCCTGGAGGAACAGGGTAGAATGGAGGTACCAGCCAAGAGGCTCAAGTCTCGCAGCTTCCTGGGCAGTATTTTCTCTCCTTCAGTTCTGTCTTCTCTTCTCTGGATGCTAAGACCTATGGGGGACCCCACTCTGGGCATTTCCTGCTGACAGGAAATGGGTTCATAAAGTCCCCAGGGAGAGGGTCCCCTCCCAGTCTGAATTCAGGACCCCAATACCAAGTGGTTCAAGAATGCCAAGGTGAGCTGGGGAGATGGTCCTAAGGACTGGGGTTCAAGGCTTTACATGAAGGAGGCCTGCGTTTGATTCCACCAGGAATGTCTTGTCTCAGAGCATCAGCCAGAAGTCCTTCCCCCACTCAGCCTCACAGGGTGTGGCCCCCTTAATAAGTGCACCAGGGCAAGGCCAGTGGTGCTCTATCCCCACCCCCCCCTCCCCAATCAACACTCCAGCGTCCTTAGACCTCTCCTGAACAGCTTAATCCCACTGCAGTTGCCCCTGTTAAAACTCAGGGGGTGTCTGAAGCCCACACAAATGATTTCTCCAGACGACATTAACATATTTTCTTTTGAAACCTGTGAGGCTTTTCTCCAAAGTAATGGATTTCTCCCACCCCCCACCCTCCACCCCCTTGTCTGGACCAAATGTATTCAAATCTGGTCCGAAGATTCCTATCAGCACAGCAGGGCTCTTCTCCTGCTTCCTGGCGAATCAGCATCCTTTTCATTCCCCCTCAGATCTCGGGGTAAAAGGGAGGTTTTCTGCGTGCCAAGTTTTCCTGGGACAGACAGACCGATGGACTTGGTGCGGCTCAGCCTTTGATAACTAAGAATTTAAGATTGACTTGGGGGTTGGAGAGAGGCTCAGAAACTTCATCAGCTAGGAAGGGGTGAGGAGAGCAGAATCCTGCTGAATTAGCCCTTTGAAATCCCCCAAATGATGTTTGATGTGCCGCTGCCTTTCGCCTTTCAGCCTAAGCATACCTTTGGCATCAAAAGCACCTTCTGAAAAAAAAATTAGCTACTTTTTAAGGTGCAGAAGGAGTAAATTTAATATTAAGTCCTAATGGTAGAAGTCTTTGAAAAAGCGTTTCCAGAGCAGGGATTTATTTAATTCCCATCCCCTCCACTAGCAGCAGAAGTCTTTTCTCCCTTTCCCTTCATGTTCCCTCCAAGCCCCCTTTCATTCTTAATCTTCTTCTTTCCAAAGTGAGGGTCCTGGCATCCTGTAGGAATGCAGCAACTTCCGGCAATAGAGGTTGTTTCATGCCTTAGGTCACCCAGACATCTCAGCTTTGAAAGCACTAGTCAATCCTTAATTTTCTTCCTTCCTTCCTTCCTTCCTTCCTTCCTTCCTTCCTTCCTTCCTTCCTTCCTTCCTTCCTTCCTTCCTTCCTTCCTTCCTTCCTTCCTTCCTTCCTTCCTTCCTTCCTTCCTTCCTTCCTTCCTTCCTTCCTTCCTTCCTTCCTTCCTTCCTTCCTTCTTTTTCCTCCTTCTTCTTCCTTTCCCCTCCTCCTCCTCCTCCACTTTCTTCTTTAAAGGGCCATTTGGGGGAGATTACCCTGGGCACAGCTGCCTCTCCCCTTAATCTTGGGAGACATGTCCTCTCCACAAACTCATCCCTCCAAGAGGTGCTTATTGAAAACCTTCTCTGTGCCATTTTTCTCCTTCCCAGACTCCTCATTTCCCTCATATTAAAGGATGATTTCACCAGTCTGGCACACGAGACTGCAGAAGTTCTAATGGTTCACTTCTTCCCACAAGTATCTGACCTTTTACAAAGATCTAACTCAAGGCAAAGGGTGGACCTTATGATTTATCTAGGACAGAAATACTTCCTGTGTCAGGGTCAGGCACCTCAGTGAGCTATAGCCCTGTGCTTTGTGCTATTTGTACCCACCTACTTTGCATCCTCAACACTTAGAAATATGCCCTGTTCTCTTCCCCCTAAGCTCCCACAAATGCTTTCCTCATTGTGCAGAGGAGACTAAGGCTCGAAGACTTTTAATAACTTGCTCATGGTCACACAGTTCTTTGGTGGGACATCACTAAGAAAACTGCAGGAAACAAGGAGCATTGTAGTTGAAAGCGGATTTTGAAGTTTCCTCAGCTCAGTCCAAGGAAATACTTTTCCTGGAAGCCTTCTTCCTTAGGACACCCAGTTGTTCCATTAGAGAGGCTATCCCAAGGCCCTGAGTGTGATGGGTGAGGGATCTGGTACATCCTAAGCCTTTGTTGGAGAAGCTGAGCAGACTGACACCTGGCAAAAAAGAGAAACTTGCAGCCAGAGCAGAAATAGAAAATTGTGGTGGATATTTGCTGGGTTCTGCACCTCTGGCCATGGGAAGGCATGGGAGGCCAGGTTCTGGCTCCACCAATTTGAAGGCACCCCCTCCCTGGTGCCCCTAGGCATTAGCCCTTTATGACTTCATATTAATCTGCAGGCACTTATTGCTCTGCAAGGCTGTTTTGACAAAAGTTCATTATCAAGCCTGCTAAATGCTTTTAAAGCATTGATTGGGCGAATTATTACATCACTGGGGTAGACACTGTGTTTGAAGATGGATGGCGTGGCTCAGGTCATCTGAAATTTCCCTTCTTTTAATTGGATCGATCCCCAGAATAAACGAAGTTTAATTGAATTTTGAGGAAAATTGAGCAGTTGTTTGCGAGTCTCTGTCGATAGGCATTATTTCAATTACTTGGTGATAAGTGAGGGGGGGCAAGGGGGTGGGGGTATGCTGGGCAGACATTGCACTCTGCTCCCAGCAGGACTGTATCACAATTTCCCCGAAGTGAATTCTATCTGCCCACACCATCAGAAAGTATTTCTAGAATCCCAGCCCAGCATCCAACAATCTTTTTCCTGGGTGGCTAGGAGCACTGGTTCTAACATCCTGTAACTGGCTCTAAGTTCTGATTCTTATTTATTTATTTATTTTTTTGATTTTTGGGTCACACCCGGCGGTGCTCAGGGGTTACTCCTGGCTGTCTGCTCAGAAATAGCTCCTGGCAGGCATGGGGGACCATATGGGACACCAGGATTCGAACCAATCACCTTTGGTCCTGGATCAGCTGCTTGCAAGGCAAAAGCCGCTGTGCTATCTCTCCGGGCCCCTAAGTTCTGATTCTATGGCTCACTGCTGATGTGGATTTTTTTGGAAGTAGACATGAAACCAATCAACATCAGACAAATTAATAAAAGGAAAACTTCAAATTTAGTTATATGTATATAGAGAATTTACATGCCCTAAATCCTAAGGTAAGTAGAACAGAGTGAGGGTTTATATTCTGAGACATATATTGAGGTAGGGTTCAGGGGTGTCAAGAAAAGAGCAAGGGAATGGTGAGAAGGGGAAGACTTTAGTTGACCAAACTGTCACCTTTAGAGAAAAAAGAAAATTTTTGGAGATGACTCTAGATCTGGAAAAATCTGCATTTTCTTCTTTATCTTCTTTTCTTTTTGGAGTGCTGGGGATCAAACCCAGGACCTTTTACTTGTGAGGCATATGGCTTATCACGGAGCTACCCAAGCCCCAACATGCAGTTGGCTCTTTAAGTTTCTGCTTAGGCTTTTTATGTACCCCTGATAGGCTTTGTGTGATCCATTTCCCCAAGATGCCAAGCACCAAAGAAACCTGTCTAAGAGAGCTTGGAAAACACAGAGCTAAACATTTGTTGGGAGGCCAGTTTGTTTTTCTAAGCCTATTTCTCCACCTGCGAAATAGGAATATCTTTTGACACCAATAGGAACCTGAAATAAGATGATAAACCCTCCCTCCCTGTTAAATTCAGACCAATCATGTCTAGCCCCAAAACAAGGAAACACACATGAACACACAAAGAAAGCAGAGGGCAAGAAACACCTTTGTTTGCATTAACCTGTCCTTCTATTTCTATGGGCTTTAAAAAATAAGGCTCACCCAAGTGGTGATGCAGGGGAGTTTGGAGCACTATCCATCCCTTGCTCAGGGCCCATCAGTGATACATCTGGCAGTTCTGGGGCAGAGGCACAATGTGGAACCAGGGATAGAATTCAAGACCTTGCACATGTCAGACATGAGCTCTACTTCTTTAGTGATGTCAGGCTTCTTCATTTCCCTGCATTTTATAGGCTTATTATGCCTTTATCTTCTCTATTTTCTTTTCTTTCTTTTCTTCATTGCTATGATTTTTTAAGTGAACTTATTTTTTCCTTTCCTCTTTCTTCAGCCCTTTTAGTCCCTTAAGAGCTATTCAAGAGTGAGTAGTACTGGGCATGGTAATGAGTATACCATAGAAACCTAAATGTTCAGAGCACCCACATATTCTTATAGAAAAGTAGATGAAAGAACCTTTAGTTCTTCACAGGGGATCCTCACTTCAAAGCCAATGAATGTTTGGGTCCAGAAATCGAAGAACGAGACCAAGAACAAGAGCACACAAATTGGAGTACAGTTTAAACATTATTGTGCCTGCCAATAGCTCCTAGTTAACTGGCCAGGGTTCTCTCCTGAAAGGGATGAACCCCACCCAAGGTCATGAATGGGATTATATAGGATAGGGATATAAGGAGGTTCTAGCTTTCTGATGATCCTTAGAATGATTGGCTGTCATCGAGGGGTGGTATCTTCCCATTGCTGCCTTTTGTTCCTTCCAGATATGTTACCTGATATGGTCAGGTAGCTTGGGGTGGTGCAAATGAAAATTGGCTTGGAGAATCTAGCATGTAGCTCTCAACATGTGGTCCCTTACAAAATGGCACTTTTTGTTCAGAACCTAAAATGGGTCTGCTATGTGGCCTTTTCAAAAATGGAGTCCCTCTTTGTTCAGAACCCAGGTCCCAACATTCCCTCCTCTCCTTTTGGGACCAAGTCAAATCCTTGACTCTTCTTGAATTCCTTGTCCCCTGTCCCTACTTATGGGCACATACTGGGACCTTAGCACAAGCATCGTTTTTTTCCCCTTGGAAGCAAGTACTTTTAATAGGTGCTTTTTTTTGGGGGGGGTCTGGGCCACACCCGGCGATGCTCAGGGGTTACTCCTGGCTGTCTGCTCAGAAATAGCTCCTGGCAGGCACGGGGGACCATATGGGACACCGGGATTCGAACCAACCACCTTTGGTCCTGGATCGGCTGCTGCTTGCAAGGCAAACGCCTCTGTACTATCTCTCCGGGCCCATTAATAGGTTCTTTTTAACAAATACAAACATCAAAGAATCAAGCAATACTGCCTGCATTGGAAGCAATCCTGGGCCATAAGTCTTCACATTCCTTTGCAAGTGGTCCAGTGATGGCAGAACCTTTCATTTCGCCTTTATTGTTTGTAACCTCACCTCTCAATCTTCTTGTTACCTGACCTACAAGAAAGAGCCTCCCATTTCTGGGAGGGGTCTTGGGAGGTAATAAAAGCCTTTGATTGGAAGGGCAAAAGGAAGAGGATTTACCTGGATGGAGAAGGAGCAGGAGGAGACATGGTTGGAAAAGGCTAGATGCAGGGCAAGCTGACAAGACCATGCTTAACTAAGTTTAAGATTATAGGCCACACATGTTGACCAGGGCAAATTAAGCTGATATTTCTTGGAACCTGTCTATGGATGATTTACTTGCAGCTACCTAAAAGTGCAGACTCGCCTGGGTTGGAAACACGTGGTCCTGAGCTGGAGGAGAAAGGCCTCCATCACCATCCACCTCCATCCAGCTCCATTTTAAGGGCCTAATTTATTATTTTAATCAAAAATTGTTTACTATGACCCCTGCATTATCTTCAAAATAAGGAAAGACACCATCTTTTTGCCAGTATGACTTCTGTTGTTGAATTACCACCGCCAGATGTACCTTTTTCCTGAGCTCGGGTTTGCCTTTCTTGACAATGACCAACACCATGTCACCCACAGCGGCGGCAGGAAGTTTGTTCAGTCGTCCCTTGATCCCCTTCACAGAGATAATGTACAGAATTTTGACTCCTGTGTTATCCGCACAATTGATCAAGGGTCTTACAGGCAGACCCAAGAAGATCGGGAACTTGGAGCAGGAAGACCCACCACATCCTCGCTTCGACATCTTGAAGGCCGGAAAGAGCAGCACAAGCATCTTAACCACACTTATGGTGTGTGAGGAAATTAATTATGCAGGGACCTACTAAGAGGATCATTAAAAAATGAACAGTAGGGGCCAGAGAGATAGCACAGCGGTGTTTGCCTTGCAAGCAGCCGACCCAGGACCTAAGGTGGTTGGTTCGAATCCCGGCATTCCATATAGTCCCCCGTGCCTGCCAGGAGCTATTTCTGAGCAGACAGCCAGGAGTAACCCCTGAGCACCACCGGGTGAGGCCCAAAATCAAAAAAAAAGAAAGAAAGAAAGAAAGAAAGAAAGAAAGAAAGAAAGAAAGAAAGAAAGAAAGAAAGAAAGAAAGAAAGAAAGAAAGAAAAAAAAAAAAAGAACAGTGGCCCAGCCAGGGCTGTTATCAAAGAAGTTTTTCAGGGTTATTGATCAAACCACTGTTCATACCAGGAGGCAGAGCCTTTCTGTTGCCTTTCCCGTTCCTGCAGACTAGCCTTCTTCACTGGCTGCAGTGTTTCACGAATGACTCCTGACTTGTTAGTATAGAAACAATATTGCTCCCCCAGTGCCATGCACAGCTCTTCTTCCTTCATGAGGACTAGATCCAGACTCTGCCTGTTCTGCAGAGCAACTTCAGCTAGAGAAGCTACCTGTTCTTGTAATATCCAGATAGAAAAATGATATCTCCTCAGATCAGTGTCCACTTGTTTAGAGAGCTGTTTAAGTTGCATGTTTCTCTTGACAGGGAGGCCACTCCTACCCCAGTGGAGCATACAATACCAGCTGCTACAAGGGCTGGAATAAGAAGGGGAAACCAAAGATAACTTTGCTCAATTTGTTCCCTTCTACCTTCTCTTGCCAGGTATGACACCTGGGGTAAGAGAATGACATGATGCAAATTTCATCTGGGTTTGCAAAGGCAGTGGCAGTCCCTTGGTGCAAGTAAGCCATGTCCCATTCGGTCCCTGAAGGGGATTATTTTCCCATGCAGCTATATTTACCTCTATAGTCGCATTGCAATAGTCCAAGTAAGGGAAGGAAGCCCTAGTTGCCACCCCCCAGGATGTATTGTATTCCCAGTAGAATGATCCTCCCCTCAGTCTAGGGCAGGGTCTCAAACTCAATTTACCTGGGGGCCGCAGGAGGCAAAGTCGGGGTGAAGCAGGGCTGCATAAGGGGTTTCACAAAAAAGAGTACTCAAATGTCATTATTAACAGTTTTAATTATTTCTTCTGAACATGAATAGAACATTGAGTGAAGATCCTGAACAGTTCTTCTGAACATGGCATCTTTTTGCCTATTCCTTGCTGCCAGAGACTTGACAGCGCTTCTTCTCATAAATTTGAAGCACATTTGGCTTTAGAGAGGAAGCAGTTGAGACCCTCAGTATGGCTTGAAGATGATCATCATTAAGTCTAGACCTGTACTTTGACTTATTGAAGTTCAATGTGGAGAATAACTTTTCACACAAATATGTGTTCCCAAAAAGGCACATGGTGCGCTTGAACATTCGGGAAAACTCAGGGAAGCTGGAGGGCAATTTTCTCAAAAATTACCCATGCATGTCTGCTTTTCCACTAATTTCCCTGAACTTGGCTTTGAGATCAGAGTTGCATTGCAGGTCAATGAGCTCCATTTGAAGTACAGGAGGGGCATCTTGCCCATCAAAGGAAAAGGGGTCCACAAAAATTTGGAAAGTGGCTTTGTGCTTTTTGAAGTCTGCAAATCTGTGATCAAATTCCTTCTCTAGCTTAAAAATAGCATCAACATATTTCTCACCACTGAATGGTATGCCTGCATCCATAAGTTCCTTGCATGCTGGGAAATGGCAAAGGTTTGTCCGAGAGAGCTGGGATTTCTATAACACAAGTTTTGTGGAGAATGCTCTCACATTGTCATAGGCAGCACTGATAAGCTGCCCTGGGCCTTGTAACATCTTGTTTAGTACATTCAGCTTATGTGTGATGTCAACAAAAAAAGCTAAGTCCATGAGCCATTTGTGATCACTCAACTCAGAAACAGCATTCCCATCCTTCTCCATGAGGGCTTTCACTTCTTCTCTCAACTCAAAAAATCTTTTCAGGACATTTCCCCTGCTGAGCCAATGTACCTCGGTGAAATAGAGCACATCTCCATATTCTGACTCCATTTCCTCTAAAAAAGCATGGAACCTCCTGTGCTTTAAGCCCCTGAATCTGATTTGGTTGATGCATTTTACAACAACAGACATCACATTGTTACACGGCAGGCAGGCATTTACTGCAAAGGGCCTGCTGATGGATAATGCAGTGAAGAGCAATGGCCTTTTCTACACTCTCCTCTTCAAGTTTT
This sequence comes from Suncus etruscus, assembly GCF_024139225.1. Lineage (NCBI taxonomy): Eukaryota > Metazoa > Chordata > Mammalia > Eulipotyphla > Soricidae > Suncus > Suncus etruscus. Next base: position 21,598,351 of record NC_064856.1, on the reverse strand, counting down.
TTTTTGAACAAGTGCCACCAGTCCGTTTTTCCTCCCTGTCATAGATGGCGCTCCATTGGTTATTATTCCAACAAACCTCTTCCATGGCAAACCTGCATTCTCAATGACATCACACAGATGCCAAAATATCTCATTAGCGGTGGTCTGGCCATGCATTGGAGTTATTGTGAGCAGCTCCTCTGTCAACTCAAAATTGCAATCAACACCACGGACATAAATTGTGAGCTGTGCAGTGTCTGTTATATCTGTGCCCTCGTCAAGAGCAACTGAGTATGCATCAAAACATTTGGCTTTCTCACACAGTTGATGATAAATGTCACTTGACATGTCAGAAATGTGCTCTGTCACAGTGTTGGCAGAAAGGCTGATTTTGCTAAACTGACCTTTCTTTTCCAGACAGATAATACTTGCAGCCTGTAACATGCATTTTTTTTAAACAAACTCTCCTTCTATGAATGGTTTCCCTGCCTTAGCAATCATCTTACTAACCATGTAACTGGCTTTGACTGATGCAACATTCTCTTTGGTTGCTTTCTTGAAGAAATTTTGTTGCCTCATTAGACATGCTTTAAGACTGGCAACCCTCTTGGCTCTCTCATTTCCTTGATATTTTGCACATTCCTCAGCATGTTTAGTTGAATAATGGCGTTTCAAGTTGTATTCCTTGTGCACTGCAACTTTCTTTGAGCAAATAAGGCATATGGGGATGCCCCTGTGCTCAACAAAGTAATACTGCATCTCCCACTTTTCCTGAAATTGTCTGTGCTCATCATCAATCTTTCTCTTCACTGCAGGCTTTGATGAAGTCATGATGAAGGTATGACAAAATCTAATTCTGTAATAAATTTCTCTCCCTTCTCTCCCTTAGGCCTCCAATAATGCAAGGGACAGTGGGCAGGAGCAGCAGAAATGACGTCTGCACTAGGCACAAAGTATTCGCGATTATTCGCTTACCGAATATTCGCAATAAAAATCGCATTAGTAAGAAAAAAAATCACAAAAAATAGCATTAAACATTTGCATACCCCAAACAGAACTGCTTGGCGTATGCAAATGTTTAATGCTATTTTTTCTTACTAATGCGATTTTTATTGCGATTATTTGGTAAGCGAATAATCGCGAATGCTGCGATATTTGAAGGCTGGCCACAGGCCACAAAATGTTGTACGGAGGGCTGCAAATGGCCCAAAGGCCGCGAGTTTGAGACTCCTCGTCTAGGGTCAGCCAGAATCTGTTGTTTGTACCACTGCCCCAATTACTCCCACTCCCACAAAATATGGGGGTCTAGGGCCCTAATATAACCAGCAATTTTTGGCCATCCCTGGCTGGGTAGCATTGAGAAAATAGTAGGTTGCTTCTATGGTCCTGAGTGTCTCTTCCCCTTTAGTTATTGAGCCAAGAAGAGGTATGGGATTAGAAGACTCAGGTGTCATCCCTGGGGAGGGTAGTGCTGCTGTGCTGTGGGGATGTTGGCCTTCGGGTGGCTGGAGTATCTGGTAAGAGAAGACACTTTCTCCAGCCCTAATGCTGGCCCCATTCTAGATCTGACCACCTTTTGGATGGAAAATTCCATCCCAAAATCATATCCCTCTTGATAGGCCCGGAATCCTCAGGTCTTTCCCCTTTCCCAGCCTGCATTCCTCCCTGGTTCCCACTGCTAGGGACTCAGCATGATGCTTTTGCACCTCCCCACAGTGAAACCTTGGCTGCTACCTCTTCCCCAGAGCCTGGTCACCTTAAAATTCTTATCACCATCAGGTTTCCAGGAGGCCAGGGACTCGAAGCCCCAGAAAGCACAGTGGAAGTCCTGGCTGACCCCACACTCTCCCTTGCGGGGTCCTGCAAGCCCCCCCGGAGGGGCCCGGCCAGCGGGGATCAGTCGAGAGGCTCACGGACGGCTGCACCTTTATTTTGCGAGGCTCAGATCACATCGCACCTGTAAGAAATCTGGGAGAGATTAATAATAAATGGCCCAAGACATAAACTCTGTTCAAAGGCGTTTATTAAGGTCCAGCACCTTCTTATATAGGGAAGGTGAAGGAGGCAGGCAAAAGGCAATGTCAATCATTTTTTTGGCACGAAAATTACTTCATTATTCCAAATAAGGCAAGTGGGCAATACATCTTGCAGTTTCCATGGAAACATCTCGTGACCTTCTAACTGCATTTCTAAACTTTTAACAGATATAAGGTGGGGGCAATGTTCTTACAGAAATAATTTTTTACAGACAATGTAACATATACACAATAATGAATATCTTGTTAACTCGGGGATATGGTTAAGGGAGTAAGGCCTCATTTCTGGGAATGGTATCGGGCCTTGTTGCTCTCCTCCGGGCTACAAGGTTAATTATACTTTGTAGCTGCACATTCTTTCCTGTTAGCATAAGGGCTTGTAGCAAAACAGCACGTAGACAGCTTATAGCTGGAAAATGGCAGAGAGAGTATAGCAAAATGGCCACTGCCAAGTCACAGTAACCAACACTCCCTCTTCTGATCCAGAGCAAATATAGAAGTCTATACTGAGGAGATTGTACTTTATCCCCCATATACCATACCCAGCCAGGTGGGCACTGACCACCCAATGCCAGTGTCCAGGGTCTGTATGGTGCCTTGTTGCTTGTTTCCTAATCCTATGTATATGTCCTTAATAAGCTGGCACAGGACTAGGTGAAACCTGGGTGGTTTGGTGGTGGTCTACCACCACTAGCCCTATCCTCAGGTTTGCAAGGATCCACTCACCGGGGTGGGGAGGTAAGGCTGGTGTCCTGCTATCCCGAGCCCTACAGTGTCAGAAACCAAACCAAGGTCATTAATTGTTGTGTTGGATGGAGGTTACTAGTGGCTTTTTTTTTTCACAAATTTTCTTTTAATGGTATTTTTTTTATTTTTTTTTTAAATTTATTTAAACACCTTAATTACATACATGATTGTGTTTGGGTTTCAGTCATGTAAAGAACACCACCCATCACCAGTGCAACATTCCCATCACCAATGTCCCAAGTCTCCCTTCGCCCCACCCGACCCCCGCCTGTACTCTAGACAGGCTCTCCATTTTCCTCATACATTCTCATTATTAGGACAGTTCAAAATGTAGTTATTTCCCTAACTAAACTCATCACTCTTTGTGGTGAGCTTCCTGAGGTGAGCTGGAACTTCCAGCTCTTTTCTCTTTTGTGTCTGAAAATTATTATTACAAGGGTGTCTTTCAATTTTCTTAAAACCCATAGATGAGTGAGACCATTCTGCGTTTTTCTCTCTCTCTCTCTCTGACTTATTTCACTCAGCATAATAGATTCCATGTACATCCATGTATAGGAAAATTTCATGACTTCATCTCTCCTGACAGCTGCATAATATTCCATTGTGTATATGTACCACAGTTTCTTTAGCCATTCGTCTGTTGAAGGGCATCTTGGTTGTTTCCAGAGTCTTGCTATGGTAAATAGTGCTGCAATGAATATAGGTGTAAGGAAGGGGTTTTTGTATTGTATTTTTGTGTTCCTAGGGTATATTCCTAGGAGTGGTATAGCTGGATCGTATGGGAGCTCGATTTCCAGTTTTTGGAGGAATCTCCATATGGCTTTCCATAAAGGTTGAACTAGATGGCATTCCCACTAGCAGTGGATAAGAGTTCCTTTCTCTCCACATCCCCGCCAACACTGTTTATTCTCATTCTTTGTGATGTGTGCCATTCTCTGTGGTGTGAGGTGGTATCTCATCGTTGTTTTGATTTGCATCTCCCTGATGATTAGTGATGTGGAACATTTTTTCATGTGTCTTTTGGCCATATGTATTTCTTCTTTGTCAAAGTGTCTGTTCATTTCTTCTCCCCATTTTTTGATGGGATTAGATGTTTTTTTCTTGTAAAGTTCTGTCAGTGCCTTGTATATTTTGGAGATTAGCCCCTTATCAGATGGGTATTGGGTGAATAGTTTCTCCCACTCAGTGGGTGGCTCTTGTATCCTGGGCACTATTTCCTTTGAGGTGCAGAAGCTTCTCAGCTTAATATATTCCCATCTGTTAATCTCTGCTTTCACTTGCCTGGAGAGTGCATTTTCCTCCTTGAAGATGCTTGTAATGTCCTGTAGTGTTTTGCCTATGTGCTGTTCTATATATCTTATGGTTTTGGGGCTGATATCGAGGTCTTTAATCCATTTGAATTTTACCTTCGTACATGATGTTAGCTGGGGGTCTAAGTTCAATTTTTTGCAAGTGGCTATCCAATTGTGCCAACACCACTTGTTGAAGAGGCTTTCCTTGCTCCATTTAGGATTTCCTGCTCCTTTATCAAAAATTAGGTAGTTGTATGTCTGGGGAACATTTTCTGAGTATTCAAGCCTATTCCACTGATCTGAGGACCTATCCTTATTCCAATACCATGCTGTTTTGATAACTGTTGCTTTGTAGTACAGTTTAAAGTTGGGGAAAGTAATTCCTCCCATATTCTTTTTCCCAATGATTGCTTTAGCTATTCGAGGGTGTTTATTGTTCCAAATGAATTTCAAAAGTGTCTGATCCACTTCTTTGAAGAATGTCATGGGTATCTTTAGAGGGATGGCATTAAATCTGTATAATGCCTTGGGGAGTATTGCCATTTTGATGATGTTAATCCTGCCAATCCATGAGCAGGGTATGTGTTTCCATTTCCGTGTGTCCTCTCTTATTTCTTGGAGCAGAGTTTTATAGTTTTCTTTGTATAGGTCCTTCACATATTTAGTCAAGTTGATTCCAAGATATTTGAGTTTGTGTGGCACTATTGTGAATGGGGTTGTTTTCTTAATGTCCATTTCATCCTTATTACTATTGGTGTATAGAAAGGCCATTGATTTTTGTGTGTTAATTTTGTAGCCTGCCACCTTGCTATATGAGTCTATTGTTTCTAGAAGCTTTTTGATAGAGTCTTTAGGGTTTTCTAAGTAGAGTATCATGTCATCTGCAAACAGTGAGAGCTTGACTTCTTCCTTTCCTATCTGGATTCCCTTGATATCCTTTTCTTGCCTAATCGCTATAGCAAGTACTTCCAGTGCTATGTTGAATAGGAGTGGTGAGAGAGGACAGCCTTGTCTTGTGCCAGAATTTAGAGGGAAGGCTTTCAGTTTTTCTCCATTGAGGATAATATTTGCCACTGTCTTGTAGTAGATGGCCTTCACTATATTGAGAAAGGTTCCCTCCATTCCCATCTTGCTGAGAGTTTTGATCAAGAATGGGTGTTGGACCTTGTCAAATGCTTTCTCTGCATCTATTGATATGATCATGTGGTTTTTATTTTTCTTGTTATTGATGTTGTGTATTATGTTGATAGATTTACGGATGTTTAACCAGCCTTGCATTCCTGGGATGAAACCTACTTGATCGTAGTGGATGGTCTTCTTAAGGAGGCATTGAATCCTATTTGCCAGGATTTTGTTGAGGATCTTTGCATCTGCATTCATCAGTGATATTGGTCTGTAATTTTCTTTTTTGGTAGCATCTCTGTCTGGTTTAGGTATCAAGGTGATGTTGGCTTCATAAAAGCTATTTGGAAGTGTTTCTGTTTGTTCAATTTTATGAAAAAGTCTTGCCAAGATTGGCAGTAGTTCCTCTTGGAAAGTTTGATAGAATTCATTAGTGAATCCATCTGGACCTGGGCTTTTGTTTTTCGGCAGACATTTGATTACTCTTTTAATTTCATCAATGGTGATGGGGGTGTTTAGATATGCTACATCCTCTTCCTTCAACCGTGGAAGATTATAAGAGTCCAAGAATTTATCCATTTCTTCCAGGTTCTCATTTTTAGTGGCGTAGAGTTTTTCAAAGTAGTTTCTGATTACCCTTTGAATCTCTGTCATATCAGTAGTGATCTCTCCTTTTTCATTCCTGATATGAGTTATCAAGTTTCTCTCTCTCTCTCTTTCTTTTTAGGTTTGCCAGTGGTCTATCAATCTTGTTTATTTTTTCAAAGAACCAACTTCTGCTTTCGTTGATCTTTCGGATTGTTTTTTGAGTTTCCACTTTGTTGATTTCTGCTCTCAGCTTTGTTATTTCCTTCTGTCTTCCTGTTCTTGGGTCCTTTTGTTGAGCATTTTCTAGTTCTATTAGCTGTGTCATTAAGCTACTCAGGTAAGCTCCTTCTTCCTTCCTGATGTGTGCTTGCAAAGCTATAAATTTTCCTCTCAGTACTGCTTTTGCTGTGTCCCATAAGTTCTGATAGTTTGTGTCTTTATTGTCATTTGTTTCCAGGAACCTTTTGATTTCCTTTTTAATTTCATCTCGGACCCACTGGTTATTGAGCATGAGGCTGTTTAACTTCCAGGTGTTAAAGTGTTTCTTTTGAGTCCCTTTGGAGTTCACAAATAATTTCAGGGCCTTGTGGTCAGCGAAGGTAGTCTGCAAAATTTTTATCCTCTTGATTTTATGGAGGTATGTTTTATGTGTCAGCATGTAGTCTATCCTGGAGAATGTCCCATGTACATTGGAGAAGAAAGTGTATCCAGGTTTCTGGGGATGGAGTGTCCTATATATATCCACTAGGCCTCTTTCTTCCATTTCTCTCCTCAGGTCTAGTATATTCTTGTTGGGTTTCAGTCTGGTTGACCTATCCAGTGTTGACAAAGCCGTGTTAAGGTCCCCCACAATTATTGTGTTGTTGTTGATATTATTTTTCAGATTTGTCAACAGTTGTATTAAATATTTTGCTGGCCTCTCATTCGGTGCATATATGTTTAGGAGATTGAATTCTTCCTGCTCTACGTACCCCTTGATTAATATAAAATGTCCATCTTTGTCCCTTACAACCTTCCTGAGTATAAAATTTGCATTATCTGATATTAGTATGGCTACTCCAGCTTTTTTATGGGTGTTGTTTGCTTGGATAATTTTTCTCTAGCCTTTTATTTTGAGTCTATATTTGTTCTGAGTATTCAGGTGCGTTTCTTGTAGGCAGCAGAAGGTTGGATTGAGTTTTTTGATCCATTTAGCCACTCTGTGTCTCTTAACTGGTGCATTTAGTCCATTGACGTTGAGAGAAAGAATTGTCCTGGGATTTAACGCCATCTTTATTTCAAAATTTGGTGTGTCTTTTGGGTAGTCTTGTCTTAGATTAGGTCTTTCAGTTTTTCTCTTAAGACTGGTTTTGTGTCTGTGAAGTTTCTGAGCTGTTTTTTGTCTGTGAAGCCATATATTCTTCCGTCAAACCGGAAAGTGAGTTTTGCTGGGTATAGTATTCTGGGTGAAGCATTCATTTCATTCAGTCTTGTCACAATATCCCACCACTGCTTTCTGGCATTGAGTGTTTCTGGTGACAGGTCTGCTGTAAATCTCAGGGAAGCTTGCTTGAACGTGATTTCCCCTTTTGATCTTGCTGTTTTCAGAATTCTGTCTCTATCTGTGGGATTTGTCCTTGTGACTAGGATGTGTCTTGGGGTGGTTTTTCTGGGGTCTCTTTTGGTTGGTACTCTTCGGGCATGCAGGATTTGATCATATATATTGTTTAGCTCTGGGAGTTTCTCTTTAATGATGTTCTTGACTGTTGATTCTTCCTGGAAATTTTCTTCCTGGGTCTCTGGGACTCCAATGATTCTTAAGTTGTTTCTGTTGATCTTATCATAGACTTCTATTTTCATCTGTTCCCATTCTTTGACTAATTTTTCCATTGTCTGCTCATTTGCTTTAAGTTTTTTGTCCAATCTCTCCTGCTGTATGGAATTGTTATGTATCTCATCTTCCACAGCACCAAGTCTATTCTCATCTTCTGATACCCTGTCCCAGAGCTTATCCATTTTGTCATTCACTTCGTTTACTGACTTTTTCAGTCCTGTTAGTTGACATGTTATTTCAGTTTGGAGTTTTGTGATTTCTGTCTTCATATTTTCTTGGTTCTTATTAGTGTTCTGTTCAACTCGATCCATGGTTTCTTGGAGTGCATTGAGCATCTTCCATATTGCTGGTCTAAAGTCCTTATCTGAGAGGTTGATTAGTTGGTTGGTCATTATCTGGTCCTCAGAATTGTCATCTTCATTCTCTATGTCTGATGCTGGCCTGCGTTGTTTGCCCATTGTCACACTTGTATTGTGGGTTTTTCTACGTGTTGTGGTGGTATTCATTATTTATATGATGCAGGCAGCACCCTCCTCTGGCTCCTCCCTTTCTGGATGGGCTGACTTGCCTCTAAGGGAGGGGAGTCCTCCGTGGATGAAGCCTCACACTGGGTCAAATCTTAGGCCGAGCATGCAACAGAGAAGACAGTCCAGAGAGAAATGTTTGCTTCTGTGATATAGCACCGTTCTTAGTGTAATTTTTCCTTCTTGTTGCAATGGTGTTCTTTCCTTAGAAAGAGTGCACGGCCGTGTAGTGAAGCGGAGCGGCCGTGCTCTGCTGGATCCTCTTTTTGCCCCACTCGGAAGAGTTTCATGCAAGAGGACAGTAGACAGACATAGACAGGTCACACTCACAGTTTTTCACAGTTGGGCCCCACTGGGCCGGTGTACTTTCGCGGATTTTCCCTGCCTGGTGTCACACACAGGGAGCCGGCTTATGCAAAGCTTAGCCGGTTTTCATGCTCTGTAGTCCCTCCCTGAAAATGGCATCTGGGCGAGCGAGGTTTCTGGAGCCTCTTTTTGCCCCACTTGCAAGAGTTTCACGCAAGAGGACAGTAGACAGACATAGACAGGTCACACTCACAGTTTTTCACAGTTGGGCCCCACTGGGCTGGTGTACTCTCGCGGATTTTCCCCGCCTGGTGTCACACACAGAGAGCCGGCTTTTGCAAAGCTTAGCCGGTTTTCATGCTCTACTACTAGTGGCTTTCTGACCAATAGAAGTTTCAGTTCCTGTTTCTTGCCCTGCAGTGACTCTGCCTGCCAGGGGTCTTCTTCTGCTGGTGTCTTCTTTAGGTGGGAGAGGTGAACCCATGGTTTAACTCCATCTAACTTGGCTGCAGTGGGAGTGGTTAGGATCACTGTGTAGGTCCCCATCCAGCAGGATTTGAGACTTCCGGGTGGTGTCATCTTAGCAGGACTGCGTCACCAGGCTGGAACTTGTCTTCAGCTGTTGAGCTGTATGCTATCTCAGCTCCAGGCTCTCCTTGGTGGGCAGTTCTGATGTTCTAGTGTGGTGTTCTCAAAACCTGTTGGAGGGCCTGTAAGGACTGGAGGACAGCATGATCATTCAATGTTCCTATCACATCCTCCGGTAACCTAGGACACACAGGAGGCTTTTGTCTAAAAAGAATCTCATACGGAGTGACAGAACAAATGTAAGAGGTACACGGAGCTTGGAGGAGGACAAAGGGAAGAAGATCTATTCAACTGCCGCCAGTGTCCTCAATTAATTTTGTTAATGTTTCTTTTAGGGTCCGATTCATCCTCTCTACTTGTCCTGAACTCTGAGGTCTATATGCACAGTGCAACTTCTAGTTAGTCCCTGTTGCTCTTGCCATCTCCTGAGAAATGGAACTAGCAAAAGACGGACCAATGTCAGATCCAATAGCTTCTGGCAACCCAAACTGGGGAACAATCTCTAAGATTTTCTTTGCTACCTGACTGGCAGTCTCCCTTTTTGTGGAAAGTCCTCAATCCAGCCTGAAAATGTGTCCACCATTACCAACAAATTACTTTTACATGATTTTCTGAGAACTGAATCCTGACCCACAGTTTATGTAGGAAGTCTCTCCTTAATAAATTGTAGGGGGCTGTCAGGAGCCTGATGAACTGATGAACCTGACTTGTTGCCAGATCCAAGGTCCTGTGGGTGGTCCACTCTTGTAGCTCAGTCCCATTTGCTTCTTGGACCCATATGGTTTCTCCTGACATCTTGCTTAAGTCTTTCTGTAGGGATGAAAATTGGGCACAGGTGTTGGCCATTTCTCCACAGGAATGAGTACCTTAGGTTCAGGGAAGAGTTCTGAACCTCGGCCCCCTCATCCCTGCTGCTAAAAACCCTTCTGCTACACCTACTAATTCACTTTTTTTCTTCATAACCCATCTATCTTCTGAAGTTTCCTCCAAATGTTGGGGGCAGCCTGACCTACAAAGGCTAGGTTCACTGCCCACTGCTTCTCTGGGGCTGTGGGATCTATGGGATTGTATATCCTATAGTCTCCTCAAGGAGACTCTTCCTTTTCCTGTATAACTGCTGTAATTTTGGACAGACTAATGGGCCTTCGGGCAGCAGCTTGGAGGCCTCCCAAGACACATTGGCGGTCATAGAGTAGACGCTCCCTACCTTCGTTAGTGTTGTGGTCCCAGTCTGGTAGTTCTAGACGGAGAATGTTGTCCAGGTCTCGCTCAGTCACTGGATAGCCTGTTCTTTCTGCACCCTCCCTTTGAGCCTTCTGCTGGATGCGATCCCTCTCCTCCAGAGTAAAAAGGGCCATGAGTAGCTACTGAATGTCAACTCAAGTGGGTGGATGAATCATGAAGACTGACTCAAGAAGCCTAATCAGATCAGATGGTTTTTCTGAAAAAGGCTTGTGTTGCTGCTTCCAGTTATAGATGTCTGAGGAGGAGAAAGGGGTGTACATATAGACCCTTCCTCCTGCTGCTGTGGGGACTTCCAGGAGTGGCAGCAAAACAGTAGATTTATCTTTTTCAGATTTGTTCTCTTTTACACATTTGCATTCCCTGCTATATTCCTCCCCCTTCTCTCTCTCCAGTTCATGCTCCTTCCTCTTCTGCTCTCTCCCTTTCCTAGGCTCCTCCCCTCTCTTCTAATCACACCCTTGCCTAAGCTCCTCAAGGGCCTGTCTTGCTGGTCCATATAGGCAGCCTGCTCTGGTGTGTGTGTGTGTGTGTGTGTGTGTGTGTGTGTGTGTACTCTCCAGTGGTGGGGGTTCAGGAGGAGGGGGAGCAGTTGGGGAAGGAGGTGGGAGTGGAAGGGGATGAGAGTAGGGAGGCGGTGGGAGCTCGGTGGGATAAAAGGAGTGGGTCCCTTTTGGGTGGAGCCCTATGCAGTCTCTGCACCTGTAGGAAGAGAGGCCTTGGTCTTCCTGGCCTGCCGTATAGGAAGAGAGATGGTTTGCTTAGCAAGGGGAAGATGGGGCTTGAGCCATCATGGCGGTTCTTCGACCAAGTATCTCCAGGCCATGATTTATGGTATCTGGTTTGGACAGTTACTGAACACTGCTTCCTGTGTGGGATAAATCTGGGCTTTAGAGAACGTTCCTTCATGGGGCCATCCAGTTTGGAGCATTGGCCGCTCCAGCTGGCAGAGGGTTCCCAACTTTCTGCGATAGACAGAATCCCGGGACATAGCGGCTTTAGTCTTAAAATCCTTGAAATGTGCTCCACTAGCCCCAGAGGGGTGTCATTTTCCTTAGAATTGTTCTGGTCCATGTTCTCAGCAAACAGGACAATGTTACACTAAAGAAGACAATATGACTGACAAAAGACAGGGAAAAAACCAGGAAAGCAGCTGAAGTCTGTTGAGAAAGAGAGAACGCCTCTGGACAATTAAGTCCTTCTCAGCCGCGTATAGGCTGTTTGTTTTTTTTCCCAACTTTCCTCTGGCTGCTATGAATGAAGGCAGACTGATATGATATTTGCAACGAGCACAAAGCAAAACACTACCACTAACCACAACTATACACAAAAGGCAAAACAAACAACAGCAAAAACAAACAAAAAATACTGTCAGGAAATGACATAAAGACAGTGACTGAAACCTCTGTGAAACTTGAGCCCACGAGGTTCCTTGGAACCCACAGAATTCTCTAGTAGGATTATCACACCTGGCGGTGACACAAGCACATCCCCAAGTGGGACTCGAGCCCATGTGAGTGCACCCCCCCCCCGGTTGTGACCCCCTGGGAGGATTGGGGCGTCCCTCTATCCTCCTGCCCTCGGGAGCTGTACCCATCTGGTTTCTCCCTCTATGGCTTTCCCTAGAGCTCCATTTCTAGGCCTTTACATACCTCGAGGGTGTCCCGTGTATTGGTGGGATCTAGGAAGCTTTGTTGGCGACTGGGTCACTGTCGTTCGAATCCCGGCAGAGTCCCCAAATGTTAGGGTCTAGAAATTGAAGGACGAGACCACACAAATTGGAGTACAGTTTAAACTTTATTCCGCCTGCCAACAGCTCCTAATTGACTGGTCAGGGTTCTTTCCCGAGAGGGAGGAACTCTGCCTAAGGCCATGAATGGGATTATATAGGATAGGAATATAGGGAGGTTCTAGCTTTCTGATGACCCTTAAAATGATTGGCTGTCATCTAGGGGTATCTTCCCATTGCTGCCTTTTGTCCCTTCCAGATAGGTTACCTGATATGGCCAGGTAGGTTGGGGTGGTGCAAATGAAAATTGGCTTGGAGAACCTAGCATGTAGCTCTCACCATGTGGTTCCTGACAAAATGGCATCTCTTTGTTCACAACCTAAAATAGGTCTGCCATGTGACCTTTTCAAAAATGGCATCTCTCTTTGTTCAGAACCCAGGTTCTAACATTAGCTTCTCTCTCTCTCTCTCTCTCTCTCTCTCTCTCTCTCTCTCTCTCTCTCTTTCTCTCTCTCTCTCTCTCTCTCGCTCTCTCACTCTCTGTTTTTTTTTTTGGGCCACACCCATTTGATGCTCAGGTGTTACTCCTGGCTAAGTGCTCAGAAGTTGCCCCTGGCTTGGGGGGACCTTATGAAACGCTGGGGGATCGAACCGCAGTCCTTCCTTGGCTAGCACTTGTGAGGCAGGCAGACAACTTACCTCTAGCACCACCTCACCGGTCCCAGCTTCTCTCTCTCTCACACACAACTTGGACTCCTTCTGCTTCACCAAGATTGACTACTGGTCGCTGAGGGATGACTCATTAATATAATAGACAATGTGCTTGCTCTGTAAATAGCCACCCAGGTACAACTCTCATATGGCCTGAAAACAGAACCAGGAGTATCCCCTGATCATTGCCAGTGTGGCCCTCAAACAAAAAACCAACCAAAGAAACAAACAAACAAAAATCTTCTGAACCAGAAGACCTCAAAAGGGGGCAATTTTCCCTAAGGAAACACTTGGGAATGTGTAAAGACAGTTTAGCTTTATTTACTGAGTGGTGGCCTATTGGCATCCCCTGGGGAGAGGCTAATGACTCTAGTGAATACACTTTGGGGCCGGATTCTGTATGGTCCAGCCAGGGAACTCCCCATTTCCATATCTCTTTAGTGGAGAAGTGGGTCTAGGTGATACAGGACTGTGGCCTCTGCCTCTCACCACCCACATTGGCAAGGTGGTTTGAGGTCTTTCTCTGGTCAGCCTCATTTCTTGCAAAGACTGGCTGGTTTGTGTTCCTTAGATTAATGTTTCTTCACCAGGGGCACATGGCTCATTGTGGATATTCTAAGGGCTATTCTAAGGAAATAACATAAAAATTGCATCAGTGGAATCATACCATGAGTCTGTGGGGGCCAATTGGAGGGATAGATTGAGGGAATACAGGAAGAAAGGAAGTTGTGAAAATGTCCACAGTTGAGAAAAGGCTGAGAAACCTGCCTTAGATTGTAGATGGTTTATACTACCAGTCTTCCCATCACTGTTGTACCCAGCTGCATCTCTAAACTTTAAAAAAAACCCAGTTCTTTGAGGGGCCACACCTGGCTGTACTCAGGGCTTACTCCTAGATCTGTGCTCCTGGATCACTTCCGATAGTGTGCGAGGACATTTTGTGGTGCTGAGGAACAAACTTAAGTTGGCTGTATGAAAAGTTAGATTCCCTTGGGGCCGGGTAGGTGGCGCTGGAGGTAAGGTGTCTGCCTTGCAAGCGCTAGCCAAGGAAGGACCGCGGTTCGATTCCCCGGCGTCCCATATGGTCCCCCCAAGCCAGGGGCGATTTCTGAGCACATAGCCAGGAGTAACCCCTGAGCACCAAACGGGTGTGGCCCAAAAACCAAAAAAAAAAAAAAAAAAAAAAATAAAAAGTTAGATTCCCTACAGAATCTATTATCTCTCTAGTCAACTTCAGGACTTTCAACAATACCTCTGCTTTGCTAAGTGCTTGAAGACATCAGGTCTTTCGGATGGCATTCCCCAACCTTTCATCAGAGCTTGTACTTGGGTAAATCACATCCTGTGTGGTGCCTGAGATTTGGATATTTTTCATCATATGCCACTAATTGCAAGCAATAAAATATTTGATTGCCACTGGGAGAGATGGCATTGTCTTTAAAATTAAGTCCATTTCCATCTAAACAAGTTTGTGAAACATGCTCATTGGAAGTAAATCTGTTCCTTACACAGGAATTCAGATGATGACAAATGACTTTTTTATTTTCTCTAGCAAGTCTCTCTCTCTCTCTCTCTCTCTCTCTCTCTCTCTCTCTCTCTCTCTCTCCCTCTCTCTCTCTCTCTCTCTCTCTCTCTCTCTCTCTCTCTCTCTCTCTCTCTCTCTCTCTCTCTCCCCGAACTGCAAGCTTCTTGCATCTTTCACATGCTTTGTGATCCCTGTAGGCTGATTTCCCCTTGGCCATTGGGCTGGGGATGAAATCCAGAAAAGAGCTGATTGCAATAAAGTCTTCATTTTTCCTGGCAAGAAGAACTGGCTCACTCATGCACTACTATTGTCATGATAATTGTCAATGTAGTTATTTCTCTAACTGAATTCACAACTCATTTAGAATGCCTGTCTTGAATACAGGCAGGGGGTGGGGGAGGAAGGAGATGGGGGCCATTGGTAGTGGGAATGTTGCACTGGTGAAGGGGGTGTTCTTTTTTATAACTAAAACCCAACTACAAACATATTTGTAATCATGGTGCTTAAATAAAGATATTAATGAAAAGAGGTGCACATTTGCTAAAAATTGCTAGGCATATATATATATATATACTCATAAAAAAGAACTGAATATATGGACAGTTAGTTGGGGCTTTCGGATTCAAAACCACCTCTGTTGACCAGAGGATAAAGGCTGAGCCTCTATTAAAGAACATTTCACTCTTTCTTCAGGTGGGCCCTTTGGGGTTCTGGTTGCTTCTTCATCCTTTATAGCACTTACATTTCTCTGAATTACCTGTGTTTTGGCAGAGTGCTTCCTCTACTAGCAATATTCTTGATAGTCATACCTAAAAGGTGCGCACAGCCTCTGGACCCATCTTAAAACTTCCTTCCTCTGAGGAACCTTGTAACCTCTTTCAGGATGCCATATTTTCTATACTCTCAACATCCTGGCCCTGCACCTCTGGGAAGCATCTCTCCCTAGTTGTTCATGTTTTCTAATCCAACTAAAATAAAGTCACCTGTTATTCTGTTCGAGTATGCAACCTACTTCAAAGGATCACATATAGAATTCAAAGGATTTGAAACAATTTATATAACTTAGAGGTATCTGAGAATGTCAAAGATCTAAACTATAATATTTTTTAATATTTTTTCTTTATTTAAACATCTTGATTACAAATAAGATTGTGATTAGGTTTCAGTCATGTAAAGAACACCCCCCCCCTTCACCAGTGCTACATTCCCACCACCAATGTCCCAAATCTCCCTCCATCCAACCCCACCCCTACCTGTACTCTAGACAGGCTTTCCAGTTCTCTCATTCATTCACATGATTATGGTAGTTCTCAGTATAGTTATTTCTATAGCTGCACTCACCACTCTTTGTTATGAGCTTCATGAAGTGAGCTGGAAGTTCCAGCTCTTCTCTCATCGTCTCTGAGGATTGTAGCAAAAATGACTTTTATTTTTCTTAAAACCCATAAATGAGTGAGACTATTCTATGTCTCTCTCTCTTCCTCTGACTTATTTCACTCAGCATGATAAATTCCATATACATCCATGTATAGGAAAATTTCATGATTTCATCTCTCCTGACAGCTGCATAATATTCCATTGTGTATATGTACCACAGTTTCTTTAGCTATTCGTCTGTTGAAGGGCATCTTGGTTGTTTCCAGAGCCTGGCTATTGTGAATAGTGATGCAATAAATATAGGTGTGAGGAAGGGGTTTTTGTATTGTATTCTGGTGTTCTTAGGGTATATCCCTAGGAGTGGAATAGCTGGGTCGAATGGGAGCTCAATTTCCAGATTCTTGAGGAATCTCCATATCGTTTTTCATAGGGGTTGGACTAAACGGCATTCCCACCAGCAGTGGATAAGAGTTCCTTTCTCTCCACATCCCCGCCAGCACTGATTGTTCTCATTCTTTATGATGTGTGCCAATTTCTATGGTGTGAGATGGTATCTCATCATTGGTTTTATTTGCATTTCCCTGATAATCAGTGATAAGGAGCATGTTTTCATGTGCCTTTTGGCCATTTGTATTTCTTTTTTTATCAAAGTGTCTGTTCATTTCTTCTCCCCCATTTTTTGATGGGATTAGATGCCTTTTTTTTCTTGTAAAGTTCTGTCAGTGCCCTGTATATTTTGGATATTAGTCCCTTATCTGATGGGTAGTGGGTAAATAGTTTCTCTCACTCAGTGGGTGGCTCTTGTATCCTGGGCACTATTTCCTTTGAGGTGCAGAAGCTTCTCAGCTTAATATAGTCTCATCTGTTGATCTCTGCTTTCACTTGTTTGGAAAGTGCAGTTTCCTCCTTGAAGATGCCTTTAGTCTCAATGTCATGGAGTGCTTTACCTACGTGTTGTTCTATACACCTTATGGTATCAGGTCTGATATCAAAGTCTTTAATCCATTTGGATTTTACCTTCGTACATGATGTTAACTGGGTGTCTATGTTCACTTTTTTGCAAGTGTCTAACCAGTTCTGCCAGCACCACTGTTGAAGAGGTTTTCCCTGCTACACTTAGGATTTCTTGCTCCTTTATCAAAAATTAGGTGATTGTATGTCTAGGGGACATTGTCTGAGAACTGAAGCCTATTCCACTGATCTGAGGGTCTGTCTTTATTCCAATACCATGCTGTTTTGATAACTATTGCTTTGTAGTACAGTTTAAAGTTGGGGAAAATAATGCCTCCCATACTCCTTTTCCCTAGGAGTGCTTTAGCTATTTGAAGATGTTTATTGTTCCAGATGAACTTCATAAGTGTTTGATCCACTTCTTTGAAGTATGTCATGGGTATCTTTAGAGGGATCACATTAAATCTGTATAATGCTTTGGGGAGTATTGCCAGTTTAATGATGTTAATCCTGCCAATCCATGAGCAGGATATGTGTTTCCATTTCCTTGTGTCCTCTCTTATTTCTTGGAGTAGGGCTTTATGGTTATCTTTGTATAGATCCTTCACGTCTTTGGTCAAGTTGACTCCAAGATATTTGAGTTTGTGTGGCACTAATGTGAATGGGATTGCCTTCTTGACGTCCATTTCTTCCCTATCATCATTGGTGTATAAAAAGGCCATTGATTTTTGTGTGTTAATTTTGTAGCCTGCCACCTTGCTATATAGTCTATTGTTTCTAGAAGCTTTTTGGTTGAGTCTTTAGGGTTTTCTAAGTAGACTATTGTTGTGTATGTAAATATTTTAGGGGATTACTATGTTACCACCCTAACCTGATCGGTGACTGTGCCCTACCCTAGGGTGTGACCTGGCATTCTGCCCCCACCCTAGGGTAGTACCTGATTCTGCTTTCACCATTGGTTGGTATCTGATTCCACCATTGGGTGGTATCTGATTCTGGGGGATAAAAACATGGGTCTGTGGAAGGCGAGGGGCTTTTTGCTAAAACTGAGGCTGAGTCTTTGGACTTCAGTCTTGTCCACCGAATAAAGCTAATATTTCCACAAGCCTGACTGTCTGTGAGCTGTTTACCTGCTGTTTCACCTCAGAACCGTCGGCTAGACAGGGTGGCAGACATGTGCTCTGAGCTGGAAGAGAAAGGCCTCATCCTCCATCTCTCCATCAGTCAACCTCTTCAGGGGCTGACTTGCAACAATCATGTCATCTGCAAAGAGTGAGAGCTTGACTTCTTCCTTTTCTATCTGGATCCCCTTGATATCTTTTTCTTGTCTGATAGCTATAGCAAGCACTTCCAGTACTATGTTGAAGAGGAGTGGTGAGAGCGGACAGCCTTGTCTTGTACCAGAATATAGAGGAAAAGCTTTTAGTTTTTCTCCATTGAGGATAATATTTGCCATTAGCTTGTGGTAGATGGATTTAACTAGATTGAGAAATATTCCTTCCATTCCCATCTTGCTGAGAGTTTTGATCAAGAATGGGTGTTGGAGCTTATCAAATGCTTTCTCTGTGTCTATTGATAAGATCATGTGATTTTAATTTTTCTTCTTGTTGATGTTGTGTATGATGTTGATAGATTTACGGATGTTAAACCATCCTTGCATTCCTGGGATGAAACCTACTTGGTCGTGGTGTATGATCTTCTTGACGATGCATTGGATCCTATTTGCTAGGATTTTGTTGAAGATCTTTGCATCTGCATTCATCAGGGATATTGGTCTGTAATTTTCTTTTTTGGCAACATCTCTGGTTTTGTTATCAAGGTGATGTTGGCTTCATAAAAGCTGTTTGGGAGTGCTCCCGTTTTTTCAATTTTATAGAAGAGTCTGGCTAGGATTGGTCGTAGCTCCTCTTGAAATGTTTGAAAGAATTCATTAGTAAATCCATCTGAGCCTGGGCTTTTCTTTTTGGGCAGATGTTTGATTACAGTTTCAATTTCCTCAATAGTTATGGGGGTGTTTAGATATGCTATATCCTCCCTACTTAACTGTGTCCAAGTGTCCAATAATTTTTCCATTTCTTCTAGGTTCTCATGTTTAGTAGCATAAAGTTTCTCAAAGTAGTCTCTGATTACCCTTTGGATCTCTGTGATATCTGTCATCCCCCTTTTCATTTCTAATATGGGTTATCAGGTTTCTCTCTCTCTTTCTTTGTGAGTTTTGCCAATGGTCTATCAATCTTGTTTATTTTTTTCAAAGAATCAACTTGTGCTTGTTGATCTTTCGGATTGTTTTTTGGTTTTCCACTTCATTGATTTTTTGATTTTCTAATTTTATGAGCTGCATCATTAAGTTATTCAGGTATGCCCCTTCTTCCTTCCTGATGTGTGCTTGTAAAGCTATACATTTTCCTCTCAGTACTGCTTTTGCTGTGTCTCATAGATTCTGGCAGTTTGTGTCTTCATTATCATTTGTCTCCAGAAAAGTTTAAATTTCCTCTTTGTTTTCATCTCGGACCCACTGGTTGTTCATTAGCAGGGTGTTTAATTTCCAATTGTTAAAGTTTTTCTTCTGTGTGTCTTTGTAGTTCACATCTAATTTCAGAGCCTTGTGGTCAGCAAAGGTAGCCTGCAAGATTTCAATCCTCTTGATTTTATGAAGGTGTTTTATGTGTCAGCATATAGTCTATCCTGGAGAATGATCCATGTACATTGGAGAAGAATGTGTATCCAGGTTTTTTGGGGTGGTGTGTCCTATATATCTACTAGTCCTCTTTCTTCCATTACTCTTTTCAGGGCTAGTATGTTTTCGTTGGGTTTTAGTCTGGTTGACCTATCAAGTGTTGACAAGACCGTGTTGAGGTCTCCCACAATTATTGTGTTATTATTGATGTCTTCTTTAAAATTTGTCAGTACTTGTATTAGATAATTTGCTGGTCTCTCATTGGTTGCATATATGTTTAATAGTCTGATTTCTTCCTGTTGCACATATCCCTTGATTAGTAGATAGTGTCCATCTTTGTCCCTTACAGCTCTTCTGAGTATAAATTTGGTGTCATCAGATATTAATATGACCACCCCAGCTTTTTTAAGGGTGTTATTTGCTGGATGATTTTCCTCTAGCCTTTTGAGTCTATGTTTGTTCTGGCTATTCATGTGTGTTTCTTGTAGGCAGCAGAAGGTTGAATTCATCTTTTTGACCCATTTTGCCACTCTGTGTTTTTTAATTGGTGAATTTAGTCCATTGACATTGAGGGAGATGATTGTCATAGGATTTAATGTCATCTTTGTAGATAAGTTTGCTGTGTTTGTTGGTCTCTCTTGTCTTAAAGTAGACCTTTCAGTTCTTCCTTTAAGGCTGGTTTTTCATCTGTGAAGTTTCTGAGCTATTGTTTATTCATGAAGCCATGTATCCTTCCTTCAAACCTGAACATGAGTTGGGCTGGGTGCAGTATTCTCGGTGAGGCATTCATTTTGTTCAGTCTTGTCACAATATCTCACCAATGTCTTCTGGCCTTGAGAGTTTCTTGTGACATGTCTGCTGTAAGTCTTAGGGATACTCCTTTGAATGTAACTTCCCTTTTGATCTTGTTGCTTTCAGTATTCTATCTCTATCTGTGGGATTTGTCATTGTAACAAGGATGTGTCTTGGGGTATTTTTCTTCGGGTCTCTTTTAGCTGGTATTCTTCGGGCATGCAGGATTTGATTGTATGTAGTCTTAACTCTGGGAGTATCTCTTTGATGATGCCTTTGACAGTTGATTCTTCCTGGGTATCTTCTACCTGGGCCTCTGGAACTCCAATGATTCTCATGTTGTTTCTATTGAGTTTATCAAAGATTTCTATTTTCATCTGTTTGCATTCTTTGAGTACTTTTTCCATTGCCTGATCATTTGTCTTTGTTCTTTTCCAATTTCTTCTGCTGTGTTGAGTTTTTCTGCATCTCATCTTCCAGCACGCCAATTTTGTCCTCAGCTGCTGATACCCTGCTGGAGAGGCCATCACTGAGGTTTTCAGTTCAGCTACCGTGTTTTTTAGATCTGCTATTTCAGTTTGGAGTTTTCTGATTTCTGTCTTTGTGCTCTGTTCAGATCGATCTATGCTTTCTTTGAGTTCTACAAACATCTTCCGTATTTCTATTCCAAATTCCTTATCCATGAGGTTAATCAGATAGTTGAATTTTTTTAGATCATCCAAGCTATCATCTTCATTCTCTGTGCATGGTGTTTGCCTGCGAAGTTTCCCATAGTCACACTTGTAGTGTGAGTTTTTCTGCGTGTTGTGGTGGGGTTCATTGGTTAGAAAGATTGCGTGGTAGTGAAGCAAAGCTGCACTCTTCTGCGGCCTCTAGGTGATAGTTTTTTGGGGGGTGCACTCCCTAGGCCTCTGAGGAGAGCTTCAGGTATTTATAAAATACAGACAGGCAGAGCAAAGGTTTCCCTTGAGGTCCTCAGAGTCCTCAAAGGCACAGCAGGGAGAAGGCTCTGCAGGCCAGAGGGCTCAGCTTTTGCCTGGCAGCCTCCAGCCAGACTTTACTCATTCAGTCTCTGGGCAGCTTCAGAATGCAGTTTTTTGGGGGTATGCTCCCTAGGCCTCTGAGAAGAGCTTCAGTTATTCATGAAAGACAGACAGGCAGAGCAAAGGTTTCCCTTGCGGTCCTCAGAGTCCTCAAAGGCACAGCAGGGCAGAGCCTCTGCAGGGCGGAACCTCCGCAGGCCAGAGGGCTCAGCTTTTGCCTGGCAGCCCCCAGCCAGACTTTACTCAGTCGCTGGGCAGCTTCAGAATGCAGTTTTTTGGGGCTGCGCTCCCTAGGCCTCTGAGGAGAGCTTCAGGTATTCATGAAAGACTAAACTATAATATTTTAAGATACACTTTTTATTTAAACACCATGGTTATAAATTGTCCATAATATAGTTTTTTCACAGATAAACTTGTTCATGATTGAGTTACAGTCATACAATGTATAACAACCTTCACCAGTGCATATATCCTGCCACCAATGTCAACCGTTTCCCTCTCACATTCCCTGATACCCTCTTCCCTACCACCCACTCTCTCCCAACTGCCTTTGGGGTGGAACCTTTCTTCATGCTCTCTCTTTGTACCCCCCCCCCCCTTTTTTTGTTTTGTGACATTGTGGTTTGTGCTACTGCAAATGAAGAGCTGCCATGTATCTGCTTTTCATATTAGACCTTCTCTTCTTTTATTGCACTCTTTGTGGCATCCTACCTATTACAAAATGGTCCTCTTGATTTTAATATTTATTGTATCTGGATATCATCCCCATACTGTCTTTTATTTTACCCCAGTGGATATGTTTATCCCTCTCCCTCTGACTCATTTCACTCAGCATAATACTCTCTATCTCCATTCATGTGTAAGCAAAATTTATAACTTCATTTTCTTCCAAAGGCTGCTTAGTATTCCATTGTGTAGATATACCAAAGTTTCTTTAGCCACTCATTTGTGGTTAGGCTCCTAGGTTGCTTCCAGATTATGGCTATTGTAAATAATGCTGTGATGAAAATAGGAATGCAAAGGTCATTTTTACATTGTGTTTTTGTATTCCTAGAGTATATCTCTAGGAGTTATATTGTTGTATCATAAAGAAGTTAGATTTTCAGTTTTTTAAGGAATATCCATATTGGTTTGTTTTTTTTTTTTTTTTAGAAAGGTTGGATTAGATGGCATTTCAATCAGCAGTGAATGAGAGTCCCTTTCTCCCCACATCCACTCCAGCACTGGTTGTTCTTGTTCTTTGAGATGTGTGCCATTCTTTGTGGTGTGAGATGAAAACAATCTCATTGTTATTTTGATTGGCATCTCCCTGATGATTAGTGATGTGGAGCATTTATTAATGTGCCTTTTGATTATTTGTATTTCTTCTTTGAGGAAGTGTCTGTTCATTTCTTCTCCCCATTATTTTTCTTCTACCCATTTTTAATGGAGTTTTTTTCTTGTTTAGTTCTGTCAATACCTTATATATCTTAGATATTAGCCCTTTACCAGATGAGTATTAGAAGAGTAATTCCTTCCATTCTGTAGGTAGCTTTTGTATCTTTGTTACTATTTCCTTTGAAGTGCAGAAGCTTCTCAGTTTAATGTAGTCCTATTTGTTTATCTCTGCTTTCACTTACTTGATCAGTGGCGTTTCCTCCTTGAAGATGCCTTTAATCTCAATGTCATGGAGTGCTTTGCCTATGCTTTTCTTTATGTACCGTATGGTTTCAGGTCTGATATCAAGATCTTTAATCCAATTTGACCTTTGCTCATGATGTTAAAGAGAGATCTGAGGGGCCAGAGCAGTGGCACAAGCAGTAGGGCATTTGTTTTACACATGCTAACCTAGGACGAACCATGGTTTGATCCCCCAGTGTCCCATGTGTTCCCCCAAACCAGGAGTGATTTCTGAGCACATAGCCAGGAAAAAACCCTGAGCATCACTGGTGAGGCTCCCCAAAAAATAAAACAAAAAGAGAGATAGATTTGAGTTTACCTTTTTGCATGTAATTGACCATTTTTCTCAACACCGCTTGTTGAAAAGGCTTTTCCTGCTCCATCTTGTATTTGTTGCTGCTTTATCAAAGATTAATTGGCTGTATACCTGGGGTTAGACTCAGAATACTGGTCTATTCCATTGATCTGAGGGTCTGTCTTTATTCCATTACCATACTTTTTTCTTTGGTTTTGTTTTTTTGGCCACACCCTGTGATGCTCAGGGGTTACTCCTGGGTATGTGCTCAGAAATTGCTCCTGGCCTGGGGACCATATAGGATGCTGGGGGATTGAACTGTGTTCAGTCCTAGGTCTGACGCGTGCAGGCAAATTCCTTACCACTGTGCCACCACTCTAGTCCCATCCATGCTGTTTTAATTACTATTGCTTTTTAGTATAATTAAAAGTTGGAGAATGTTATGCCTCCCATCTCCTTTCTCTCAAGAATTGCTTTAGCTATTTGTGGGCATTTATTGTTCCAAACAAATTTCAGGAGTGTTTGATCCACTTCTTTGAAAAATGTCATGGGTGTCCTTCCATGGATTGCATTAAATGTGTACAATGCTTTGGGAAACATTGCTAATTTTGATCTTAATTCTCCCAATCAATGAACAGGGCACATATTTTCATTTTCTCTATCCTTTTTGTTTTATTTTTATTTATTTATTTATTATCTTTCTTTTTTAATATATTTTTATTTAAATAGCCTTGATTACATACATGATTATGTTGTTTGGGTTTCAGTCATGTGAAGAACACCACCCATCACCAGTGCAACATTTCCATTACCAATGTCCCAAGTCTCCCTGTTGCCCACTCAACCCCCACCTGTACTCTAGACAGGCTTTCTATTTCCTTCATACATTCTCATTATTAGGATAGTTCAAAATGCAGTTATTTCTCTAACAAAACTCATCCCTGTTTGTGGTGAGCTTCATGAGGTGAGCTGTAACTTCTAGCCCTTCTCTCTTTTGTGTCTGAAAATTATTATTGGAAGAATATCTTTCATTTTTCTTAAAACCCATAGATGAGTGAGACCATTCTGCGTTTTTCTCTCTCTGACTTATTTCACTCAGTATAATAGATTCCATGTACATCCATGTATAGGAAAATTTCATGACTTCATCTCTCCTGACAGGTGCATAATATTCCATTGTGTATATGTACCACAGTTTCTTTATCCATTCGTCTATTGAAAGGCATCTTGGTTGTTTCCAGAGTCTTGCTATGGTAAATAGTGCTGCGATGAATATAGGTGTAAGGAAAGGATTTTTGTATTGTATTTTTGTATTCCTAGGAGTGGTATAGCTGGGTTGTATGGGAGCTCGATTTCCAGTTTTTGGAGAAATCTCCATATGGCTTTTCATAAAGGTTGAACTAGATGACATTCCCACCAGCAGTGGATAAAAGTTCCTTTCTTTCTACATCCCCGCCAACACTGCTTGTTCTCATTCTTTGTGATGTGTGCCAATCTCTGGGGTGTGAGGTGGTACCTCATAGTTGTTTTGATTTGCATCTCCCTGATGATTAGTGATGTGGAGCATTTTTTCATGTGTCTTTTGGCCATTTGTATTTCTTCTTTGTCAAAGTGTCTGTCCATTTCTTCTCCCCATTTTTTGCTGGGATTAGATGTTTTTTTCTTGTAAAGTTCTGTCAGTGCCTTGTATATTTTGGAGATTAGCCCCTTGTCTGATGGGTATTGGGTGAATAGTTTTTCCCACTCAGTGGGTGGCTCCTGTATCCTGGGCGCTATTTCCTTTGAGATGCAGAAGCTTCTCAGCTTAATATATTCCCATCTGTTAAACTTTGCTTTCACTTGCTTGGAGAGTGCAGTTTCCTCCTTGAAGATGCCTGTAGTCTCAGTGTCCTGGAGTGTTTTCCTACATGTTATTCTATATATCTTATGGTTTCGGGTCTGATATCAAGGTCTTTAATCTATTTGGATTTTACCTTCGTACATGAGGTTAACTGGGGAGTCTAAGTTCAATTTTTTGCAAATGGCTAGCCAGTTATGCCAACACCACTTGTTGAAGAGGCTTTCTTTGCTCCATTTAGGATTTCTTGCTCCTTTATCAAAAATTAGGTGATTTTATGTCTGGGGAACATTCTCAGAGTATTCAAGCCTATTCCACTGACCTGAGGTCCTGTCTTTATTCCATTACCATGCTGTTTTGATAACTATCGCTTTGTAGTAAAGTTTAAAGTTGAGGAAAGTAATTCCTCCCATATTCTTTTTCCCAATGATTGCTTTAGCTATTCTAGGGTGTTTATTGTTCCAAATGAATTTCAAAAGTGCCTGATCCACTTCTTTGAAGAATGTCATGTCTTCAGAAGGATCACATAAAATCTGTACAATGCTTTGAGGAGTATTGCCATTTTAATGATGTTTATCCTGCCAATCCATGAGCAGGGCATGTGTTTCCATTTCCTCGTGTCCTCTCTTATTTCTTGGAGCAGAGTTTTATAGTTTTCTTTGTATAGGTCCTTCACACTTTTAGTCAAGTTGATTCCAAGATATTTGAGTTTGTGTGGCACTATTGTGAATGGGGTTGTTTTTTTTAATGTCTATTTCTTTCTTAGTACTATTAGTGTATAGGAAGGTCATTGATTTTTGTGTGTTAATTTTGTAGCCTGCCACCTTGCTATATGAGTCTATTGTTTCTAGAAGCTTTTTGGTCGAGTCTTTAGGGTTTTCTAAGTAGAGTATCATGTCATCAGCAAACAGTGAGAGCTTGACTTCTTTCTTTCCTATCTGGATTCCCTTGATATCTTTTTCTTGCCTAATCGCTATAGCAAGTACTTCCAGTGCTATGTTGAATAGGAGTGGTGAGAGAGGACAGCCTTGTCTTGTGCCAGAATTTAGAGGGAAAGTTTTTAGTTTTTCTCCATTGAGGATAATGTTTGCCACTGGCTTGTCGTAGATGGTCTTAACTATATTCAGAAAGTTTCCTTTCATTCCCATCTTGCTGAGAGTTTTGATCAAGAATGGGTGTTGGACCTTATCAAATGCTTTTTCTGCATATATTGATATGATCATGTGATTTTTATTTTTCTTATTGTTGATTTTGTTTATTAGATTATGGATGTTAAACCATCCTTGCATTCCTGGGATGAAACCTACTTGGTCATAGTGGATGATCTTCTTAATGAGGTATTGAATCATATTTGCCAGATTTTATTGAGAATCTTTGCATCTGCATTCATCAGCGATATTGGTCTGTAATTTTCTTTTTTTTGGGTAACATCTTTCTGGTTTAGATATCAAGGTGATGTTGGCTTCATAAAAACTATTTGGAAGTGTTCCCGTTTCTTCAATTTTATAAAAGTGTCTTGCCAGGATTTGTAGTAGTTCCTCTTGAAAGGTTTGAAAGAATTCATTAGTGAATCCTTCTGGGCCTGGGCTTTTGTTTTTGGGCAGACATTTGATTATTGACTTAATTTCCTCAATAGTGATGGGTGTGTTTAGATATGCTACATCTTCTTCATTCAACCGTGGAAGATTATAAGAGTCCAAGAATTTATCCATTTCTTCCAGGTTCTCATTTTTAGTGGCATAAAATTTCTCAAAGTAGTCTCTGATTACCCTTTGAATCTCTGCCATATCAGTAGTGATCTCTCCTTTTTTTATTCCTAATACAAGTTATCAAGTTTCTCTCTCTCTTTCTTTGTTAGTTTTGCCAGTGGTCTATCAATCTTGTTTATTTTTTCAAAGAACCAACTTCTGCTTTCGTTGATCTTTCAGATTGTTGTTTGGGTTTCCACTTCACTGATTTCTGCTCTCAGCCTTGTTATTTCCTTCTGTCTCCCTATTTTTGGTTCCTTTTGTTGAGCACTTTCTAATTCTATGAGTTGCGTCATTTAGGTTTGCCCCTTCTTCTTTCTTGATGTGTGCTTGCAAAGCTATAAATTTTCCTCTCAGTACTGCTTTTGCTGTGTCCCATAAGTTCTGATAGTTTGTGTCTCTATTGTCATTTGTTTCCAGGAAGGTTTTGATTTCCTCTCAGACCCACTGGTTATTCAGTATTAGGCTGTTTAACTTCCAGGTATTAAAGTTTTTCTTCTGTTTCCCTTTATAGTTCACATATAATTTCAGGGCCTTGTGGTCAGCGAAGGTAGCCTGAAAAATTTCTATCCTCTTGATATTATGGAGTTATATTTTATGTGCTAGCATGTAGTCTATCCTGAAGAATGTTCCATGTACATTAGAGAATTATGTGTATCCAGTTTTTTGTGAGTGGAGTGTTCGATATATATATGTACTAGGCCTTTTTCTTCCATTTCTCTTTTCAGGTCTAGTACATTCTTGTTGGGTTTCAGTTTGTTGACTATCAAGTGTTGACAATGCTGTGTTGAGGTCTCTCAAACTTATTGTGTTCTTAGTGATACTATTTTTCAAATTTGTCAACAATTGTATTAAATATTTTGCTGGCCCATCATTCAGTGCATATATGTTTAGGAGAGTGATTTCCTGCTGTACAAATTTGATTAATACAAAATGTCCATCTTTGTCTCTTATAACTTTCCTGAATATACAATTTGCATCATCTGATATTAGTATGGCCACTCCAGCTTTTTTATGGGTGTTGTTTGCTTGGATGATTTTCCTCTAGCCTTTTATTTTGAGTCTATGCTTGTTCTGATTATTCAGGTGTGTTTCTTGTAGGCAGCAGAAGGTTGGATTGAGTTTTTTGCTCCATTTAGCCATTCTGTGTCTCTTAACTGGTGCATTAAGTCCATTGATATTGAGGGAAAGAATTGTCCTGGGATTTAGTGTCATTTTTCTATCGAAGTTTGGTGTCTCTGTTGGTCAGTCTTGTCTTAAAGTAGGTGTTTCAGGTTTTTTTTTAAGTTTTGAGTCTGTAAAGTTTCTGAGCTGTTGTTTGTCTGTGAAACCATGTATTGTTCCTTCAAACCTGAAAGTGAGTTTTGCTGGGTGCAGTATTCTAGGCGAAGCATTTATTACATTGAGTTTTGTCACTATGTCCCACCACTGCCTTCTGGCTTTGAGTGTTTCTGGTGACAGGTCTGCAGTAAATCTCAAGGATGTTCCCTTGAATGTAATTTCTTTTTTTGATCTTGCTGCATTCAGAATTCTGTCTCTATCTATGGGGTTCATCATTGTGACTAGGATGTTTCTTGTTTTTTTTTTCTGGGGTCTCTTAGTTGGTACTCTTTGGGCATGCAGGATATGATCGTATGTATTCTTTAGCTCTGGTAGTTTCTCTTTAATGATTTTCTTGACCGTTGATTCTTCCTGGAGATTTTCTTCCTGTGTGTCTGGGACTCCAATGATTTTTAAGTTGTTTCTGTTGAGCTTATCATAGACTTCTATTTTCATCTGTTCTCATTCTTTGAGTAATTTTTTCATTGTTTGATCATTTGCTTTAAGGCTTTTTTTCCAGTCTCTTCTGCTATATGGAGTTGTTATTTATCTCATCTTCCAGTGTACTAATTCTATCCTCAGCTGCTGTTAACCCGTGGGAAAGCTCATCCATTTTTTTCTTCAATTCATCTACTGAGTTTTTCAGACCTGTTATTTGACTTGAAATTTCAGTTTGGAGTTTTCTCATTTATTTTTTTAGGTTACATTATTTTATTTTTTAGTTATCTTTATTAAACACCATGATTACAAATATAATTGTAGTTGTATGATTACAGTCATGTAAAGAACATCCCCCTTCACCAGTGCAGGATTCCCACTACCAATTTCCCAGATCTACCTACTCCCCACTTCACCCACACCTGTACTCGAGAAGGCTTTCTTTTTCCCTCATTCATTCACATTGTTACAATAGTTTTCAGTGTAGTTATTTCTCTAACTGCACTTATCACTCTATGTGGTGATCTTCATGTCATTAGCTGCACCTACATGGTTAGATGGGGGGAAGTAACGGTTGGGACTGAGGCAGTAAAATATTAGAAATGAGCTTTGTAGGGCAGTATCAAGGTCACAATATAAGATGGATATTATGATATATAGAATATATGCATACAATACTATCAGTATGAAAACAAGGAGAAAAACTTTCCATCAACTGTCCCAACATAAACCAGTGCTAGAACAGCCCACCCTCTTCCCATAGCACATTTCTATTAGTGTAGGGAGAGATAGGGGGAAAGCCTGTTGAACACTATAGAGTCCACCTAGAGCGGCGCCCAGGGAAGGACTGAAGTCCAGAAGAGGAAAACCCTATACCTGGAAGAGCTGGTCTCTAGAATCAAGAAGGAAACCGGAAGCCAGATGTCTGCCCGCCCTCCTCCCCATACACCTCCCCCCTGGAGTATGGAGGGAGTGGGGAAGCCTGAGGACCACTAAGAGTCCACCTGAACCCACTTCTGGCCTTCTGAGCTGGCACCCAGGGAAGGCCTGGAGTCAGGGGAAAAAGACAAGGATGGCTGGGGGCCTGCCAAGCCTCCCAGCACTCCCCAGGCTAGGGAGAAAAGCTCTGGTATAGGGCCTCCCCAAACCCTATACCTGGCAAGAGCTGGTCTCCAGAATCGAAAAGAAAACTGGAAGCCAGATGTCTGCCTACCCTCCTTCCCATGCACCTCCCCTCTGGAGTATGGAGGGAGGGGGAAGCCTGAGGACCACTAAGAGTCCACCTGAACCCACTTCTGGCCATCTGAGCTGGCACCCAGTGAAGGCCTGGAGTCAGGGGAAAAAGACAAGGACAGCTGGGGGCCTGCCAAGCCTCCCAGCATTCCTCAGGTGTAAATTATCTGTGCTGTTAAATCCTTTGTTGGGTATTTGTGAATCCAAGAACAGTCCCCAGAATGAGAAATTACTTCCCATCCCCTTGTCCCCTTTTGGGGGGAGACCTTGGTGATATTTATCCACAGCAAATAATAATCCACACAGACAAGAAGGATAGGGTGTAAAAGATTGGGCAAAGAGAACGAGAGAATCCTCTTGCAGCTTGCAAACAGCTTTCACAAAAGGACCCCTCTCTCCTGTCCAACAAGCTATTTATTGCCAACTCCACAGCGCCCCCACCTGGAAGGGCTAGGTGGGGCAATAGTCACAGAACAATCCTAAGGAAATATTTTTTATATACAACAATTCCAGGAATAATCTTATGGAAACTTTTTCATATACTACACTCAGGCTAGGGATAAGGGCCACGGTATGGGGCCTCCCCAAACCCTATACCGGGCAAGAGATAGTTGTTTCCTAATTTTTAGATTATTAGAGGAGCCATCTTGATTTCTGTAAATATGGGGGTGTACTGCAAAATTACTCCATTGGTAAGGCTGTAGATTGCTTCTTACAATGTGCAGAAATGGAATTCATGGCGTGGCCATGCTTTTCGGTTGTGGGTCCTGGAGAGATTACAGTCCTTAGTGTCTGTAGGCTGGCTCAGCAGAAAAGAGGCAGAGAGCATGGCCACTGTTCTTTATAAGTCTCTGGGTTCCCAACCACATGGCAGGAATTGGCCCCACCTTCGTTGGGCAGGGACATCTTACCGGGTGTGGGTCCTGGAGAAATTACAGTCCTTGGTGTCTGTAGGCTGGCTCAGAATAAAAGAGGCAGAGAGCATGGCCACTGTTCTTTATAAGTCTCTGGGTTCCCAACCACATGGCAGGAATTGGCCCCACCTTCGTTGGGCGGGGACATCTTACCGGATGTGGGTCCTGGAGAGATTACAGTCCTTGGTGTCTGTAGGCTGGCTCAGCAGAAAAGAGCGAGTTTTCTCATTTCTATCTTCATATTCTCTTGATTTTTATTAGTGTTCTCCTCTATACTTTCTTTGAGTTCTTTGAACATCTTCCATATTTCGACTCTAAACTCCTTATCTGAGAGACTGACTAGTCGGTTGGCCATGTTCTGGTCATCTGAGTTGCCCCGTCTTCATTCTCTATGTCTGGCGCTGGCCTGCGTTGTTTCCCCATCGTCACACTTGTATTGTGCGGTTGCGTAGCGAAGCAGAGCGGCCGCACTCCTCTGGCTCCTCCCTTTCTGGGCCTGTAAACTCACCTCTAGGGAAGACTAGCTGTCCACAGATGAGCCACACACAGGATAAAATCAGGCCAAAAATGCAGCACAGCACAGAGGACAGGCAGATAGGGGTGCTGGCATCTGAGTTCCAGCAGAGTTCAGCGGCTTCCCCTTTCTGCCTTTTTTTTATAGTAGTGTTTTATAGTTTTCTTTGTACAGATTTTTCACCTGTTTAGTTAACTTGACTCCAAGATATTTGATTTTCTGAGGCACAGTTGTGAATAGGTTTGTTTTTGTTATGTCTTTTTTTTTTCTCTTTCATTATTTGTGTATAAAAAGCCATGGATTTTTGAGTGTTAATTTTGTAGCCTGAAACTTTACTATACAAACCTATTGTTTCTAGAAGCTTTTTTGGTAAAGTACTTAGGATTTTCTAAATATAATATGTCATCTCCCAACAGTGAGAGCTTGATTCTTCCTTTCCTATCTGGATGCCTTTGATATCTTTTCTTTGCCTAATTGCTATGGCAAGTACTTCCACTACTATGTTGAATATATGTTGCAAGAGGGGGCAACCTTGTCTTGTGCCAGATCTTAGAGGAAAGACTTTTAGATTTTCCCCATTGAGTTTGATATTTGCTGGGCTTGTCATAAATTGCCTTGGCTATATTGAGAAAAGTTTCTTCAATTCTGATCTTTCTGAAAGTTTTTATAATGAATGGGTATTGGACCTTGTCAAAAACTTTCTTTTCGTCTATTAATATGATCATATGGTTTTTATTTTACTTTTGTTGATATGACCTTTATTGTCCTTCATATTTTAAACTGTTAAACTATCCTTGCTTGTCTGGGATGAATCCTATTTGGTCATGGTATATGACCTTCTTGATGAGACATTGGATCCCAATTGCTAAAATTTTGTTGAGGATCTTTGCATCTGTGTCCATCAAGGATATTGGTCTGTAGTTCTCATTTTTTGTGGCATCTCTGTCTGCTTTTGGTATAATAGTTATGCTAGCTTCCCAAATAAAAACTATTTGGGAGTGTTTATTTTTTCTACAATTTCCTGGAAGAGCCTAAAAAGGATTGGCAGTAGGTCTTCTTGAAAGGTTTGTAAGAATTTGTTAGTGAATCCATTGGGACTGGGTTTTTGTTTTTGGGAAGACTTTGATTGCCATTTTGTTTTCCTCAATAATGACAGATCTTTAGATATTGCCAGATCATCTTGTTTCAACCTTGGGAGGCTATAAGAGTCCAAGAATTTATCTATTTCTTCCAGCTTCGCTTGTTTTCTGGCATAAAGTTTCTCAAAGTAATCTTTGATTATTCTTTGAATTTCTGTAGTATCTGTAGTGATCTCCCTTTTTCATTTCTAATTTGGTATATTAAGTTTCTCTCTTTGTGAGACTTGATAGTGGTTTATTGATTTTGTTTATCTTTTCAAAGAACCAACTCTTGCTTTAATTGATTTTTCAGATAGCTTTTTGGGTTTTTAATTTATTAATTTCTGCTCTGAGCTTCATTATTTCCTTCTGTCTGCCTATTTTGGTTCATAAGGTGATCATTTTTTTTTTAATTTTTAAAGCTATTATATAAAGTTATTTTTTTTTAAAGAATAGCCTCTAGTAAAATCATTTATACATATGTGTGTATATATATACATATATATGTATGTATAATACATGTCTCTGTATATATACACCCAGTGATGTTCAGGACCTAGTCTTTGTTTTTTGTTTTTTTTTTTTTGTTTAGTTTTTCTTTTTTTTTTTTTTTACACCACCCATCACCAGTGCAACATTCCCATCACCAATGTCCCAAGTCTCCCTCCTCCCCACCCGACCTCCGCCTGTACTCTAAACAGGTTCTCAATTTCCCTCATACATTCTCATTATTAGGACAGTTCAAAATGTAGTTATTTATCCAACTAAACTCATCACTCTTTGTGATGAGCTTCCTGAGGTGAGCTGGAACTTCCAGCTCTTTTCTCTTTTGTGTCTGAAAGTTATTATTGCAAGAATGTCTTTCATTTTTCTTAAAACCCATAAATGTGTGAGACCATTCTGCATTTTTCTCTCTCTGACTTATTTCACTCAGCATAATAGATTCCGTGTACATCCATGTATAGGAAAATTTCATGACTTCATCTCTCCTGACAGCTGCATAATATTCCATTGTGTATATGTACCACAGTTTCTTTAGCCATTCGTCTGTTGAAGGGCATCTTGGTTGTTTCCAGAGTCTTGCTATGGTAAATAGTGCTGCAATGAATATAGGTGTAAGGAAGGGGTTTTTGTATTGTATTTTTGTGTTCCTAGGGTATATTCCTAGGAGTGGTATAGCTGGATCGTATGGGAGCTCGATTTCCAGTTTTTGGAGGAATCTCCATATCGCTTTCCATAAAGGTTGAACTAGACGGCATTCCCACCAGCAGTGGATAAGAGTTCCTTTCTCCCCACATCCCCGCCAACACTGTTTATTCTCATTCTTTGTGATGTGTGCCATTCTCTGTGGTGTGAAGTGGTATCTCATCGTTGTTTTGATTTGCATCTCCCTGATGATTAGTGATGTGGAGCACTTTTTCATGTGTCTTTTGGCCATCTGTATTTCTTCTTTGTCAAAGTGTCTGTTCATTTCTTCTCCCCATTTTTTGATGGAATTAGATGATTTTTTTCTTGTAAAGTTCTGTCAGTGCCTTGTATATTTTGGAGATTAGCCCCTTATCTGATGGGTATTGGGTGAATAGTTTCTCCCACTCAGTGGGTGGCTCTTGTATCTTGGGCACTATTTCCTTTGAGGTGCAGAAGCTTCTCAGCTTAATATATTCCCATCTGTTAATTTCTGCTTTCACTTGCTTGGAGAGTGCAGTTTCTTCCTTGAAGATGCCTTTAGCCTCAATGTCCTGGAGTGTTTTACCTATGTATTGTTTTATATATCTTATGGTTTTGGGGCTGATATCGAGGTCTTTAATCCATTTGGATTTTACCTTCGTACATGATGTTAGCTGGGGGTCTAAGTTCAATTTTTTGCAAGTGGCTACCCAGTTTTGCCAACACCACTTGTTGAAGAGGCTTTCTTTGTTCCATTTAGGATTTTTTGCTCCTTTATCAAAAATTAGATGATTGTATGTCTGGGGAACATTCTCTGAGTATTCAAGCTTATTCCACTGATCTGAGGGCCTGTCTTTATTCCAATACCATGCTGTTTTGATAACTATTGCTTTGTAGTAAAGTTTAAAGTTGGGGAAAGTAATTCCTCCCATATTCTTTTTCCCAATGATTGCTTTAGCTATTCGAGGGTGTTTATTGTTCCAAATAAATTTCAAAAGTGCCTGGTCCACTTCTTTGAAGAATGTCATGGGTATCTTTAGGGGGATCGCATTAAATCTGTACAGTGCTTTGGGGAGTATTGCCATTTTAATGATGTTAATCCTGCCAATCCATGAGCAGGGTATATGCTTCCATTTCCGCGTGTCCTCTCTTATTTCTTGGAGCAGAGTTTTATAGTTTTCCTTGTATAGGTCCTTCACATTTTTAGTCAAGTTGATTCCAAGATATTTGAGTTTGTGTGACACTATAGTGAATGGAGTTGTTTTCTTAATGTCCATTTCTTCCTTATTAGTATTGGTGTATAGGAAGGCCATTGATTTTTGTGTGTTAATTTTGTAGCCTGCCACCTTGCTATATGAGTCTATTGTTTCTAGAAGCTTTTTGATAGAGTCTTTGGGGTTTTCTAAGTAGAGTATCATGTCATCTGCAAACAGTGAGAGCTTGACTTCTTCCTTTCCTATCTGGATTCCCTTGATATCCTTTTCTTGCCTAATCGCTATAGCAAGTACTTCAAGTGCTATGTTGAATAGAAGTGGTGAGAGAGGACAGCCTTGTCTTGTGCCAGAATTTAGAGGAAAGGCTTTCAGTTTTTCTCCATTGAGGACAATATTTGCCTCTGGCTTGTGGTAGATGGCCTTAACTATATTGAGAAAGGTTCCCTCCATTCCCATCTTGCTGAGAGTTTTGATCAAGAATGGGTGTTGGACCTTGTCAAATGCTTTCTCTGCGTCGATTGATATGATCATGTGATTTTTATTTTTCTTGCTGTTGATGTTGTGTATTATGTTGATAGATTTACGGATGTTAAACCAGCCTTGCATTCCTGGAATGAAACCTACTTGATCGTAGTGGATTATCTTCTTAATGAGGCATTGAATCCTATTTGCCAGGATTTTGTTGAAGATCTTTGCATCTGCATTCATCAGCGATATTGGTCTGTAATTTTCTTTTTTCGTAGCATCTCTGTCTGGTTTAGGTATCAAGGTAATGTTGGCTTCATAAAAGCTATTTGGAAGTTTTCCTGTTTT
The DNA here is from genome assembly GCF_024139225.1 of Suncus etruscus. Classification (NCBI taxonomy): domain Eukaryota; kingdom Metazoa; phylum Chordata; class Mammalia; order Eulipotyphla; family Soricidae; genus Suncus; species Suncus etruscus. The sequence continues at coordinate 21,563,039 of NC_064856.1, read as the reverse complement.
TTCAATTTCATGAAAGAGTCTTGCCAGGATTGGTAGTAGTTCCTCTTGAAAGGTTTGAAAGAATTCATTAGTAAATCCATCTGGGCCTGGGCTTTTGTTTTTGGGCAGACATTTGATTACTTTCTTAATTTCCTCAATAGTAATGGGTGTGTTTAGATATGCTACATCCTCTTCATTCAATCGTGGAAGATTATAAGATTCCAAAAATTTATCCATTTCTTCCAGGTTTTCATTTTTAGTGGCATAGAGTTTCTCAAAGTAGTTTCTGATTACCCTTTGAATCTCTACCATATCAGTAGTGATCTCTCCTTTTTCATTCCTAATACGAGTTATCAAGTTTCTCTCTCTTTCTTTCTTTGTTAGTTTTGCCAGTGGTCTATCAATCTTGTTTATTTTTTCAAAGAACCAACTTCTGCTTTCGTTGATCTTTTGGATGGTTTTTCTAGTTTCCACTTCATTGATTTCTGCTCTCAGCTTTGTTATTTCCTTCTGCCTCCCTATTTTTGGATCTTTTTGTTGAGCACTTTCTAATTCTATGAGCTGCGTCATTAAGCTATTCAGGTATGCCCCTTCTTCTTTCCTGATGTGTGCTTGCAAAGCTATAAATTTTCCTCTCAGTACTGCTTTTGCTGTGTCCCATAGGTTCTGATAAATTGTGTCTCCATTGTCATTTGTTTTCAGGAAGGTTTTGATTTCCTCTTTGATTTCATCTCGGACCCACTGATTATTCAGTATGAGGCTATTTAACTTCCAGGTGTTAAAATTTTTCTTCTGTGTCCCTTTGTAGTTTATATATAATTTCAGGGCTTTGTGGTCAGCAAAGGCAGCCTGCAAAATTTCTATCCTCTTGATATTATGGAGATATGTTTTGTGTGCTAACATGTAGTCTATCCTAGAGAATGTCCCATGTACATTAGAGAAAAATGTGTATCCAGGCTTCTGGGGGTGGAGTGTCCTGTATATATCTACTAGGCCTCTTACTTCCATTTCTCTCCTTAGGTCTAGTATATTCTTGTTGGGTTTCAGTCTGGTTGACCTGTCTAGTGTTGACAATGCCGTGTTGAGGTCTCCCACAATTATTGTGTTGTTATTGATATTATTTTTCAGATCTGTCAACAGTTGTATTAAATATTTTGCTGGCCCCTCATTCGGTGCATATATGTTTAGGAGGATGATTTCTTCCTGCTGTACATATCCCTTGATTAATACAAAATGTCCATCTTTGTCCCTTACTACTTTCCTAAGTATAAAGTTTGCATCATCTGATATTAATATGGCCACTCCTGCTTTTTTTTGGGTGTTGTTTGCTTGGATGATTTTCCTCCAGCCTTTTATTTTGAGTCTATGTTTGTTCTGACTATTCAGGTGCGTTTCTTGTAGGCAGCAGATGGTTGGATTGAGTTTTTTGATCCATTTAGCCACTCTGTGTCTCTTAACTGGTGCATTTAGTCCATTGACATTGAGAGAAAGAATTGTCCTGGGAGTTAGTGCCATCTTTATATTAAAGTTTAGTGTGTTTGTTGGTAAGCCTTGTCTTAAAGTATGCCGTTCAGTTTTTCTTTTAAGAATGGTTTTGAGTCTGTGAAGTTTTTGAGCTGTTGTTTGTCTGTGAAACTATGTATTGTTCCTTCAAACCTAAAAGTGAGTTTTGCTGGGTACAGTATTCTAGGCGAAGCATTTATTTCATTGAGTTTTGTCACTATGTCCCACCACTGCCTTCTGGCCTTGAGTGTTTCTGGTGACAGGTCTGGAGTAAATCTCAAGGATGTTCCCTTAAATGTAATTTCTCTTTTCGATCTTGCTGCTTTCAGAATTCTGTCTCTATCTATGGGATTCGTCATTGTGACTAGAATGTGTCTTGGGGTGTTTTTTCTGGGGTCTCTTTTAGTTGGCACTCTTCGGGCATGCAGGATTTGATCACATGTATTCATTATCTCTGGTAGTTTCTCTTTAATGATGTTCTTGACTGTTGATTCTTCCCGGAGATTTTCTTCCTGAGTCTCTGGGACTCCAATGATTCTTAGGTTGTTTCTGTTGAGCTTATCATAGACTTCTATTTTCATCTGTTCCCATTCTTTGAGTAATTTTTCCATTGTTTGATCATTTGCTTTGAGGCTTTTTTCCAATTTCTTCTGCTGTATGTAATTGTTATGTATCTCATCTTCCAGTGTACTGATTCTATCCTCAGCTGCTGTTAACCTGTGGGAAATCTCAAACATGTTTTTCTTCAATTCATCTACTGAGTTTCTCAGACCTGTTATTTGATCTGAAATTTCCGTTTGGAGTTTTCTCATTTCTATCTTCATATTCTCCTGATTCTTTTTAGTTTTCTCTTCTATACTTTGTTTGAGTTCTTTGAACATGTTCCATATTGCAACTCTAAACTCCTTATCTGAGAGACTGACTAGGTGGTTGATCATGTTCAAGTCATCAGAGTTGCCATCTTCATTCTCTATGTCTGGCACTGGCCCATGTTGTTTCCCCATTGTCACACTAGTACTGCGTGTTTTTCTACGTGTTGTGATTGTATTCATTGGCTAAATGCTGTGCACCGTCGCGAAGGGGAGTGGAGCAACCGTGCTCTTCTGGCTTCTCCCTTTCTGGGCGTGTCGACTCACCTCCACGGAAGGCTCACAGGAAGGCAGGCTGGCAGATGGGCTGCACCCAGGATGAAATCAGGCCAAAAATGCAGGACAGCAGAGTAGAGAGGCAGAAGGGTGCTGGCATCTGAGATCCAGCGAAGTTCAGTGGCTCCTCCCTTTCTGGGCGTGTCGACTCACCTCCACGGAAGGCTCACGGGAAGGCAGACTCCCCGGAAAGTTCACAGGAAGGCAGGCTGGCTGATGAGCCGCACCAAGGGTGAAATCAGGCCGAAAATGCAGGACAGCAGAGTAGAGAGGCAGAAGGGTGCTGGCATCTGAGATCCAGCGAAGTTCAGTGGCTCCTCCCTTTCTGGGCGTGTCGACTCACCTCCACGGAAGGCTCACGGGAAGGCAGACTCCCCGGAAAGCTCACAGGAAAGCAGGCTGGCTGATGAGCCGCACCAAGGGTGAAATCAGGCCGAAAATGCAGGACAGCAGAGTAGAGAGGCAGAAGGGTGCTGGCATCTGAGATCCAGCGAAGTTCAGTGGCTCCTCCCTTTCTGGGCGTGTCGACTCACCTCCACGGAAGGCTCACGGGAAGGCAGACTCCCCGGAAAGCTCACAGGAAAGCAGGCTGGCTGATGAGCCGCACCAAGGGTGAAATCAGGCCGAAAATGCAGGACAGCAGAGTAGAGAGGCAGAAGGGTGCTGGCATCTGAGATCCAGCAGAGTTCGGTGGCTCCTCCCTTTCTGGGCGTGTCAGCTCACCTCCAAGGAAGGCTCACGGGAAGGCAGACTCCCCGGAAAGCTCACAGGAAAGCAGGCTGGCTGATGAGCCGCACCAAGGGTCATATAAAGTTATTTAAGTAGGCTCTTTCTTCCTTCTAGATAGAAGCTTGCAAGGTGATACATTTTATTCTTAACATTATTTTGCTGTGTTCAACAAATTTATATAATTCATGTCTTCATTCTCATTTGTTCTCAGGAATCTTTTGATTTCCTCTTTGATTTTTGTTTCTAACTCACTTATTCAGTAGTGAGATGTTTAATTTCCAGGTGTTAAAGTTCTTTCTCTGTGTCTGTTTTTAATTCACTTCTAATTTTAGTGCATAATGATCTGAGAAGGTAGTTGATATAATTTGTATCCTCTTGATTTTATGTTTTGTGGTATGTTTTGTGGCCCAACATAGTCTATCTTGGTGAATGTCCACTTGAGAAGAATATGTATTCAGTTTTTGGAAGATGGAGATTCCCTATATATATTTACCAAGCCACTCTCTTCCATTTCTTCCTTCAGAACCAGTGTATCCTTGTTGAGCCAAACTATGACTTATAGCAGCACACAATTCACTTTTCTTTTTCTTATGCATTTTAATTTCTCCTGTCTTGATTACCATCATAATTAATCGCAAATAATATTTTAAGTTGAACTGCTCATGGCTCTTGATCTCCTTATAGACATTTTTCTCTTTCATTTCTTTTTTCTCCTAAGTGTTTTTCTTCCCCTTGCACGATCACAAATGGAAGCAGGGAAATCATTGGCAGATGCATCATCTCCACAATATGGTAGAGGAGAAAGGATTAGTATATTCAAAGATAAGCATCTTTTCAGCAGTCTTGGAAGAGGGTGGGGAAGTTGCAAACATTTAGAGTATTTTGGGTGTCTAAGACTTGGGGGGTCTCTCTGGCTATTCTTGGTTCAATGCAAAAGCCTAAAAGATGCAGTATTACTTTTTTAATATAAATTTTTATTTAAGCACCATGATTACTAGCATGTTTGTAGTTGGGTTTCAGTCATAAACAGAATCCCCTCCCCCAGTGCAACATTCCCACCACCAATACCCTTCTCTCCCATCTCTGCCTGTATTCATGACATGCATTCTACTTCTCTCATTCTTTAACATTATCATTCTAGTTGTTAGTGTAGTTATTTCCCTAACAGCGTTCACCACTCTTTTTAGTGAGCTTCAAATTGGAGCTGGTTCTTCCAGTCCTTCCAGCCCTTAACTCTATTATCACTGGGCCATATTACAGTAATGTCTTTAATTTTTCTTAAAACCCATAGATGAATGAAACTTTTCTGTGTCTATCTCTCTCCCTCTGACTTATTTTAGTCAACATAATAGATTCCATGTACATCCATGTATAGGAAAATTTCATGACTTTATGATAGCTGCATAATATTCCATTGTATATGTTCCACAGTTTCTTTAGCTATTCATCTGTTGAGGGGCATCTTGGTTGTTTTCAGTATTACTTGATCCTGCAATGATGGGCGTAGGAGATTACCAGGTTACTGCTCCCATGGTGCACAGAGGTACTATGGCTAAATTTGGCAATGCTTAATGGACCATATGGTATCATGGATCAGATAGAGATTGCTGTATTGGAAGACAAACTCCTTAACCCCTGGATTATTTCTCTAGCTCCCAAATGCTTAAAACTTACAGTGTTTTCCTTCAGGCTTCTCCATCTTTCCTGCTAGACAGCAAGTCTGGAACCACATTCCTTTCATGCAGTGAGCTTTTAACCAAGCACTCATCATTGTTTTCCAAATTTACTTGCACAATCATTGAAGCATAATATTGGGTGAATTAAAATGTCTGCAGGGGATAGAGATCCTTTGGATTCATCCAGAAGACATAGCCTTGAGACTGTGTGCTGGTTCATTCTCTTCCTGCACAGCAGCCTCCTGAAGGAGTTTGCTTTATATCATTTCCTTCCTCCCCATCCTAAGACTTACACTTATTTTGTTGTTGTTTTTCATCTGTGAGTGGATAAATTATTTTTACATGTTCTCTGCATTTTGAAACAGATTTTTAATTATGCATTTTAACTGTTTTAATGTGAACATATGAGCAGCTACCGAAAGTGCAGATAAAAGTACCACATTTCCAATTGTTTGTCATAATATTTGCTTTTTGCAAAACATTCAGGGGATGTGGTCTCCCACATCCACATTTTCCAGGCTGTTTTGGAATTTCTGCCAATGACATGGCTAGTGTTGGGTAAGCTGAGAAAGAGAGGGTCTGGAGCTTGTACAGATATTGTTTGGGTGGCCGGTTCTGAGTACACTGATGTCTCCTTGGCTCTGCACACAGCATAAGTGAAGGTGGAGTTGAACTTAGTAGAAGATTCAAGCAGTCAATGAATAGAGTCCAAAAGCTGGGTTGTGATTCATTCATTCATTTGTTCATTTGTACAAAATAGTTCTTACGTATCTTTTATATTCTGGATACCCAGATGAAGTTTAGAAGTTTTTTTCTTGGTTGTTGTTTGCTTTTGAGATCAGATATTATGGTTTTTTTTTTTATTATTTTCTCTGTGATACACCCTGAATCAGGGAGCCATCAGGGTGCAGATGAGGAAACCTCAGTCGACCATGTGCAAGATAAATACCCTGCTCCCCATACTATTTATCACCCACCTGCTGTTTGCTTTTGGGCCTCACTCTGCTGTGATCTATTCACTCCTGGTGGTGCTTAGGGGAGTATATGGCATGCTGGGGATTGAACACAGTTCATCTAGGCAAGTGCCCTAAAACTATAAATATCTCTTCAGCTTTAGGTTTAGAGTTTTATGTGGTGATGATCAAACTTAAAAACAAAAACTGATAAGGGACTTTGCATCATCATGGGGCTCAGGTGGTATACAGAAAACAGGTGTATGTATACACAGCAGGAAGATGCATAATCTAGACCCATGCACAAAGTGAAGGGAAGTTCCTTCACTTTCCTTTCTCTTTTAAGGAGAGAGAGACATACAGTCCACTGTTCCCAGACTAAATTTTGGGATGAATTACACAGTGGTCAAGCAAGTCTTTCCTCATTCCCTCCCTCCAGTCTTTCTTTCATACCCCTGAAGGAGTATACTTATTTGCTGTAATAAATTAGATTTTGCTGATACCTTGCTTCAGACTCTTGAAGGGTAGAGCAAGTTTATTTATTCATTCTTTGAAGCAGGGAGGGCATAGTTAATCATTCAAATTAATGCTTTGATTTAGAGGTTCCAAAAGGCTGAAATGGCCACTTTCAGGAAGTTCAATTTAAAAAACTCCATTTTCACGAAGAAGAAAAAGTTCACTCAGTGATTCTCTGGAACTCTACCTCCTTTTTGTTTGTTTTTATTTTTGTTGTCAGGCCTCACCTGGCAGTGCTCAGGAGTTACTCTTGGTGTTGAGCTCAGGAATCAATTCTGGCAGGCTTGGGGGACCATTTCAGATGCCAGAGATCAAACCTGGCTTGGCAGCATGCAAGGCAAATATTCTACCCACTGTGCTATTACTCCAGCACCTGAAATCTGCCTTATTTATAATTTTTTTTTTGGGCCACACCTGGTGATGGTCAGGGGTTACTCCTGGCTATGTGCTCAGATATTGCTCCTGGCTTGGGGGACCATATGGGAATCTGGGGGATCGAACCGTAGTCCATCCTAGACTAGAGCTGGCAAAGCAGACACTTTACAGCTTGCACCACTGCTCCAGTCCCATGAAATCTACCTTATTTAAGAAAACAAATAGAAAGCTGCCCTCATCCTTCCACCAATGTATCCAAGGTTACAATGGACTTCTCTTTCCCTGTTATCCTCAGAATCAGTAGCATCCTCTTTGAGAAAAATTTCTTTGGTTCATGATATGCCACTGGAACCAAGTTTTTGGTCTGAAAACCACAGCCAGATGATCTACAGACCCATAAGTAAAATAAGAAAGATCATTACTATATGTTATTGAGATTTGAAGTTGTGTGTTATATAGCACTAATTATCTTATAGCTGGGTTCTGGCAGATACAAAAGGTTCCCTGCAGGTTAAACCAAAAGGTTACACACTGATTTAAACCCACACCTATAGGTTTAAAGCCAGAGAGACAGTTCAGCAGGCTAGGTGCATGCTTTGCATGTAGGAGACCTAGATTTGTTTCCCTGCCCAACCTAAAAGAAAAGTAAAGCAAAACAACAAATCCTATTGATATTTATCAAAGGCTTATTTATCAAATAAGATAAAAAATTGTCCATTTTCAGGGCTGGAGAGATAGCACAGTGGTAGGGTGTTTACCTTGCATGCCGCCCATCCAGGATGGACTGTGGTTCCTAATCCCTGCATCCCATATGGTCCCCCAGCTAGGAGTGATTTCTGAGCACAGAGCCGGAGTAACCCCTGAGTGTCACCAGGTGTGACCCAAAAACCAAAAAAAAGTTGTCCATTTTCCTCACCCTATTTCAGACACAAAGTTTTTAAACATTCCTGGAGAAACTGTATCCTCTTATTAATTAATGAATTTTGATTTTTGGACCATATCTGGCCATGCTCAGAACTTTCTGCACTCAGAGATGATTCTTGGTCATGTCAAAGGATGTTGGACATCAAATGCAGTTCAGTCAACTGTAATGTAATCTCCTTACCCATTTGTACTATCACGCCAGTCCCTGTGCTCTCTTCTTTATTGAATATTATTCTCCCTTAGATCTCTTCACTGAACAGGGCACTTTTTTTTATCTAATTTTTTGGTTAGAGTTTGTAGGATAGAATGAATAGGTATTATTTTCAATATCTGAGAAATGGAGGGAGGATATTGAGGCAATTTCCCTAACATGATGTTCCCTCAATCATGGAAGTTGAACACAGGGAAAGGCTGGAGGGTGGCTCTGCATCAAGAGCAGATGAGGGTGTTTATGGTTCAGTCTGGGGTCTCAACCTCTTTCAGTAAGGATCTGTGTATTCAGGAGTAGATCCCAAGGCCAAGGTTGGGCAAGTCAGATAGCCAAATAAAAAAATCCAGGATCTCAGGGATAGATTTGGCTCCAAACAGCCATATTCAAGGCGATACTTGAGCCATCTCCTTTAGAAGACAGGGCCTGTGTACTTTCCCAGAACCCACCATGGTCTTCTTCATTGTAAAGTGAGACATCCACATTTTCCATTTTCCAGAAAATAAGGTCTCTGAGTGTAGAGACTGGTGTTCATAAGAAAGAATACTGAATCTCTCTGGACTTTTTCTATGGTTCACTTTTTTCTTTGCCAGAGGCTCAAGGGAATAGTCTCAGGAAAAAATGGTCCTGAGTATAGTTAATATATAGAGGGTAGTGATCAAATGCTTACTATAATTATGCACTTTTGAGTTTTTATTAGATGGTAGGTACTGTGCAGAGTTGCTTTGCTTTACATGAATTTTCTCATTGAATCCTCACTGATCACAGAGATAAGGACTATTATTACACTCAAATGGAGAAAAAAGAGACCAAAGAATTTATAAAACCTACCAAGGTCCTATGCGAGCAAGTTGTAGAACTGAGATAATGGAAATATTTAATAATAATAATAATGAAGTTAATAAAGTTCAGACACTTATTCATAATGACTGAGGACACCTGGGAACTAACTCCTTGTTAGTTCCCTGTCAATAGATATAAGAGATTTTTATAGTGATAGTGGACCATAAAGATTATTGATGCTTTTACAATTCTGGAGGTGAGAAGTCTGAAATGAGTCTTTCTGGACTGTATTTTTCTAGACTAATATCAGGGGGTCTATTGAGGTTTTCCTTTGGGAGTTAGACAGGAGAATCTGCTTGCATGCCTTTCTCTGTTGCCCCAGAGGCTGCCTACATTTTTTTTTTTTTTTGCTTATGGCCCCTCCTCCATGTTAAGACCCAGTAGCAGAACATCTTCAAATATCTTTTCTCCTGTATTCTTCTTAGAGAGACCTTGTTGTTCCTTATATAGGGACAAATAATCCACGTTATTATAATAATCTAAAATATCCAGGCTGGATAATCCAGGTCCATCTCTTCATATCAAGATCTTAAATTAAATATGCAAAACCTCTTCTTTCTCTAAATCCATAAGAACTGAATAGTGGAAAAAGAAGTCCCAGGGCTGGAAATGAAGTTATGGTTCAATGGCATTGTATGCTTAAGGCCCTGGGACCAATCCTCAATACCATGGGAGGTAAAAGAAATTCCTTCAATCTTCTGTTAGGTGGAGTTGGATATGGTGGGTGGTGGCACCCCAAATGTGCAAGGGCACAAGGTTCTGCCTTAGTCCTGGGACAACCATTTCCTATTTAGGTCAAGCTGATCTTCGTTATTTTCTGGATGTTAAGTTTTCAAGTGTGTAAAGGACAGCTAAACGAAAATGTTAGCAAGCGCTGTGTCTCCTTGCACTGATGAGTCTCTTGTAGCTGAACAGCTAGGTCTCTTGATCTATCTGAGTCAATGTCGCCTCCAGTTCATGGCAGATCTCCCATATGGAATGAATTAACATGGTAGATATAATTTCCCTGTGTCATCGTGCTTCACCCTGCAGATCCATCTCAGTTCAAGCTTGGAGAGCTTACCTGCCCTTGGGAACCTTGCTTGTTTTTGTCCGACTCTTGCCTGGTTTTGTCTGACTGTTTACATCCCCTTCATACCTCAGCTTCTACCACTTGCAGAGAATTCCCCCTTTAATTATCATCAGGAGGGGAATACAGTGAAGCTAAATGTGAGATTCAAATGTCTTTGGAAAATGCCATAGGAACATAATCCTGTCTATTACCATCTCTTAGTTAATTATTACCAGGTATATATTTGGCATCAAGGCTGAGTTCGTAGGAGGAGGTGAGGAACTGTGGTGGGGTGAGTGGGGGGAGACAGACACACATTCCCATCACAATACCAGTTTTAGGAGTCGTTTATCTTGTCTTTTAGACTAATTATCCCAAACTCACCACTAGGCTGTCACACTTACATGCTCCAGTGAATGTAGTTTTAAATCAGCCACTGACTTGGCGGCAGGGGTAGCTGCTTCCCTGGCTCGTGTCTAACTAGGTCCATCCATCTGTAATCATGGCAATGAGGGGCGGCGCCACTGCTCACTCAGGCCTCCATGAATGATCATGCTTATTTATATGCAAATATGTATGACAAATCAATAATGCATGATTTAGCTGTTCCAAATGTGTTAGTCCTGAGCTAGCTGTCCAGGAGGGGATTTCTATTTGGACTCTTGTCCCATCTCACCAGGCCTTTCTTACCACAGCCTCTTCCCACCACCAGAGATTCTCCAGGATTCTAAGTGTCGGGCACTGGGCACTGACCCCACTTGGGCTTTGTTTCTTCTAGACTCAGGTATGGTTCACTCAACTATTGTTAATTGAGCACCTACTATCATGTATGTATCTCACTTCATTTGTCTATCAGGGGTCCTCAAACTTTTTAAACAGGGGGCCAGTTCACTGTCCCTCAGACCATTGGAGGGTCTGACTATAGTAAAAACAAAACTTATGAACGAATTCTTATGCACACTGTATATATCTTATTTTGCAATGAAGAAACAAAACAGATACAAATACAATATGTGGCCCGCGGGCCATAGTTTGAGGACCACTGGTTAGGAGACTAGCCCATGCACATCAGGCTCTATGCTTCAGCATTGTTCTTCAGTGCTTTATACTTGTTTTATTTACTCTTTCGAGTGAAACAGTTATGAGTATTCTTTCCTTTTTACAGAGGAAACAGGGAGACATGTACAGTTCATAGTTATACAGCTATAGAGTGCCAGTTCTGAGATCCTGACCCAGGAAATTTAGCCTGGATGCTGTTTTGCTTCCCTAAGTTTTGAAGTCAAGCTTGTACTAATCCTAGGGTCTCAACAGGCAACAGGACAGACTGTGGCTGAACTCTGGAGCCTCATTCTTTAATATTTATTTATTTATAATTACTTCATTTAAGCACTATGATTACAAAATTGTTCATGGTTGAGTTTTAGTTATAGATTGTACACCACCATTCACCAGTTCACATTTTCCACCACCAATGTCCCCACCTTCCCTCCCATCCATCCTTCCCAGCCTGCTTCTGGGACAGGCATTTTAACTCTCTCTCTCTCTCTCTCTCTCTCTTTCTGTCTCTCTGATTTTTTGACACTGTGGCTTTCATTATTACTAATGAAGGGATACATGCATATAACTTTATGCCCTTTCAGCTCTCAGTTCTTGTCCAGAGTGATCAGTTCCAAATATTATTGTCACAGTGAACCATTCACTATCCTAACTGTATTCACTACTCTTTGTGGTAAGCTTCTTACCAGAGACTGGCCCTCTTGATCCTCATCTCTATTATCTTTGGACATTATTACCATACTATTTTTTATTTTTTGTATATTCCACAAATGAGTGAGGCTATTCTATGTAGGAATCTTATTCTTATGGACAGGCTCAGAACAAGAGCAAAATACAAAGCAGTGGAAAATGACAAAGCTCAAACAAGTTGTGGGACTTGTAATGAAGGAAAATGGCAGCAGGGACTGGACAGAAGAAAACTTAACCTATTGAGATAGGAGTGGTATAGATGTGCTCGATATCCAAAGGAGGGAATTAATTTTTCATTGTCCACTACAGGGGTGTCTAACAGGGGAGAGGAGATTGGTGTAAGATTGGTGTAAGAGGAGATTGGTGTAAGGAGATTGGAGCAAGATTCATGAAAGCAGAATAGTAGAAAGTTTTTAAAAGCTGGGGAGGAGATTGGTGGTAGGGAAAAAATGGGGTGGTCTAGGTCCCTGAGAGAAGATCTTAGGCGACAGTGTCCTTCATGTTATAGAATTTTGGGGGAAGAAATGATGCCTTATCTTATTTACTGTTCATGATGACTCAATGAAACAGTGCTATAATTACCCCCATTTTATGGATGACAAAACAGAGGCCATGACTAGTGAGAGTCTTGCCTATGTTCACAGAGCCAGAAAGTGAAAGTGTATATTTTTAGATGGGCTTGGCATTTGAGACTCATCTTTTTTTTTTTTTTTTTTTTTTTTTGTGGTTTTTGGGTCACACCCGGCAGTGCTCAGGGGTTATTCCTGGCTCCAGGCTCAGAAGTTGCTCCTGGCAGGCACGGGAGGACCATATATGGGACGCCGGGATTCGAACCGATGACCTCCTGCATGAGAGGCAAACGCCTTACCTCCATGCTATCTCTCCGGCCCCTTGAGACTCATCTTTTGCCTCTGGTGATCTTCCTTCTATATTTCTAACTCTAGTTTAATTCTAACCTTACACTAATTTCTCTAGAACAGCATTTCTCAACTGGGAGTGCATACAGTCTCTTATAGGCTCCCAGGATGTTGAAAGAGGGTCAGTGGTGAAAATTGTGTGAATGGGGGAGTGGCATGGCATGAGGCTAGGGGACTGATCAGGGGTCTTAGGAAGGAATGAAGGTCAGAAGAGGGTTACAGTCACAAGAAGGTGAGCCACACTGGTCTAAGAGTCATGCATAAACTATGCTGATTCACAGTTGTAGGAAGGCTGAAAAGCATTAGTCTGCAGCATTGGTTATAACTACCTGCCTGTATGACAGGTATGCAGGATGGGTGCAGTGTGTAGGTGTGAAAAGATTGAGAAACACTGCTCAAGAGTATGTAGCTAGATTCTGCCTCCCTCTCTCTCTCTCTCTCTCTCTCTCTCTCTCTCTCTCTAACATCCCCTCAAGACCACCTTGATTCATTTGCTATTGCACTAGATTAAAGAACCCTTTCTTGCCCCACTCAGGACTCTCTAGATAAAGCCCGACACTCAGCACCCTCTCTGAGTTCCAGCCCAAACTGAACTTGGTGCTTTTGCTCCCAGTTTCCCATTCACTGGCTGCTCCTTCTGCATCTTCCTTGTTGCCAAGATCACTTTATCATATAAGGCACTAAGCAGATGTCACTTCCTCTGGGAAGCTACACTGGGTTCCCATACCAGGAGAAAGACTAACAAAGACCAGCTGTCCTTCATGTTTCCACTTGTTACTGATCCCGAGTATGGATGCTTACCCTCAAAGGCCAATTAATTGAAAGGCAGGGTTAAAGCAAAAAAAAAAAAAAGGGGGGGGGGTTCTTTGGGGGCTAACAATATAAGAAGATGACATATTAATGCCCCCAAATATTCACTTTACTTTTAGTTTGGGTGAGGACTTTACCTAGGGCTGGTTGGGAATAGAATTTAGGAGTTTCAAGTCATGGGAAGAGTAGGGAGTTCCAAGTCAAGGCCATCCAAGTTGGTGTCACTGGATAACAGATCCTGGGAAGATGCCGCTCTGTGCTTTGAGACCTGGTCAGATGACTCTCATTTTTCAGAGTCTGTGTGATCACCTTGTAGAGTCCTTTCAATGGATCTGTGTTGACTCTTCTTTCAGGGACAGAGGAGTATATGGGCACAGTGAACCCCAGGAGTATTATCAGAGGGTCTGTTGTTATTTCTACTCCACTCTTCAAACTGTAACTGGACTTGGTTCAGCACCAAACACAAAGAAATGAGAACAGCTCTTAGAAATAAGAGACAAAGATCCACAAAAATACAGGACTTTTAATAAATACCTGTGTGGGACCAGAGAGAATACAAGAGGTAATAGTACTTGCCTTGCATGCAGGCTCAGTGGTTGAACCCCTTGCATTACATATCACATTTGGTGATCTTTGAACACTACCAGGGTCATTTCTGAGCACAGAACCAGGAAACATTTCTGAGTACAGCCAGATGTGCACCCACTTCTCCCCAAAATGCCTATGTCAGGAGCAAGATGAAGTGTTCAATACTTGCTCATTATACACTTGAATTAAGTGGACACCATGCTACAAGAGATCCCAAGGGTTTCTGCCTCTTGGCCTCTATGCCTTTGTCTAATGTCCTCCCAGCTCATGTTAGGATTTATCCTTGTGATGTAGACACTACCGTTGCCATTTTGCTCTATAGATGGGGACATCCAGTGGCCATGCTAGGAGGACACTCCAGCAGCCCTGTCAAGGGATCAGAATGGTGGGAAACCAAGGCCTCCTGTTAGGAACCAGTATCAATTTTTATGCTCACTTTTGAGTAATCCTGGAATAAGATCCTGGAGTCATATTGACATTTGCAAGTGACTGTCACTGGCTCGCATGTTGACAGTGATCTTGTATGAAATCTCCAGCAAAAAATATCCTGCTAACCTAATTTCAGATTTCGAATGGAAGGAAACTGGCACAGAAAAAGAGATGCATCTTGATTTTTGGCCGCTAAGTTGAGAAGAAGTTGCTACCTAGCAGTGGACAGATAACACATCTGACCAATATAATTTCCTGCTATTTTTTTCTTTCACTTTAGGTTGTGGATTATTCCCTGAGGACAGAGTCTTTGCCTTTTTCCCAGGTGCATCCTCTGCACTTAACAAAGACTGGTTCATGGTGGAGAATGCTCTAAAATTGGGAAGTAGAGGACAACAGGGTTGAAGATTCTCCATCACCCAGGGGGGGTACTTCAGAGATGCCAGGGGCTGGCCAGGGTCTTCCCATTTATCTTCTATTATAATCTCAGGTAGCACGAGGGCCTTCCTGAGTTAAACATTTTATTGATAAATTTTGTTGATTGATTGTTTTGGGTCCCACATATTGATGCTCTGAGGCTATAGGCTCTACCTAGTCCCACACTTGGAGCTCAGTCCTGGTGTCACTCTATGGACCATGTGGGGCCTGGGATAACACTTGGGGATCTCAAATGCAAAGCCTGCTCTTAGCCTCTGAACCATCTCTCCAGCCCTAAGATTAATTTTGTTATAAATTTTTTTTTAGATCAAGCAATGGCCAGGGAAGTAAGTGGTCACTCTATGAAACACTTGGTCAACTGGAGAGAAAGATTCAATGCTACAGTCCAGTGAAGCTATGATGGAGGCCATCAGGATGGTACTGGGGTACTAGAGATTCAACTTAAGGACCTCATGCAAGACAAATGCTCCAGCCCTAGTGCTACCCAACTGGCCTCTGTGCATGTCATTCACACATTCTGTTTTCTTCTGTTGCACCCATATATAGTGGGAAGACTGCATGCAATGGTTTGAACCAACCCCCTTTCTGTAGAAATTCCCAGGACCTGGGAGGTAGAGGTGGGAAAAAGCTATTTTGCTGACTTGAAAAAGCAGCATCGAACTGAGGGCAGAGGAAAGGGGGTTCATCAATTCCAGTTAGCGACTCCCCTCCTGGCTGGGGAGATTGTTCTTTCCTAGTCTCCTGGACTATTAATGATACTCTCACTAGCACACACGGCCAGGCCTAGTTCTGGGCCAGGGACATTCGCTTCCTGCCGGGCTCACAGCCATGAAATATTCAGTGCCAGCGACTTCCTCTCTCATATTTCTTCATATTCAGAGTGGCCACTCAATTGATATGTAAATAAAGTGCACCAGCACCAACCCTGTCCTGTACTGCATTATTTAAGTCACAAAACGATGCATCATCCGTCATGGGGCCCATTGGCGGGAGCCTGCTGGGTGCCGGGCAATAAAGCCCGCAAGAGCCTCATCAGAAGCAGCGGGTGGCCTAGTGGAAGTTCATTTATGCATGAAATATTCAGCCAGCAACAGTGCCAGCCTTAAACATCAGTAATTGGGGGGTTTCTATTGCTCCTAACTAGTGCCTCTAAATTATTGCAAAAGACTGGCCAATTTTCAAATTACATATATTTGTCATGCTCTTGTACCTTTCCTGAACTAACTGAAATGGCCCCTGGTTGCTTGAACACTCACATGGTTTAGCTGTGCCCAGCTGAGCCAGGCTTCTCTGTAGAGCAGAGCTGCACCATCCCAGCTTATATACTGCCATGTACTGTCAGCCACCACATTCTCCTCTCTGTAGGTAACACTCCACATGCTGGTACTCTTGCCTCCTTTATGCCCACATCAGTGAGATCCAAGGCTCCTGGGGGACAAATATCCTCCCAGGCTCTGCCGAGAAGAGTTGGGTCTAGTATCTGTCCTAGTTCTGGGACCACAGTCTCTCATTCAATGAATATGTATGGAGTCATGTCTAAGTTCTGGGCCTCTTGTTTTGAGATAGTACAAAGACTTGCAGGAACTTCCAAGTATAGTTACTGTGGTTCCTTTACATTAATGCTCCATTAAATTGAAAAAAAAATTTAAATTATCAGCTAAGTTGATAAATTTTTTTATAGGGGGCTGGGATGGGGTTTGGTCATACCTGGGAGCACTCAGGACTTATTCCTGGCTCTGGAGTAACCCTTGGCAGTGCTCAGGAATTTGAACTAAATTTGTAGCTGCTGAAGTTACATGTAAGGCCTGTACCTTACTTCCTGTGCTATCTCGCTGGCTTCTAACATGAGCTTTGTCTACTGTTGGTTTTTCTCGAAGAAGATTTCATGACAAGAACATATTTTCAAAAGGGTTATTTGGGAAATGATTTCAGATGATGGTGGTAGGTGGAGGGAGTTGACTCAGGGAAGCAAGGGATGGTGATATAGGAAGTATCAGTCATCTGGAAAATCAGGTTTCAGTCCCCTGGAAGCTTTGACACATATCTTGGAGCTCCTCTACCTTAGAGGACTGAATGGGATCATTTTCCCCATAACTCCCATTCAAACCTCTGAATGTACATGCCTCAGGTGAGGAGTGTGAGTATAATAGGTAAGGGCAGTTGATTTGGCATCTCCCCTCTCTGGACATACCTGGGAACCACATGGAAAGGGAGTTGCTCATGCTTCTCCCTAATTCTGGGACAGCTACTGTGTGTACTGGGAGTAGGGGGTTGAGGGCCTGGAAAGGACCAAGCCTCACTCATTGGGTTGAGTGAGTTTACTCCTTCATCAACTTGCTACTGGCACTTAAAAAAGTGAGGGTGTGTGAGGAAGGGGGAGAGAGGGAACACTCACTAATTTCTCTGACCAGCTCTGGGTTATTCCTGGTCATGTTTAGAAAACCTTTCACCAGCCAGTGCTTCCCAGATCTAAAGAATATGTTAGCTCCTCAGAGGTCTACACGTATCCCCCTTCCATTTTTTGTAGGGTGCCACTGTACCAATTAGAGTTCCCAGCACAAGCTGTAATTGTCCCAACACAATTTTTCTGCTTGTACACTTCTACCTGATGGCAGAGCATATCTAAGGCATACAAACTAAGAGGAGAGTTAGTCAGGATGGGGACCAGGTCTCTAACCCAGGGCTGCACCTTCCAGAGCACATTGGCCACTTCAGAGGCACAACTGGGACCAGAGAGATAGTTTGAGACTTGGTAGAGCTAGGCAGACTTAGGAAGACATGGTGGACTAGGAAACTAATCCCAATTTTGTGATCCTGGCAAATGGATATTGGCCACATATGAGGCAAGTGTCTTAACTCCTGGCATATCTCTCTGGCCCCATTTTTAAGTAAAAAAGCTATTAGTTCAGGTCACCTATGGATTTAGTGTATAGCTTTTATACCCCCACCAAATGCCCAGGACTCCCCATCCCAATTATGGTATTTACAGTACTTCTAGTTCAGTTCTACTAAACACACTATGGAGTAAAAATGATCATAGAACCTTTAAGTTTCTTTTGGACTTAATGAAACCATGCTTGGAAGTCTTTACCCTGCACCAGACAGCCAATTCACCTACAAACAAGTGTGGCTTTCTCTGATGTCACAGGTGAGCTATGGAAGGTCAAACATCACTACAAGGACAGGGAAGGAAGAAAAGAAGTTGCATGGAAGACGTTTTTTTTTATTATTAAATATATTTTTTATTTGAGTAACATGATCATATTTGGGTTACAGTCATAACCAGAACACCCCCTTCACCAGTGCAACATTACCCTCTCCCCCCTTCCCGTCCCCTGCCTGTTTTCGAGACAGGCATTCTACTACAGTAATTTGTTTTTAAGTTCAGTAAGTTTTTTTTTTTCCTTAAAGGATAAGAGTAAAAAAATATAGTAAAGGTGTGATAGTGGCAATCGCCAATGTTTGCATAGGTCCAGAAAAATGGGGAAAATGGGAAAAAAAAATCCTTGACCTGATTACAAAAGGCCTCACCCCAGAAGTTTATTTGGCATAAGACAGACTCTGGGTTCCAGGCATACCAGTCTATCCAACTCCAGTCATTCTCAAAGTCCCGGTGAAACTTTTTCACACTTTAGCTATAGTTGGTATCAGACTTTTATATTTAAAGACTCTGGATTCTGTGCATTTCTTTCGTTGATGTCAGGCTGATGTGGAGCATCCTCTAGTTTCAGCATATCATTAAATGCAGAACGATCTGCTCTGCATGCAGACTGTTGCTGAGTCACCTGGGTGTTGGGAGTACTCTTTGGAGTCAGTCAATGCCAAAGCAGTGGTAGGTCTTCTCTGGTAGAGGCTTGGATCCTGGGAATGTTAAAGACAATTGTGGTTGTTTCTGTAGTTCAGGTGTGTGTGGGCGATGCCCATTCTTCTGAGGCCTGAGCCAAATCATTATGCCAATGTTCAGGGTAAAAGGCCTAATTACATTACCAAATTTGTGTTCCCATCTCTATTAGATAAGAGCTTGTTTGTATATGTATTATTTTTCCATTTTAATGTGCCTATGCAAAGGAGAAGCAATGCCACAAGATATTGTTGGGGCATCTGGGGGACAACGAATAAATTCCAACATTTCCCGTAACTTGGTATAAACGTGAAATCTACACAGAGTTACTCTTCTACCAGTATTGCTTATAAAACAGATCTCATAGGGGTAAAATCAAGCAATCAAATAACTAATCTAGTGGGCAAAATTGTGAGGATATTTGAAAAGAGTTATAGATGTTAAGGGAATACATCTGAGATACAAAAGAGATACATGTGACCCTTTTATGTTTTAAAAAGAAAAAAAAAGAAAACAAGGGTATTTGAAGACAACAGGTGATCTTTGAGTTTGCGACATGTTTTGCGGCATTACGGAACCCTATATTGTCCTTGAACTTGGGGTTCTGCTAAAGCTGATTCCGATATCATGCAACAGTCCATAGTTTGATGGTGACATAAGGAGCCACCAAGCGTAGGTCAACAGGCGCGTTGATAGTAGTTGTTTGTGTAGGCATGAGCTGGGGACCGAGAGGGTGTCATTCAATGAGGAGCTGGATGGTGGTGTTGGGGCAGAAGGGCAGTCTTGGTGTCTACCAAATTAGGAACTGAGGATAAGGAGGTTGAATAAGGGGAAGATAATGGTTCAGGGTTTGGGTATGAGGAGGTAGGAAAGACAAAGGGGTGAGGGGAGAGGCAATACATAAAAGACTAAACAATAAAGGTCAATTTGAGTGTTTTGTCAGAATCTTGAGCATCCTGATTCTATTCCTAGGAGCAGTCTAGGATCAGGAACGTTTTTGGATAATGATTAAAAAGGCTTTGAAAAATAATATTACTAGCAAGCAAAACAGGGGGTCCAATATACATAGGGGAGTAGTTTCCCTCCTCCACCCACCCCCCAGGGCCCGAGTTGCCAGGGCTGGCCATGAAGACCCGCCTTGCGTGGGGGGTCCCAGTCTCCTGGACCAAGTGTTCAGCCCAGGAGATCTGTGGCCCGCTGTCCGACCAGCGACCCTAACATACCAGAAAAACAGAGGGACGGCTTTCCTGGCATGTGTGTTCTGCTGGGTCCAATTGCGAGCTCCCTCGCATGGAAGACTTTTGACAGGTAGGGGCAGACAGACTCTTAGGGAGATTTTTTAACCTTTCTTTAAAAATAACTATTTTTGGGTCACACTTAGTTTGCTCAGCACTTATTCCTGGCTCTTTTTCCAAAGGTCACTCCTTGAGGGACTCTGAGGACCATATAGGGTACCAGAGATTAAATCCAGGTTGGCTACTTGCAAAGCCTTACCAGCTTTACTATCTCACCAGTACTAGCTCTTTGAACTTTTAAGAGCAATTTCTCTGATATTATTGGCGACAAACTCTTCAGGAAGTACATTCTCACACCCTTGTAAAAATAAGGGAAATTCAAACTCTGATGATTTGCTTTAGTTCAAAAGGAGTGGAGAAACGAATAGCCTTGAGTTAGAAAGCCATACCTACCGAAGGTCCAAATCACAGCAGGACCCTTTTCTGGATGTGGGAGGAGCCCATGTAGCAGGAAAGTGGAGGACCAGTGCAGTGTCCTATGGCCATGGAAGGAGTGGGGAAAATGCAACCTGGTGTGTATCTGGCACAGGGAGAGTAGTGGACGGCCAGGCTACCCTTCCTCTCCTCCTTCCTCCCTGGGCGCCTTGAGCAATTTGACATCAAGTTTAGTCTGAACAACCCACTTTGCAGCAGCAGGGTTCATGGTGTGCATGCTCTCTGAGTGAAGCTGAGTGAAAGAATAATTTACTATTTGGATAGCTGACAAACTCAGCTCTCTGGCTGGTGGAGATACACATTCAGCCAAACAGATCTTTCCTAGCAGATCATGGATTTGTTCTCTCGGCAGCCTACCTGAGTTTTATGTTCCTGTTCTGTCATTCTCTATTATATCAACTTATTTAAATTTTATTATATGATATTTTTCTACAGAATTATTTGCTAGTTGACTGCATCTTCAAGTGTTATGTGAGCTCCACTACACTCCATGTCTTTCTCATCTAGCCTTGCATCCCTCGGGCCTCCCAGGTAGTAGATTCTCAATAAAATATTTTCAGTACACAATTCACTCCTAACTGAATACAGGAATCATGCGGAATGGTTTCCTTTTTTGTGATTCCTTTTTGGTTATATAGAGCCCAGAAAAACTATTTTGAGCCAGTTACATTTTTAGAACTTGTATGTACAAAGCGATTCAAAACTGTTACCAAAGGATAGTGAGGGTAGCTATGGGGGACATGAGAGATGAAAAGTGCCGATGATTCCATGTGAGATGTTGAAACACTGCACACAAAATTTCTCCCCTTCTCTCTCCTTTGATCCATGAAGGGATGATGGAGGTTTGCATGGTAAAAAAACAATTTAGGGAGAGCAGGAGTGGAAGAGGGCATGTCAGAAGCAACAGCCATGAGAATGAAAGAGGAGTGTTTTTCACCCTCTGCCCACTTTCTGTGGGTGAAGGGAGGAAGCAGGGGCTGCCTGAGTCTGTCTCCCCCTATGCCCAAGGCTCATGACGCTGACTGAGACATCTCTGATGAGGGGCATCTATTTCAAAGTCAGCCAGAAAGGAGCACAACAGGTTGGAGTGCATGCATATTGTACAGAAAGTATGGGCTCAATCACCAGCTTGACTTGGTCTCATGAGCACTGATTCAAGAGTAGCCCCAGAGCACTGCCATGTCTGGCCCCCAAACTGGAGAAAAACAAAAAGGCAGTAACTCAGAGTCACAGTTACACAAACTCGAGTCAGAGATTCCTCCTGGGTTACGGGTTTCAGGGTTGAGGAGGAAATTTAGGCTGCTCTGATTTAATCTTGCTACTCTGAATTGTTTGGAACATAGCTCTGGCCTGGTTTGTCAGGACATATGAAGAAAAAAGTTTCAGAGTAAATGGGGCTAGTGCCTCCTTTTACTCACCCCATCAGTCACTCGATTCACTTACATTGTGGATTAGTGCATGTTCCATGTGCCAGATCCAAAGACTAGAGTCATGCTTAAGATAGACATTGGAGCTCACAAGGCTGGAGGGCATGTTTGGCATGTCTGGCCCCAAATGTGATTCCCACTGTGATATACATGACATCTTGAGCACTATTGGGAGTGGTCCTGGTGACTCCAGAATGGTTTGGTCAAAACACTGAAACTGTTTAACTGTATTGCATTGTGTAGTAGAAAGTGGCCCTAGTGACCAGAGCTTCACTGGGAAAGCCCCCCCCCACACCCCAAAAATGGGATAGACATGGCAACTGCCAATAGGAAGCTTACATACTAATGATAGATATGTCTCAGTGCACAAATAAATATAAATCACAATATTTTTTGCACTAGGAAGAGATTTTTCAGATATCTATAAGTTCTCAATGATCATGAGAAGCTGCATAACAAAACTGCTGTGAAACTTTGTGTCTAGAAAAAAACTAATCTTAATTTAGTTCTGCAGATTTATTTAGCTCAAGTCTGAAGGTTTCTTAGGATAAGCTTAGGTGGCTGTGGCTGTAGTCTTAGTCCTCTCACCCACATAATATTAGTTGAGGGTTGGCTAATGAGGATGGTCTCAGAAGGAGTGACGGGGACAGTCCACTTCTGTTCTCCTGTCTCACTCTATGCTTCAGTTAGCTGTACTCTCAGGGAGAAGATAGACAAGTCTGGGTGTTGTGAAAATGCATAGCCTTGGAAGATGTAGGCTTAGCATAACATACCATCACTTCAGCTTTGCTCTCCCTACAGTAGCAAATTACACGTCATCAGGGATTCCGGAATAAGATGACAGCAGACCCTACTTTTCTAGCAAGAAGGACTGCAGAGACAGAGGTGAAGGATATGGATGATCGGAGCAAGGGGGAAAATGAGGTGTAGGAGATGGGGAGCTTTAAGGCCACCTATCTTGTCTAGGAAAGAGTCTTGGTTATAGGAAGTGCCTCTGAAGAGTGACAAATCAGCTGAGCCTGACAAGTGAAGAGAGAAGATTCTAGGAACAGAAAATATGCACTCTGAGTTCCGTGTGGGAGTGATCCAGAATCATGAAATGCAGAGCTGGCAGCAGAGAAGTAATATGGAAAGGTCTTAGAATCAGAGAGGATGGTAGAGGCAGTCCCAGCTGATGATGGAGATGGTAGAGGCAGCCCAGGCTGGTGGGGGAGATAGCCCTGTGCTGATAGTGAAAGCAGCCCCAGCTGATGGTGAAGGCAGCCCCAGCTGGCTCTGGCATGGGCATTGCTGGCATCAGAAGCTTTGTTTGAAACCATAATCATGAGAACAAATCTCCAGAGCCTGGCCATATTGAACATCTATTCTGAGCCACCCCATAATAGGGTAGGTAGATGGAGAACAAGCCTTGGGCCTGAAAGAGCTCATAGAAAAGTGAACAAATTTGGGGATGAGAATAAGTGACCACACATGTATGATGAAGTTGCCTTTGTGGTTGGAGACCTAGGCCAGTGGAGCTGGAAGATTAGCAGGAGTGTATCTGATAATGAAGAAGGGCCTTCTAGGAGGAAGGATCTGAGTCATCTCATGTGTGTGAGAGGCCATCTGGAGGGTGATGGGGTGTCAGGGCAGGAGTGGTGGCTGCATGAGGCAGATAGGCAGGTGTGAGAGGAATGTGGGTGGTTGAAGTGGGCAAAATGGAGTGTGAGTGCCAGTAAACAAAAGCAGGAAGGATGGGGAAAATGGCAGTTGGAGGGCTTTAGGAAAAAAGCTTGATTTTTACCTGAATGACAGCCTGTATCATGCGCCTCTTTTTCTCCTGGGAGCAGCCCATCTGTCAGGGGGGTCAGTGTCTGGCAAGTACCGTCGTGGCCTGCAGGCGAGGGATGCGTCCCCTGACAGGAGAGTCCTTCACTGTCAGCGGCTTTGCCTGGGTGGGTTAATAAAGCCATCCATCACCCTTGTTCATGCCAGGGATCTAATGCCTGTTTCATGCTGTTAGGGGCTGTGAACCCACCAGAGAGGGCTGTCCTCAATGGCTAGGCACTGGTTTCTGTAGGTGGCTGGAACTTGGCTGCAGCTCCAAGGCACATCTAGCCTTGGGGTATCCTCCTTCTGGCTGAGGGGCCTGTGCAAAAGATCACAAACAGCATCTGAGCACATTCAGGGGAGACCCTGTAACAGGAACTAAGGTTCAGTTTGGCTGTTCCTGAACAAATGTTGGGGTGGGGAAGATGTCTCTCCCCCAGAGCAGCTGTATGCTCTGACCCCCTCTTCCATCTCTAACACAGGGTCAGGGGTGAACTGAATGAGTGTAAGACTACCTGGCTGTTCAGGGAGAGGCATTTTTTTTTAAATTTTTTATTTTTAATTATGAGAACAAAGATGCAAAGAAAGAGGACAAGGTAAAGTTACAGAGGAAGGACAATCACCCATAACATAATTCTCAGAAGTCCCCTTGCTGATATCTTAACTTTGAACTTTCAGCCAAAGAACATTAAGATAAATAAAACAAAATCCATGTACAATTAGTTTGTCCCTCAAGTCCTCAGATTGTAACACATTATAATATTTCTTAACAGCACACAAAGCAATCTAAAGCCATAAAACTTACATAACTTCTTAAACATTAGAGGCATAGTATTTTCTACATTTTCATGTACATGCATATTAGTTTAAGTTAACCTCAAATTTTAAGTGTTTTTTTTTTTTTAAGGATTAGAGTCAAAGGAGCATAGTAAAAACGGTGTTAGAGTGGCAATTGTTGTTTGCATAGGCCCAACAAAATATGAGGGGCATGAAAAGGAATAACCTTTGCCTAAATACAAAGAGACCCTACCCCTGAAGTGTCCTGGCATAAGACCAACTCTAGGCTCCAGGCAAGCTAGATCGTCCAATCCAAGACATTGTCTGTAGTGCCAACACACTTTTATTTTTCACACAGTCTCTGTTGTTGGTATCATGTTTCTGTATTAAAGATCCTGGAATCTGCATATCCTACATTGAAGTCAGGATGTGGAGCGTCCTCTCGTTTCACCTCACCATTAAAGGGTAATGCAGGGAGCCCTGTCCTGTAAGCAGGTCAGTGTTGTTGTTAAGTCTTCTCAGTGTTAAGGGAAGTCTCTTTTGAGCAGGTTGATGTCTGAGCAGTGGTAGGGTCTTCCATGGTAGAGGATTGCTTCCAGGTGATGTTATAGACAAACCTAGATGTTTCGTGGATAGCTTCCCTGGTTCAGGGGTGAATGGAAAATGCCCTTTCTTCTGAAGCCTGTGCCAGGTCATTATGTCAATGTTCAGGGTGTAAGGTCCCTTTGCACTAAAGATTAGTGTGTTCCAATCTCTATTAGATAGGATCTTATTTGTATGTATAGTATTTTCCTATTTTTATGTGCCTATGCAAAAATAGGAGCAATGCCACGTGGTGTTATTGGCGCATATGGGGACCATAAGAACAAGTCCAACAATCCCCATGACATGGTTCAATCATAAGCATTAAACTGGGGACCCTTTCACCAAAATTCTTTGTTGAACAGCTCATAAAGAGAAGATAAAAAGTGGTTAGAATCATCACTGTATAAGAGAACATTTAGTAAGACTTATAGCTGTCAGAGAAAAAACACAAAATATTTGAAAGAAATATGTGTCCATTTTATGTCTCTTGAAACAGTTTGGAGTGTTACACACAATGCACGGCTTTGGTCTGTGATTAGGATTGTGCAGTACTGAAGTTAAAAAGAGTAATGTGGGTTAGTGATGTTTGGGGGGGGTGAGAGTTAAGGAGTAAAAATGAGCTTTGTAGGGGTGTGGGAAAGGGCAGAATACAAAATGGACATTCTGGATACGCAAAACATAACATAAGGATAAGGAATACTCTTAATATACGCAGCGCGCGGGGGCTAGTGCCCCCACGCAGTTCTGTAGTTTGTGGATGCATAGGGAGGAATTTCTCTCCCCCCTCCCCCCCAGGGCCCGATTAACCAGGCGTGGCCCTGAAGACCTGCCTGGTGTGGGGAATATCAGTCCCCTGGACTAAGTGGTCAGCCCAGGGGGCCTATGGCTAGCTGTCCTTCCCAGAGCCCCCAACATACCAGTCGAAGACACCCAGAAGTCCTGGCATGTGGAAGGGAGAGGCATTTTGATGCATTTTTCCTGAAGCTGGTTGGGAATCTAACAAGTTTAGGTTTCAGGGCAGGAAGGCCTGGGAACTCAAACTGATGAGAATCCATTGGACCACATACAGTAGTGCTGGGGATAGAATTCAGGGCCCCTGCAAGCAAAGTACATACTCTATCTCCTTAACACCACAAACTTTCTTTCCCCAGCATGTATGGGGTGCTCTTTTCCTATATGATCCCTACTGAACAGACAAGACAGAAAGATGGAGGTTCCTGGGGATGTGGATTATGTGCAGTGTCACAGTGGGAGAGCACAGAGCTAAAAACAGAACCTGGGTGTGTCTCAGCAATCTTTTTTTTTTTTTAATTTAAACACTATGGTTACAAGGTTGTTCATACTATAGTTTTTTTGCCCCCACAGATAAAGTTGTTCACGATTGAATTACAGTCATACAATGCATAATAACCTTCAAGTGTCACACTTTGCAGGCTCAGACTAGGAGTTTTCCCTGTTTTTCAGTCTTCTCCCAATAAATGAGTTGGTACCATTCCCTGCTTCTTGATTGATTTCATTTGGGTTCCAGGACCACACCCAATGGTCCTTGGGGACTCTTCTCCGACTTTACGGTTGGTGGTTGCTCATGGTGGTATTAAGGAATTGTGGTGCTCAGGATCAAATTGTATGCAAGGCAAGAGCCTTACTCCCTGTACCATCTCTCTGCCTTTTATTTTTCTAGTGTTTTTTTGGGGGGTGGGTGGGGCCACTGGGTGGTACTCAGGGGTTACTCCTGGCTCTGCACCCAGAAATTGCTCCTGGCAGGCTCAGGGGACCATAGGGACCATCTGCGATGCCAGGGATTGAACATGGGTTAGTCCTAGGCATTTGCAAGGCAAATGCCCTACACACTGTGCTGTCACTCCAGCCCCATCTCTCTCTCTCTCTCTCTCTCTCTCTCTCTCTCTCTCTCTCTCTCTCTCTCTCTCTCTCATCTCTGAAGAAAAGGAAGATTAGAGAGGTAACAACAGTAGAGCAAGGTTATACAGGTTCTGTTCTGGGAGTCAATGTGCATCTGTGTGATTTTAAATCAGTGAATTTCCCCCCCTCACACTAGATAAGTGTGTTTTCAAATCTTTTGCTGCAAACCTTCCTCTCTGTAAAAACAGGAAATCTGTTATGGAATCCTGCTATAAAGAGCAGATGCCAAGAAGTGGAAACGCTGGCTCTTATGGAAGTGCTCTTCTGACTTTTGGGAGAAATTTCCATAATGTTTTCCATAGAGGCTGTCCCAGATGACATTTCCACCAATAGTGACTGAAGGGTCCCCTGTCACCACTTTCCTGCTGACACTCATTGTTTTCAGTTTGATAGATGTCATTCTCATTGGTGTGAGATCATATCTCATTGTTGCTTTGACTTGTTTTTCTCTTGAAAATAAGTGATGATGAACATTTTTTTCATGTGTCTATTGGCCATCTGCATGGCCTCTTTTGTATGTTCATCTCCTCACCCCAATTTTCTTTATGGCATTATTTGTTATTTTTTGTTGCTGAACATTGTGAGTCTTTACATATCTTGGACATTATCCCTTTTTTGGTATCATTGAGTACAGATATTTTCTTCCATTCAGTAGGTGTCTTTTTATTTTAACTATTTATTTTGACTCTTTTGCCATAAAAAACTTTTAAATTTCATTCTTCCTTCCTAAAAGAGGTTTAGCAGGTAGAGCACTTTTCTAAGTCCTACCAGAGTGGTTCTTGAATACAGAGTCAGGAATTAGCCCTGAGTACCTCAGAATATGACCTCCCTACAAAAACCCCAAGTCTTAAAATTTTTCTGTTGTCCCATTTGTTTGCTTTTATTTTTAAATTTTTGTTTGTTTTATGCAAGGCAAACTTTATCACTATACTTACCCACTGTATTATATTTCCAGTACTCCCAATTTTATTTTATTTTTGTGATTAGTGATGCAGTTTTTCTAGCACCATGATTAAAAGAGGCTCTCCTTGCTCTACTAAAGATATGTGAACATCTGTGTGCAACACTGAATAGAATAACCAGGTTATAAAAACAAATGTCCAATGACACATGAATGGATAAAGAATATGTGAGATATATACGTGTGCATATATATATGTATTACAGGATTATGCAACCATTAAGAAAAAAACGAAGTCATGCATGTTGCTACTATTAGATAGAACTAAAGGACAATCTGTTAAATAAAATCAGAGAGTGGACAAACACCAGATCTTGCTTGTCTGTGGTACAAAGAGAAATCGAACAAGGGAATGGAACTTGTTAAATCATGGAAAAATCTGACAGAATTACTGTAATTGGGAATATCAAGTTGGCTGGAGTGGGTGGTAGGGATGATGAGGTGTAGTGTAAGTGGCAAAGGGATATGGGTGGAGGACCTTTGCTTTGGTGGTGTTGAGGTGAGGTAAAACTGTACACCAAAGTGCTAACACCATGTAAACATGTGACCCAAACTCTAACAATTAAAAAAATAAAGTTGGCCAAGGGGGAGAGAAGTGGGGTAAGAGGGGACCTTGAGACATTGGGGTTCAAATACTATGCCTGAAATTATATTATTAACAATATTGTAAATCATGGTGCCTTGATGAAAATGGGAAAAAAAACCCCCAAAGAGCAGACATTCTGGATTAGGGAGGTCCTGCTCCTGTCACATACCACTCTCAAACCCAACACCCCAAGGTTTTGGGCTGGGAACAACTCCTAGGTCATGATCCTTTCATGATCAGACAGAGGTTCTGACCATGAGGGGCTACATTTTAAAGGTCAGTTAGAGTCTTGAACATGGGCTCAGGAGGCTCATTCTCTCCTGTGTGCTGTGGATGCAGTTTTGCATTGAGATTCTCAGTCCTCCACTGCCTGTAATATCTCCAATGGGGCTTCCTGACAGTATAGAGTTTGGGGTCACATAACAGGTAGGCAGAGGCTGGGCAGCAGCATCAATTCTTTAAAGATCAAGCCAAAATGTGCTCTATATGTTTCTGACCAGTGTAGAAGAATCAACTTGAGGAGTATGGGGGACTGGAAATCTTGAGAAATAAAACTTGTTGAGGAATTAGAACCAGGAGCAGGAGAATCACTCTCCTTTCTTTGACTCTTTCCAAAGAGTAATGGGAAAGTGCCCCTAATTCCTGCAGTCTGACATTCAGAGCTTGTGTGGAAAAGCCATTCACTCATTCAGAAAGATCAGAATTCCCTGTCAGATCACTGAGGAATTTGACCACTACTCTTATGCTCACCAGGCCACTCATTCTTCACTTATTCATGGGTGCAAGTCAGTACTCCATCGCCATCTTTCAGGGCCCTGAACTCAGAGAAAGTGTAAATATGTAAACAGTGTACATGTAAGTGTACATAGAGCTGTAAACATACTCTATGGCTTATGTTCTGTAACATGGAGAAAAAGTTAGGGGTGTCTACCCAATCAGTGTGAGGTGGAACCAGTGTACCTTGGGGGAACACAGAGGCTAAAGACTTTCTCTTTGGTTAGCACTCTTCTCTAATTTGGATTCCCCTCTCCTGTATTCAACTGTCACTGTGCTCTGTCTTACACTAGGGCTGGCCCCCACTTCCCCTCTGGTAGTGCCCCCTTCTGGACAGTTTAAAAATAACCCCTGTCCAGAGACCTTCAGGTTCCTGCCTCCCATAGGGGCTTTCGGATCAGCAGCTGTATGAGTTGAGATAATTTTGTCAACACATGCCTTTTGTACCCAGAACATGCCTGGTAAATTTGTTAAAGAATACCCTAGGCTAACACATCATTACACTCCCCAACTCATCTATCTTTTACTTGGGATTAATTCTTTTTTTTCCCCCTCTCTCTTCACCTCCTCCATAAATCCTGGTGCACTTAATTAATTTCAGTTCCACTGTAAGGTCCATAATACAGAATTGTTCAAGCAAACACAAAATTAATTATTCTATTTACAGCCTTCTCATTGAGAGGAGCATTTCATCTTTCATAATTACATTTTGGAACGTCCAATTATGAATTCAGGCGCCTGCTGTTTTGCATACGGGGACTGTCCCCAAGAGTCCTCAAGGTAGGGGAATCAGGCTGGTGGCCTCTTGGACCTTCCATCCTGAGCCTAGACACTGTGGGGTCTAGCCTCTAAGGGCCATTTAAGGAGATACTGAGGCAGAGAAAGACGGCAAGGTCTAGAGGGGAATAACTCTAGCTCAGAGGGAGTGGAGGGAGGGAGTGAAGAGAAGAGAAAGGAAGGAGGGCGGAGTGTCAATTTAATTGGGATCTCATCTTATGAGCACAAACCTTCAAAGAGGAAGAAACAGGCCTCTTCATCTTGCCAGGATGGCAAGGAAGATTCCTGATTTCCTGGCAAATTAGTGTGCCAAGCATTCTGGAGCCACTCCTATTGTACCTGGCTGGCTTCTCCTAATGAACTTTAGAGGCCTGGTTTTCTTCCTGTTCTCTGACCCATGACCCTGAGCACCACTTTGCTGGTATGAGTTTTACTAAGTCACCAGACTCTCATCAGGGCCTTTCAGCTGCGTGGGAGAACCTCTGTCTGCTTTGCAGGGGTGCTCTCTGCTTCTCAATGTCATGGCCTGCAGTGCTGGATGGGAGGGACACATTTAGGGTTGCAGGGTTGGCCTTGAGTGGCTGTATCATGCACTCTGATCCACAGGAGTTTAAACATACTACACTAGTGTCTGTTAAAAAGTTTTATGGGGCAAAGAGATAGTACAGGGATTCAGACACCTGCCTTGTATGTGGACACTTTGGCTAATCCTGATCTGATCCTTGAAACTGTGCACAGTCCCCTGAGTACCACAAGGGGCTTCCTCTGAGCAGAGTCAGGAACAGTTCTTGAACAATACAGGATGTGGGCCCTAAGCAAAGCAAAACAAAATATAATTGAGTCAAAAGTTTTAAGGGGAAGTCGGCGAGGTGGCGCTAGAGATAAGGTGTCTGCCTTGCAAGCGCTAGCCAAGGAACGGACCGTGGTTCGATCCCCCGGCGTCCCATATGGTCCCCCCAAGCCAGGGGCAATTTCTGAGCACTTAGCCAGGAGTAATCCCTGAGCATCAAACAGGTGTGGCCCAAAAAATGAAAAAAAAAAAGTTTTAAGGGACTGGAGAGATGCACACTTGTCTTGCACGCAGTTGACTCCCCTTCAGTCCCTGGCACTACATGGTCCTTTAAACATGGCCAGAGGCAGCCCTTGCTAAGGGCTCACCTGGGTAGCTCCCAGAACCGAAAGGTTGGAGCAGCACCATATCTTGGGCCTCCCAATGAACCATGACACAGTTGCTGAGAATTCCTAGGAGATTCCCTGAGCTTTCTGAGTACCCCTTTGGAGGGGTCCTGAACAAAAGTAATCAGAGCTGTTTAAAAACTAATCTAGGTGGGGAAGGTGATGCTTCCCATCTTCTCCCCATCCCCAGGATTAAAGTCTAATAACTCCTTAAACTTGTTACTGGGCTGGGGAGAGAACTCAAAGGACTGGTGTATATGCATTGTATGTGGAGACTTCAGATATGATTTGGGGTCACTGGATGGTTCCCTATGCCACTGTTGGGTGACCTGGTGGCCCCAGTACTGCTGGGCCTGAGCAAACACTGCAGGATAGGTCTGAGGATTGAATGGTCCAGTTCTATCAGCCAAGTAGCACAGGGAGTGGCCCCCAGGCCCCTTGATACTGCTTGTCCATCCCTTCCCTGCAGAAACAATGTGCTGAGAGTGAGGTTCAGTTTCTGGAGAGAAAGGAGCCACCCTTTCCCCTGCTCCTCCCAGTTCCTCCCTTCAGCATTAGATAAACTTTGCCTCAAGGCAGCCAAAGAAAAGAAAGAAGCCCAGCAAGTTCCCCCATGCCAGGCCTCTGCTGAGGGCTGACTGGGGCATCTTGTGCTGCTGCTGCTGCTGCTGCTTCACCTTCTACCACTCTGAGTTTCCACAGGTGGATTTCTGACCCTTGAGAGCCTTATTTCAGATAGGTGTGTGTGTATGTGCGTAGGTCAAATTGGGAGAACTAAGGAGAGTGGGCTGCCTTCTCAAGGGCCTGATGGCAGTGAGGAAAGTGTCAGACAGGGTCTGAGGGTCCATCCAGGTGCCTCAGCATTTTACACACCCACTTTACAGGGTGGGCACGGACACCACTCTGGGTGAGATGCCCCTTAATGCTACAATGCTCCAGGTGGATTGCCCACTGAGATGCTCTGACACAGTCTCCCCTTCTGTGCCTGAAGCACTGCCAAGGAACCAGTGGCATGAATAACTGTGAGGTTCAGGGCTCCATCACAGCTTATAAAGGCCCCAAACTGGGACCTTTGAGGACATTGAGGGGAAGTGGTATCTAAGTCCCATGTGTTCCATGTCCCCATTATATTTCTACCCTGTTGTTACCTGGTCATGTGCTCTCCAAAACTTACCGGTTTCCAACTCTCTTGACTTCTGCAGCCTCACATCCACTACATGCCATGTCTTTCCTACTCTAGGACTTTTGCACAGGCCCTTCTTCCAGCTGCAAGCACTCTCTCCTCTCTGCCTGCTGTCCAACAACTTGGCTCTGGTGCCAGCTCTTCTGAAACTCCTTCCAAGATTTTTCCCTGATTTTGGTAGGCCCAGTGCTCTTCAACACTCCATCTATTGTTTTTCCATTTGTTTGTTTTGTACCCCTGTGGGTCAAGGCTAGAACCCATGGATCCCACAGGTTCCCAAACCATATTCTCCAGCTATTGAACCACTTCCCCAACTCTTGTCACTATTTGAAAGCAACTATTCGTTTTCCTGTGTATTATGTCTCTGAATCATGGGAGGTACAGCTATGCAAGAGAAGGGTGGTGGCCTCCTGCTTCCCCAGTCTTCCACCCCCACATTCATGGTATGTGCCCAGCAAATATATTTAAGGGGAATATGTCACCTCCATCTCAAGGTGACTGGAGCAAGTCTGCTAAAATGAAGACATGGAGATAACTTGGCAGGGGTGGGAGGTGATCAGCTGCAGAGAGGGAAGGGACAAGGCTTAATTTTTGTTTCCAGTTGGTTTCCTGATGTTGAGGAGACTTCCTTCATTCTAAGTACCTTCAGGGTGGGGGAGAGTCATTGATTTATCTCCCAAGTGATTTTTCCCCAGACCTTCCCACATTGCATAATTACTTGCTTTTGTGGGCTGGGGCTGTCTTTCTGCTCTTCTACCTGGTAGGGTGGTTTTTTTTGTTAATTAGCTATTAATTGCTAGGGCTCCTGAGGATTACCCATAAGAGGGGGGTCCTGATGGGGCCTGGGGCAAATGAGGACCCCAGACTGGAACAAGGCTTACCTCACTGAGCTCTGGGCTAATTTATTTCCTACACTGTCAAGTCCATAGCTTGAGCTCCTGAGATAATGAGTGTTTTTGTTAATTAAGTCCCATAAACACGATGGCTTAATTTCCAACACGGGGGCTGCAGCTGGTGGGTGGGAGCTGCAGGCAGCTGAGCCCAAGGGCCAGGCTCGCCCTTGAAGGAACAGGCCCCAGAGTGGGATAGGGAGCTGGAGAGGGCAGGAAGGATGCTGAAGGCAGGGCCCTCAATGCCTTGGCTTTAACCTTGTTCTTGTTTTAATTGATATGTCTCTTTGGCCTTGTCTTTTGCCCCAGTTTGACCAAAAGAGAATGCCCTTCAGTGAAGTGAAGGGATGCACCCCTACTTTCCAAAGGCCAACTGAAAACTTGTGGCATTGTGTTTCTTCATCCTCTAGATCACTTCCCCCTCTTAGATCCATAGTTTCCTCTCTCTCTGAACTCTAGACACTAAGACTCAGAACCTAAATTTGGCTTCTCCTAAGTCTCAGTCCCTTCAATTCCAGCTGGCATTGCAAATGGTCCTCTGAGTTTCACCAGGAGTGATCCTTGAGTACCAGGATTAGGTCCTGAGAACACTGGATGTGGCCCTCAAACAAATAAATAAACAAAAGAACCCCTTCATTCATTGCTTATCTCCCTTTTTACTTCTGATAATCCACTGTAGCTTTTATTGAGACTGTGTATGTGTGTGTGTGTGTGTGTGTGTGTGTCCCAGTTTGTCTGTTTTTATTAGTCAGAGCCCACATGAGTAAAGTCATGTGATAATTGTATTTCATGTCCATATTTATATCACTTATTAACACCTCAATATCCATGCATTTTGTTCCCAAAGACACAATTTTCTCTTCTTTAACTGCAGAGTAACATTCAACTGAGCTCATCAAACTTGGCTTCTTCATCCAGTCATCTGTGGATGGGCATCTAAGTTGCCTTCATATTTTGGCAATTGGGAATAATGTTTGTCATGGTTCACAGGCAAGAATAAAAGGCTCTCGTTGCTTATTTCTAGGGAAATGGAAAGAAAGGATTTTTTTTTTCCCCTTAATTGTGGCAACGTTGGCCCCTCCCATGGTATTTGGTATCTTTTACACTGTGCCACACAGTGGTGGCTCAGCTCTGGGTATCAATTCAGACTGAATGTGTATTATTCAGCTCCTGCTGTCATAACAAATGACCAGACACTGGTGGTGGTGTGGGATTTTAACTCCAGAAGTTAATCTTTGCACAGTTCTGGGGTCCTGGGATCTGGTGAGGACCCTCTTTTGGATGGTTGTAGTCTTGCTCTTTGCTCAGGGCTCTCTCTTTTGAAATGTGCATGGACAGTGAAACATCTGTTGCCAGATCCTTCTATAGGTCACCTCTCTCATCTTAGCAGATCTTTACCCTTAAGACCTCCATGAAGGCTGATTGTTAATACCATCAAGGGGCTTCAATGTGTGGGTGTGTATATAATTCACCTGGAATCGAGGAGAGCTGGAGTAAAGTACCGTTTCTCTGGATCAGTTTATTTCATCGGTGGTCTGCCCAAGGACTCATTTAACCCTTACTCTGAGGCACTGTTTCCTCTGGAGTAAAACCTGACTGAAGAAGATATTGGTAGGGTTCAGGAATGATCTGTTTGTAGGTCTGTAGCTGTTTTGGGTTTAATCTGGGTTCTAAGATTACCTTTGGTTCCTTAACTTCCTAGTCTCTATGTCCTCATCATCAAGTATGAAAACAACACTTGCTATTATTATTTTGCCTAAATTACTACCCCAGAGCTTCTAAAGTGTTAAATAAAATAGAAGGGCTAAAATCTTAGCTTGTTGGGGCCCGGAGAGATAGCACAGCAAGGCGTTTGCCTTGCAAGCAGCCGATCCAGGACCAAAGGTGGTTGGTTCAAATCCCGGTGTCCCATATGGTCCCCCGTGCCTGCCAGGAGCTATTTCCGAGCAGACAACCAGGAGTAACCCCTGAGCACCGCCGGGTGTGACCCCCCCCCCAAAAAAAAACCCAAAAAAATCTTAGCTTGTCACTATGATCCACATCACCTCATAGCCATTATCACATCATCATCTTTATCATTATCATCATCACTTTCAATACCATCATCTTCACCATCATAATTTTTCCCAACTACGTAAGGAAAAGGAGAGAAAACTAGCATATGTTGAGAACATATTGTGTGCTAGGTATTTCCAAGTATGTGATTTGGAGCTGGGGAGTTGAGATTATACGTGGCAGTGCTCAAGAGCTATTCTTGGCTCAGTGCTTGGGTGTAACCTATGGCAGGTAGAGGACCGTGTGCAGTGTTGGGAATTTGAATTAGGGCCAGTACCTTAATGTACAAGGCAGGCACCTTAATCCACATGTTATCTCACTAGTACTACATGATGCTTTGCTATATACATTTATAGCTTTAGTCTATATTGTGCTATTATTTATAGAATATATATTTATTTGGACATTCTTGTTTTCCTAATAAATATTTTACCTTATACATATTAGTAAATTTGGGTATTAAAAATCCTGAATGTATAAAAAGAAAATAGGACTTCCAAAACCTAAGAATACACTCAAATACCGCTTATTAGTGGCTGATCTGTACAATGAATCTTGTTCTATCTCACTTCATCACCAGTTTGGTAGAGTGGAAATTAGGAAGAATCGAAAGAGCTAGGGAGAGAGGTCCATTTGCAAGTTTTAATTTTATCTCTGTGTGTTGTGATAAGGTTAGATGCTATTTTATCTAAAGGTACTTTAACATTTTATTTTTTGTTTACTTTTTTTTTTTGTTTTTGACCACACCTGGCAGGACTCGGGTTATTCCTGGCTCTGTGCTTAGGAGTCATTCCTGGCAGTGCTTTGGGGAACCCTCTAGGATGCTGGGATCAAACCTGAGTTGGCTGAGTGCAAAGCAAATGCCCTAACCACTGCACTATCACTTTGTCTCATGCCCACTTTTTATTTACTTTTTCAGAAATTCTACAAGATTTGTTATAAACTCTCTCATAATTTCTGCCCTTAGTCCCTCCCCTAGAGACAGCACCCTGTTTGGGAATAAAGAAGTTGACACTTTCTCTCTCTCTTTTTTTGAAATATAATAACAAATGAAAAAACATTTTATTTAAACACCATGGTTACAAGGCTGTTCATAGTACAGTTTATTTTTTTATGGATAAAGTTGTTGGTGATTGAGTCATACAACAACCTTAACCAGTGCTCATTTCCCACCACAAATGAGGTTGACACTTTTTTCTTTATTGTTTTAGAAATTTAAGAGCTTTAAGGCAGTTCCCACTACCACAAATTATGCAGTTGAGTTTCCCACGTTTGAGGAAATCGCAGGGGTCAGCACACCCCGAGTGCAATGGTTGAGCCTCACCCTGGGGAAACCACCTTCATGATCATGGTATCTCCCCTACCATGTAAGTATAGGTTGACACTATCTGGGGGAAGACAGCTACCTCCCCCAACTTCTGCCTAACTCACCTGGATGAGGAGTCTGTAGTTGGTAATTAAGGAGTGGCCTGGGGTGAGGGACAGGCAAATGCAGCAAGTAAGATCAGAGACTCAGGTTTGCAGAGAGGCTGCTTAGTTAGAGGCCATGAGAAAAATATGTAGTTGGTGATTAGGGCCTTTTAATAAAATTGGATATCTCCTGAAACTTCTTCTGACTGCCTGTGGATCATTTCTTTACCATCACCCTGCACCTACAGACCTGCCAGGCTATAGGCACTTCACCATTCACCCATCTTTCCATCCACATTAATAGGACTTTATATTAATATTTAATACAACAAGTTACTACACCATAGAGACTTTCAACAGCTTTTTGAAGAATTTTACTCAGTGACAAGCTAATGGCCTTCACCAACTTTCCCGCCAAATGGGAGGGGGTATCTTGAAAGTGGGCCCGTTCAGAGCCTGCCAGCCTTCTGGCCAATATTTGTAAAATTAAGACTCTGCACCAGAACTAGCCAGCTAATCTTCTCTGGAATTCCCTATTCTCAGAAGCTATGTGAGATATAAATATTTACTGTTGCTTTAAAATGCTAAGTTTTGAGTTACTCTATAATATAGCAACAGATAACTAGTATATCTTAATCTGTTGTCTTCTAGTTGTTGACACTTTGGAAGCATTTCTGATTTCTGATTCTTTGTTTCATATTTTTTTTCCTTCTCTCTGGAAACCTGTAGGATCTTTTCTTTGTATTCAGAGTCTTGGCATTTCCCTAACACTTCATTATAGAATACCTGGTGTGAGATGATTTTAATCTTCTCTATAAATCTTTTCAGTAGAAACCCCATTTCTTCTGTTCTTAGAAACTCTGAATAATCTCAGGAACATTTTTCTTCTGTTCCGTCTGTTCTATCTTGCTAGAACTCTTAAACTTGCACTTATTCTCATATTTTTCTCTCTTCATTTCCAGTTTGTCATTTTGATTTTTTTCTGGAAGAGTCTACCTCTTTATATCATAACTTTTGAGTTCTTAATATCCTTTTCTCTGTGTTCTGAATGTTTCTTCTTATATTATTTTACATTTTTTTGATGTAGCATATTTTTGGAATCTCTCCAGAGATATTAACAACACACATATTAAATAAATATCTTTGATAACAGCTTTTTTGAGATTTGATCTGCACAGCACAGTTTGCTCGAGTTTATAGTCCAGTAGTTGTGAGGCTACTCAGAGTTGTGAAAATCATTGCAACAGTCAATTTTTAGAATCTTCTCATCATCCAACAACGAAGTCTGGACTCTTGAATTATCTCTTCCATATAAACACAGTCACCTAAGTATTTAAAATAACATTTTTGTTATTATTTATTTAATTTATTTAAACCAGC
The DNA here is from genome assembly GCF_024139225.1 of Suncus etruscus. NCBI lineage: Eukaryota > Metazoa > Chordata > Mammalia > Eulipotyphla > Soricidae > Suncus > Suncus etruscus. Next base: position 21,524,928 of record NC_064856.1, on the reverse strand, counting down.
ACTGACTTTTCTCTATTTCAGTTGCTTGGGGCACAGTAAAATGCCTGTATAATCCTAACAGAGTGGCACAAAAAGAGTGTGACTCCAAAAGGAAACCCCATCAAATTCTTTTTTTTTTTTTTTACTTTTTTTTTTTTTTTTTTTGGTTTTTGGGCCACACCCGTGTGATGCTCAGGGGTTACTCCTGGCTATGAGCTCAGAAATCGCCCCTGGCTTGGGGGGACCATATGGGACGCCGGGGATCGAACCGAGGTCCTGATCCTTGGCTAGCACTTGCAAGGCAGACACCTTACCTCTAGCGCCACCTTCCCGGCCCCCCATCAAATTCTTTAACACAATCATTATCTGTCATGGGACCCAACATTCCTTGTCTCCATGCATTAATTGATTCACTTATTAATTCAAGTATCTCTTGAATACCTTTTTCAAGTGGGATAGTAAACCAAATGTGCTTTGAAAATGTACATTTCTGTTTCTATTCTTTGGCAGGTCCCCAGATCCACAATGCCTCTTTCTGCCCCCCTGTGAAGTAATAACATACTTTTGAAGCCTATGCTCTTTTTTCCTTTTTTTTTTTTTTTTTGGAAGAACATGATTTTGATTTTCTCCTAATTGCTCCTTGTCTGGTTTGCTTCTGTCTCTATGGTTTATGACAAGGAAATTTTCTCCCATGTCTAAGCATCCTTGGGGGTCTCTTCTCATGGAAGAAAGGGCATGCTCTGGTTGACAGGATGTGTCTTTTGTGTGGGTGGACTCATTGACTTTGGATTTATCCTGAAGACCACAAGTGGCTTATTTGGAAAGCAACCCCAGGGGTCCTCATTTTCAGATTTCTCTGGCACAGCAGCTGCGCCAGGAAGGTCTGGCTGATCATAAATTGGACTGTGATGATTCTGAGAATCATGTGGTTGAAGAGCTTGGGAGTTCTCAATATCTTGTGTGTAGAGGTTCACTTGATCTTCCGTGTCTTTACTAGGGAGCACGTTTTCATCAATGTCTGGTGCCACATGCTAGAGGTCTGAAGAAAAAGAATTCTCTTTTACAGCTGGTACAGAAAGGGGAAATAGTTTATCTGTGAAAAAGTTGGGGGGAAGATGGAGGGACCTGGTTTCTAATATAAAAACATTTTGCTTATGTTTATTCAACAGACATTTTATACAACTACAACTTTTGGAGGTATTTCTTACTTCTTAATTCTTTAATATTTATTTTTGTTTTGGGGTCATAGCTGGTGATGCTTAGGGTTTACTCCTGGCTCTTCACTCAGAAATTACTCCTTGTGAGCTCTGGGGACCCTATGGGATGCTGGAGATCAAACCCTGGTTGGTTGCATGAAGTCAAATGTCCTATCCATTGTAATATTACTCTGGCTCATTTATTTATTATTTTTAAATTATAGTAAGAACACAACTTGTGATCTGCTCCCTAACAGATTAAAACAATATATTTTGGTTCTTGGACTACAATTTACAGTGATCAAGAATTACTTTTGGTTATGTTTTCAGGGATAACTCTTAGAAGGGCTCAGGGGACAATATGTAGTGCCAGGGATTGAACTGGGTTTGACCTATGCAAGGTAAATGCCTTAACCTCTTTACTACCTCTGTAGCTAACAGAATTTCTTTTATTTAAAGGGGAGCTAAGATAAAGCCCAGGATCTCATCTATGCAAAGCAGGTGCTTGACTATAGGGCTACATCTCTGGTTTCTTAATAGATTCTTAAATGAACAGTGGAGCATTGTTATCCAGAGACACAATATTGTACATTAGATCTCTAGAACTTATTAATCTTGCATAATTGAAGTTTCTTCTCATTGATGAACAACTCCCTATTTCCCTTTCCCTTCAGCCCCTCAGCAACCACATTTTCATTTTTCGTTTCATTGAATTTGACTATATGAGATACTTCATATAAGTGAAATAATGTAATATTTGCACTATGACAACTTTTGTATAAATACCCAAAAGTGTGATTGCTGAATGATATTACAGTTCTGTCTACAAAACTTCCTTACTATTTATTCATAGCCCTTGTGACACTTTGCAATTCTAGTCAGGTACCATTATAAGATTTTTTTGTTTTGTTTTGAGCTTTGCTTGATGTGGATGGGGGGTATTCCCTGTGGGAACTTAGGGGATCACAGCATGCTGCTGATCAAACTACAGCCACACCTTGTACAAAGCAAGTGCTCAGCTCTTTTCTAAGCTTTTTGCAGGTTCTCCTTTAAGATTTTCTCCCTCATATCTCTCTCTCTCTCTCTCTCTCTCTCTCTCTCTCTCTCTCTCACACACACACACACACACACACACACACACACACACACACAGTGATACTCAGAGTCATGAAGTCCTGTGTCTTTTGGAAATTCCAAGGCTGGTTCTTTGCTCTGCCTGCTGTTTTCTCTAGCATGTTAGAGAAATTTGGCCCTGCAAGATACAGACACAAAATTGCTCGAGATTTATTGGGGAAAGCATCTCTGAGAAGTTAAAGGAGCAGAATGCTGGAGGAGGCAGAATGAGCTGTTAGATCACGATGTAAACTTAAACACTTTGAAAGCAAAAGGAAAGAAAGTGATGTTGGGTAGAAGAAAGCAGCACAAAGGTATTCAATGAAGTCTCCACAGAGTTGATGGAAATCCAAATCAACTTCTGTGTGCCAGTAAGAAGACTGCCTCAGTTTCTCTGCAGTGCTCAAACAGCACTGGGACTGAAGAATTTGATCATGACTCAGAGCCCAAAAGTGTGGGGCATATGGATCAATTGTCCTGAAACTGGAGATCTGAAAGGCATATTCTCATGGCTGTCACATAGACACACAGTGTGTGTGTCTGTGTGTGTATGAGAGGGAGAGTTTTCTCTAGTAAACAACATTCAACAAGTTTTCTTTTAAAAGTCTTTTATATAGGACTTGGACAATGGTTTATTAGTTCATTTTATATAAACAAATTCCTACAAGTTTGGTGACTTAACAGAAAGTTAGTCTGTACTAAACACAAGGCACACTCCTGCTTGCTTTTATAGCTAAAAGCATGGACAACATTTCTTTTTAATTTTTAAAGTTTATATTTAATTAATAATTTTAATGTAATTAATAATTCTTAAGTAGAATCACCATGAGATAGATACACAGTTACAAAGTTGTTTATGATTGAGTTTCAGTCACATATTTTTCCAATACCCAGCACTTCACCAGTGCACATTTCTCAACAACAATGTCCCACCCTTCCCCACCTCATCCACCTCTGTGGCATACATTTTTCTTCTTTCCTTTTTATTTTGTCCTTTTGGGAACCCATCAGGTTTTTTTTTTAAATACATAATCTACAAGAATAAAAAAAATAGGAAGGGAGACAGAATACAATTTTGGAATCCAGAAATGGGTTTTTGATTTCTTTTGTATACTTAGACACCTTCCAGGCATATAGATGGAATCAAGACTAGAAATCTCCCTTTGATCACTGCCTTGGTCTTTTCCTCCTCTCCCAAACTTCCATGTTGTATATGTGATCCTTTGTCACAGAGTTCTGTAAGATTTTATGACAAGTGAGTGTGTTTATATCTGATGGTGGTACTATATGTTTGTCTTGCACACAACAGAAGCTTAGTACATACATATAGAAATGGTGGATCATTGTAGACCATGTACAATATCCACCGAAACCTACATGACCTAGAATCAGTGCTGGAATGTAGCAGGAATTGGAGACCTGTGATCTAACTGTCGTAACACAGGTAGAGGTGCTGAGATAAATGGGCTATGATAAAAGGCACTGTGGCAGAATCAATGGTGAGAACCCCACTCTGCTATATAGAAAACTGTCTAGGAGGGGTGGTTTGAGTCTTCAGGGACAAGTAGGACTGGACTAGGAGATGCAGGTAAGGGTGTTAAAAACAGATGGAAGAGAAAGCAAAGAAACAAAATATGCAATGTTGGAGAATATGTGGAGGCTGGAGCAGCTAAGCATTGTTGGAGGACAGAGTGCAAAGAACAAGTGGCAAGGTCAAAGGTAGGTTTGAGTGCATGCATTATGAGTGACAAAGAAGTTGGGACTTTGAAAGGGATGGTTTATTCACTTATCACTGGTAATTGGGGCAGTTCTCTGAAGCTGCCATTACCCACTCTCTAGTCTCTTAGAACTTTCTGATCTTTCAGATGCCCTGGTTGTACAACTTGGCTGACTGAGGAGCCTTTCCATGATAGTGCTATTCTAATGTTCCATTCTATTAGGTAAGACTGTCTGTCTGTCTGTCTGTCTGTCTGTCTGTCTGTCTGTCTGTCTGTCTGTCTGTCTCTCTCTCTCTCTCTCTCTCTCTCTCTCTCTCTCTCTCGGCCTGCTGTTTTGAGGAGAGAATGCCTGTTTAGGTTTTCCAAGTACTCAGGAATTAGCTGTTTCAAGGAGGGTGAGGAGGAAGGAGATGTGAGGGAATCAGATGGAATGTAATAATCCTGGTTGAATATTATTGTTGGATAACCTTAGGTAAATTCTTAACAATATTGCTTTGGCTGATGCCCTCTCTGTGCACAGTTATATGCTAGAGCAATGCGATTAGGGGAGAGAAACAGACAAGGGACAGGGTAGTACAGAGTATCCTATGACCCCAGCAAGACTCAAACTTTCACCTTGGTCAGAAAGGGAGGCATTGGGGCCGGAGATTTAGCACAGCGGTAGGGCGTTTGCCTTGCTTGCAGAGGATGGTGGTTCGAATCCCGGTATCCCATATGGTCCCCCGAGCCTGTCGGGGGCAATTTCTGAGTTTAGAGCCAGAAGTAGCCCCTGAGCGCTGCTGGGTGTGACCCAAAGAAAAAGAAAAAAAAAAAAAGAAATAAAAAAGAAAGGGAGGTATTGTCATGACTCTTGGGGTGAGGAATTGTCACACAATTCATCAGAAGCCCTCTTCACCTGTATAACTACCATTGCCCCCGATATCTCTCCAAATATCACCATAGTTGCTCACAGACCACTCTCAATGGCCATTGCCCTCTCTCCCTGCCTCTGGAAAAACAGGAGGTATTTGTGAGTTTAGAGGATGAAGATTGTTCTAAAATTTTAGATGGAGTCACCTGACAGGTAGGTAGGTTGAGTGGGTGAATCCAGATCATTCTAAATCCTTTTGTTTTTTCACCTGCATAATAGTAGTTCGCATGTCTCTGGACTGATGAGTGGTGCCCACAGCACAGGTATTTGGAGTTAGTGTTTTGCTCCTTGGCACCATTAGGGTTTTGCTCCTTGGCACATCTGACCAGTGGGGTTGGGAGTGTGCGCTGGGCTGTCAGGAAGAGTTATCTCCAGACAGCCCCTCTGCCCGCCTGCTTTCTCCTCCACGGTCCCCTCCTAATTCATTTTCCGCCTTTAATGTACTGTTGTGAAGCTTCCTCTCCCATTAGGGCCTGTAATGTGCACCGATTCCCTTCAGCTTGACTGCCTTTAATAGGCAGCGTAAATAGAATTTAGTGTGGCGTGCACTAACATCTCTATCCATTGTCCAGAGATTAAATACTTGCCACCGATGGTTCATGCATCATCAGCCTCGAGCACAGTTTCATAGCTCCCAACCAAAGGAGGATATTAAATTAATTTGCAGGTTGCTTTAGCAAAACCTAACAACAACAACAAAAAAACCTCTGTGGGAGGAAAAGGGGGGGTTGAGATGATGTGTCTGCCCAGCATCAATCATGAGGTGGGTGTGGGAGTGGTTAAAAAGCAGATAGGGGGGCTCTCTGGGTGCCTTGGAGGGCCACATGCCTGGACTGGCTACTTCCTCTATAGACCCCATGCCTTGGTTTCTGACTAGTTTTTGTTTCAGCTCTGGAATCTGGTATAATGTGTTGAGTAAAGGGATGGAGAAGGGGGGTTGCAGGAATCATGGGAACCAAGTTCATCATGAAGGGGCTACTTTTTCCTTCTTAGAGGAAGCCATCGGACAATGTATAGAATGCCCTGTAGTTTTGGATAAAAAGGTCCCTTAAACTTCTGTTTGGATGTTTTGAGTTCCTTTGACATCCCTCCATGTTGGGGGTCCTGTCCTGGTGGCTTGGTGGTGGAAATTGGAGGCTGAGGCAGCAGGGAGGAGGATCATTACAAGTCTTACCTTTGGGGTATGTTTGAAGGACTTTTTGACTTTGCCGTCTTTTACTAGAGATGCAAACAAATGGTGAAGATCTAGTTCTTTGTTCCTTGGGCTCTGACTCAAGATGAGAGGAGATGAACTAGGGTAGTAGCTAACATGGAAGCACTCCCAGTATAAATGGAGCTAAGGGAATAGTCACTTCCCCAATGGTAATAGGGGGCAGAAGATCAGTCTACTGCTGTCCTTCAAGTAGTTGCCTAAGAAGACATCACTTACTAATCAGGCCATTTTTCCTGAGTGAAGGCAAAAACCTTAGGATGATTTTCAGTGTAGACAATAGGGTCACCTGCCTTGATGAACTGGTGCTGGCCCAGAAGAGTTTTGAGTGACTTATGGAGTTGGAAACAAAGGGGTTATCACTGGCAGACCAGGTGTACCATATTTATTCTAGTATAACACGCACCCATGTATAATGCACACCCCTAATTTTTGATTAAAAATCGGTATAACATTTTGTTTCACACCAAGCATTGTAATTGGCAAAAAATGTTGTTGAACACGTATGGCCATGATAAAAATAATTTATTGACAACGTAAACTGGTATAAACACAATACCGAAATAAAATGACCGGTAACAATATTCATTTAAAATGCTTCAAAGTCAGATTCATCATCAGATACACTAAAGAGTTGTTCCCATTCTCGAGTTAATTTTTCATCAGTGTCCCAGTTGGCAGGAACATCTGTTTCTCCAGTTTCTTTGCTTTCTTCTGAGTCTGAATTCCACAGCAGGTCGTCTTCTGTGCCGTCCATTTGATTGCTGATGCCTGTCTTCAAAAAACTCTTGATGATCATTTCTTTTGGTCTGTCTTCCCATGATGTTTTAACCCAGGATGTCACGAGAGATAGGCCAGGTTTCTTGAGGTTTTTTTTTTTTCTTTGCTCTCGCTTCCTCGTGTACAGTGTGCTGCTGGAAAAGGCACAGTGTGAACTCACAATTCGCTTTGCCCTCATTGGACCAGCTGCCACTGCCACCCACCCCAGCCCTCTTTTATAATGCGCAACCAAACTTTGATTTCTTTTTTTGGTAGAAAATTTTGCTCGTTATACTCGAATAAATACGGTAGTTACTCAGGATGACCTGAACTTAGTTCATGTCTGCATCTTTCCGGATAGAGGTGATTGAATTAGCGAATACCTCATTGAATGATACTTCAACATCTGATGCTTCTTGAGTAGGTAAAGGCATGGTGGGAGTAAGGAGCCTTTTCTATTTTTAGATTTTACCAGGGTGTCTAGTCTACCATCCTGCCCTTCCCTGCAGGGATTGTGGTTGATCTTGGTGACTCTGGAAGCTTGGCTTAGATGGGAGAGGGCCCCATAGCAGCAGAAGACTCCACCAGTGTGGGCAGCTAATTGCTCCCCAAAGAACCTCCATTAGTGGCCTCCACTCATGGTGGTTTATTAACAGTTTTTAACACCATCATTTGGACTAATTGGAAATGGGAGCAATGCTAATATGCCCCTTTACATTTCATTCCACTTTTATCTTAAAAAGATGCTACAAGCACATAGTTTCTTGGGAAAAGAAACAAAAAGGTCTCTCCCCTCTGGCTGCTGCCATGGCGTAATCTCTACCAGTACCCGCACAAGGGTAATTCTTGAGGTTCATTAGTGTGATTTAAAGGATCCCAGTGACCCTGATGTAAAACTAACAGTGGAGGCTTTTGGAAGAGTTCTTCTGGTCCAGATGGTGGAGAAGAGCTGGACAGGGAGGGCCTTTTGGCACTGCCCCATCACTGTTGCCCCTTTGTGTGGCCTGGGTATGACTGTAGTATATTCGGGGAATGAATTGATTTGCGTCTCTCTTCTTTCTGTTGGGGAACCTAAGAGAGCAAGGTATGATAAGCCTTGTTTAAGTGCCCATCTCCAGTACAAGAGATCAGATAGGCATCCCAGTCTCCATTTTTCCTTCCTCTCCCCAGTTCCTTTCCCTACCCTTCTCTACACCCCCAGAAATGCTCAAAGGCTTTCCATTGGGCCTATGAGAGACACTGGCAGGAGATACAAACAGGGGAGGAAGGAACTAGTCTCTTTTCTGTGATCTCTTCCTGCTTCAGGTGACCCTAGCTCTGAGCTTGCCATGCCTGTGGGGCTCTGTAGCCAGTTGAACAGTCTCTTTGCATAGTCCCTACTCCCCATGGGCAGGCACATGTCCAACCACACCCTCCCAGTCTCTATTTTGTTTTTTTCCTGAATGTGGCCTGGACCTCTGCACAATCCCTTCATTAATAACTCTTCATTTGTGCTGCTGCATTAATTCCACTTATCACAGTGGGAGAGGATCACATTTTTTTCCCATAGAGATTCTGGCATAACTATCAAAAGACAGGGAAAAGGGTGCTGTGTGACTCCCCAAACACCAGCTGTCCTTATTGGAATATACTCTTGATGAGAGATAGAATCATGGATGATTCTTCTCTTTCCTCTTGGATATGAAGATGAGTAGCAGCCTTTTGGACTCTGGCAATGTGAATACCGGTCCTCATGCTTTCCCTTTCCTGACAGGAGATGGGGCACCTGGACTCTCAGCTGAGTATAGATACCCAGGATCCTTCTGGACCATCTCCAGAACTTTTCCACCAAGATTTTAGTTCCTTTTGAGTTCCCTTAGATTACCTTTGCAATAACCTGACCAGTTTGTCTCTACCAAGTGTCCCAGAGTATATCATTGTGGTCAGGATCTGTTTCCTAGAATTATCTTCCCTCTCTGAGGATCAGTGTTTGTCACCAGAAGACTTTCTACACAGCTCTGGATGAACATCAATGTCAGCAAGGTGGGTGGTGTGGATGAGCTGTTAGCTATTCATTAAAGAGCTTCATGTGAACTATGGCTTATGTGTATGTGTGTGTGTTTGTGTGTGTGTGTGTGTGTGTGTGTGTGTGAGAGAGAGAGAGAGAGAGAAAAGAAAAGAAAGAAGGAAAGCAAGCAAGCTCATTCACATAAGCTCTGTGGACAACTTTTTTAGAGTCATCCTTCCAGACCGCATGCCATCCTTCTGAGAGATAGATGGCAGTGAGAATAAATTGAGAATGCATAAAATACAAGAAAGCTAAATCATATCAGCTAGTCTGTGTTTGCCAGGTGCTGTGTTGATGGAGACCTGGACACCGGCTCCATCTAAGTTGCTTGTGACTTTGAGGTTGGGTTCTCAGTAGCTTTACCAGTGAAAAAACTTCTGGCCATCTGAGACTCCTGAGATACTGTGGTTCTACATGGGGGAAACCCAGGTTTCTCAAGCATGCATCCACTGGTATTTGGTGCTGAGTAATTTTTTTTCTGTAGAGGACTACTCTGAGCTCTATCAGGGGAATCCCACATTGAAATGCAAGCAGGTGGTGGGAACATGGTAGGTAGATGTCAGAGAAAGCAGAAGATTAGGGTAGAGATTAGGGCCACCTCAATATTTCCAAATGAAAGCATAGTCACCATGCCTGCATTCAGCTAGCTTCATAGTCTCTGTTTTTGAATGAGATCTAAATGAAGCTGAGAAAAATTATGGGTACACTGACCATACATTTGGAAGCTGGCCAAGTCTCTGCCCTGATGAAGCCACATCTACTGCACCCATCACCCACAATCACCCAGTTTCATTACTACTCTATAGTTTTCTACAGAGATACCAATCTGACCAAAACTCCAGGAATGCCAATATTTAAGCTGACTTCACCAGGATGTTCTTTGGAGTGACTATGGACACTCTCCCCCTGCCTTCTCAAACTTCCAGAAGCCCTAAAAGCAGCTGAAACAACACCCCCAAAAGCCATCATATTAGCAATAGTGTTTGGAAATCTTGTACTGTACAGCTGTGACAACTCCATTTTTGTTTAATACTGTCATTCACATAGGAACACACCAATTCAGATGTTGATGTGGATCTGAAGCCACCTTATGTTCAGAAACAAAAGAAGTAACAGAAGGAACAACTGACAACAAGAGCTTCCTAAACCTTCTGACAATGACTTCATGACCTCATTGCAAGATACAATAATTTTCTTTTTATGTATTTGTTTATTTATTTACTGGTTTTTGGGCCACACCTGGCAATGCTCAGGGGTTACTCCTGGCTCTGTGCTCAGAAATTGCTCCTGGCAAGCTCGGAGGACCATATGGGATGCCAAGAATCGAACCAAGTCTGTCCCGGGTTGGTTGCATGCAATGCAAATAAATGCCTTACTGCTATGCTATCTCTCCAGCACCAAGATACAATAATTTTCTTCCTTTCCTTTTTTTTTGGGGGGGGGACACCTGGTGATGCTTAGGGGTTACTCATAGCTATGCTCTCAGTAATTGTTCCTGGCTTGGGGGACCATATGGGACACCGTGGATCAAACTGCGGTTCGTCCTAGGCTACCACAGGCAAGGCAGATGCTCCAGCCCTAATTTTTACAAATTTTTCTTGTTGCTGTACTCTTTTTTCTTCTTTCTTTTCTTTCTTTCTTTCTTTTCCTTTCTTTCTTTCTTTCTTTCTTTCTTTCTTTCTTTCTTTCTTTCTTTCTTTCTTTCTTTCTTTCTTTCTTTCTTTCTTTCTTTCTTTCTTTCTTTCTTCCTTCCTTTCTTTCTTTCTTTCTTTCTTTCTTTTCTTTCTTTCTTCATTTCTTTCTTTCTTTCTTTTCTTTCTTTCTTTCTTTCTTTCTTTCTTTCTTTCTTTCTTTCTTTCTTTCTTTCTTTCTTTCTTTCTTTCTTTCTTTCTTCTTTTTCTTTTTCTTTTTTTTTTTGGATTTCTTGTCTTTTTAAAATTATTTCACTCCCACTTACCTGGAAACAAATGCATTATGATCAATTATGTCAACTATGTGATACCTAGTCTTTAAGTAAATTAAACTATAGGGGCCAGAGAGGTAGTATAGCTATAGGGACTTTGTCTTGCATGCAGCTGACCCAGGACTGATGGTGGTTTGAATCCCAGCACCCCATATGGTCCCCAAGCCAGCCAGGAGTGATTTCTGAGCATAGAACCAGGAGTAACTCCTGAGCATAGCCAGGTGTGACCCAAAAATAAACAAAAAAATTAAAAAATATTTCCAAGTGAACCTCAGGATTTGACTGTGGGGGGGTTTGATATCCATGTATTATACCTCTATAGGTATTTCCTGTCTGGTTTCTAGGACTGGAAAGACTAGCTTGGTTGGCTGTGGGGTGCCCAGACATCAGTGGGCATTCACTCTGGCCTCTGCATCATTGCTGATACTTTCCTGTGAGTCACCCCTTCTTCAGACCGGCTGCTTCTCATCCATTTTGATTCTGACCAACAAGAAGGTCAGATGCCAGGAGACCTATTAGGTAGCTGTGGGGAGAATGTGGCTGGAGTGGTCATATGGTAGAGTAGCCCTGAGTTCTCTGCACTGGACTGAGTTCCATGGGTTTCTTGAGATTATCCTTTGTAGTTATGTCTGCACAGCCTACCTCTGGTGGTGCTGAAGGACCTCACAGAGACCCAGGGCAAAAGGTGGAATGTGAGTAAGGAGGAGAGGCATGAGGAGGCAACATTTTGGGAGCTTCATGCTTCACCCCCTCAGGGTTAAACTATGGGGTATCCTATAGATGAAGGTGGGCACTTCCATGCTTAGAGAGCACCTGCCCAAAGCAATATGGGAGTGTTTGGAGGTGGGGCCAGAATCTTCCCTGCTCTGCTCTACAGAGACCCTGTGGATGTGCCTGGGTCAGATTCCTGGTCATGTTTATGCTACCCTTCTCTACTCAGAGCCCCTCTCTTCAGATTTCAGCTCATTCAACTTTCTCCCAAGAGAGAACAATGATGCCAAGTTAAAACCTGCTTTTAGTGAGATAACAAATCTGTGCTTATAGTACATGTATTCCAAATGTTGCATGGGGATGGAGTACACTCAATTTGGTGTTTATGAGACAAATTTAACTGCTGCTCTGCTGGCTTATTTCTGCTCTGCCCAGCACCACCTCAGATCTATGTTCCCTTTCTCTACTGCCCATGAAAGTAGATTTTATTGGTGTGTGTGTGTGTGTGTGTGTGTGTGTGTGTGTGTGTAAATTCCAGGGATAGGATTTAGTACTTACATATACAAGTTAGATGCTGTGCTACTGATTCTGACCTGCCGTCCACAAATCTGGGTTGGTTTTTTTTTTTTCATTTTTACCATATCCTCTTCTTCTGCCATGATGCCTTCAAAAGGTAATTCTGAGATCCAGATTTCAAGAACTCTAGAATATTGCCCAGAGCTGGTGGACTGAGTTCTGACTCCCATTGCCTTTTGTTAGGCTGTGGGCATGAAGTGGAAGCCTGGCAGGGTCCTGGATACTCAAACTTACAGCCTCTACTGGGGTCTAAGTGTCTGCTTAGCTCCTGATTCACCTCACTTCATTCTGTTCTCCTGATGTTCTGTGAGACTAGCACTAATAGAGTATTAGTATACATTGGGAAATCAAGGCTTAGAGAAGTTATGAGCCAGGAAGATCATATAGCTGACAGGTGGTCAAGAGCTGATAGGTGGTGCCCAGGTCTGGCTCCAAAGCTGGGCTTTCGGCTGCTGGCCTGGTCTAGCTCCCTGCCCAGGTCCCAGCCTTCTTACTTCTAAGGGTGTTACCAGTCCCTAGGGGTACTGTGTGGAGGGGGCTGCAGCTTAGGCATGAGGCTGGCTCGGAACGTTTCCACATGCCCCCCTGCCACCCCCACCCTGTGCAGCTGTGTAATGAGCCCACATCTGTTACCACCACATGTTGCTCCGTGCTACGCAGATGTAAAGTCTCAATTTTTCTAATTAGCAACAACACGAAGTCTATCTTCATTTTCTCCTCCCCTCCCTCTAATAAACGTGATATTAACAAGGTTACACGTCTGTGTTTTTTGCTGGGTGTAATTGAATCAGGTTGCAGATTTGATTAGTGGGTGTGGGGCGCTGGGGTCTGGTCAGGCTGAGGGGCTTTTGGGGGAGGAGTGGACTGATTCCCTGACTTGGAAGGGCCTTAGGATGAAGAGAAGAAAGAAGATATATCAAAAAGAGAGAAAAAAGGGAAAGAGGGAGAAAGGCCATCAAGAGGAGAGAGGAAAAAGAGACAAAGAGATGGTGGGGGTGGATATTGGAGACAGCAAGAAAGAGGTAAGAAGAGAAAGACTCACACATGAACACACACAGCATGTGAGTAAGCAATAGACAAAGAAAGGCTGAGATGTGCAGGGTTTGGGGACAGGAAGGACAGTGTAGTGGCCTGCAACACATGTCCCCTGCCCAGACTTCTCTGCAGTAGTACATGGGCAGATTTTGGTCCTGGAATGTTGGTGGTACTGGAAGACAAAACAGAACTTGCTTGCTTGTTTAGATGAAGGCTGGGCATTGCCAGCTGGATCCCTGGTTCTAGCACTGGGCAAGCAGGACCAGGTAATGCTGCTCTCTGGACCTCACTTTCTCTAGCTCTCAAAAATTGGTCTCTAAATTCCATTCCCTGCCAGGATCCACCACACTCACTCCACTCCACTTCACCCCACTCACAAGGGGAACTTTGAAGGGGTGAGAGGTGAAGATTGTGCCATTTTCAAGAGCTTCAGCATTGACAACTGCAGCCAAGTTGATCTCTCAAGCATCCCTTTCTACCCTCTCTGAACAGAAATGGGTAAGGTATCAACAAAGCAATAAAGGCTTCCTCCAGAGGGCCTCTGAGTTTTCCAATAAGGTGATGACCCTTTGGCAATGGTTCCTCTAAGGACACCCCCTCCTAAGGACGCCTGCCACCTGAAGCTTCCATTAGTTCACTGGTTCTGTCCTCCTCTATTTTATGGCATATTCCTTCCTGGGTTCTGTACAGGTTCCAGAGCAGAGCTGAACTGAGTACCTGCTCACCCCTGGGTGTCTATCTCCTTACTTTGTCCTTTATCACACTGAGCTCCCATGTCTTTTCAACCTGAACCTTACCTGATGTACTGTACACTTGCATCCATCAGTGTGGGTATCTATGTGCTCCTGTGAGCATCTCACTATCTCCACTAAATTTCTGGCTAGACCTCAGTGTTTATGCTCATGTGGTATGGTGTGCTTATGTATATGTGTGCATGTGTGTGCATGCATATACATGTATGTGTATGAGCACATGTTTATATATGTGCATATGTGTGTTGTGGCTGGTGTATGCATGTGTGCTTTGTATAGATTCGTGTGCAGAGTATATGGTTCATGAGCATATGGGCATGACCACACGCATGGTGTGACTGGGTTTTGCATATGTGTACACATGTGTGTGCATCTGTGATGTGTGCAGTGGCTTGTGTGCCTCTATGTGTGCATGTGCATGCATGTGTGTATGGTGTGGTTGTGTGTGTGCGTGTGTAGGATGTGGCTGGGTTTGTGCACGCCCAATGAAGGTGCAGGAGGAAGGCCAGGATGATGGTGCTGGTCACAGTGCTGTCCCTATTCACGCTGCGACAATTTCTCCTGCTGATGACTCCCTCCCTAGGGCCAGGGGGAAGTGCTGAGATGCTTCTGTCAAGGGGCAGTGGCTTTTCCCCCCTCGCTTAAATGAGATATGAATAATTGATTCTGCTCCTGAATAATTAATCAGATATTCAATAAGGAAAGTAATTGTTTGGCACATCCCCCCATGGATGGCCTGGCTCAGCCGCCGCCCTATGGGGGCTGCGAGGCTGGTGGGGGCTCTGGGCCCTGGAGGAGCCCTATGCCAGCTGGAGGAGGTCACCTTGTCTGTGATCTGGCACTCCTGAGGGCTGAGTGCCCCCTCTTCAGGCAGCACTGGCCACTCTCTCTTGCCAGCAGGTTTTCAGCCTCTCACCCAGGTCTTCCAATTGTCATTCCTCCTTCTTTTCCCTCCAGGGCTCTAAGGTGCCCATATATGCCCTGAGTGGGGTGGAACCTCACAGGAAAGCTCCCTGTGTGTGATTTCCTATATGAGATATAGGTACTTCTGTGTATGGACCACACATATCACACAGACTACACAAACACAGCACCACATGTAGAAACATATGTCACATACACTACATATATCCCATAAACACATTAAGCATGTAATCTATGCACATCACCACAAAGACCACACATATTATATCAGCTCACTCATCAAACATGCAAATATTCAGGTGCATACACCACAGTGTATATTGTATACACCCTCACACAAACCGCACACAAGCATCCAGCATCCATCTCACACAAACACAAACCTCAAAGACACATACACACAGAGAAATATATCTCATGCACCCCAAACACATCACAAAACATACTCACTAATCATATAAACCTATCAGGCACATATACAACAAACATTACACAGGCACACAAACCTGCATAAATGTGTAGGTGAATATCAATGTCCACACAAACAATATGCATGCCACTATACCACATGACCGCTTGTGCTTAAAGTCTCACTTGCACATCCATCACACAACACCCCATCCACGTAAACATTTACCCACCAGAAGGCCTGTCAGAAGGCCAGTTTTAAAGAAAAAGAGACTCCCTTCCTTCTGTGGGGCCCTAATCAAACTTGCTGTGGACCCTTACTCCCACTCTGGAACTAGGGGAAAAGGGGAACCACCTCTTCCAAGATGCCTTCCCAGGGAAAGGACTGGAGAGTGTGTGCTTTCCAGAAATAGGAAGAGAAAAGGAGGGTCATGGCTCTCCACAGTGGATGTCAGAGGTTGGATGGTAGCTCATGACTGAGGATGGACATAGGTGAGTGGAAAAGAGAATGAGGGTCTCCATGTGTGTCAGTGGTATGTGAGGTTTTGCCCGAGTTAAAGTGTGTTTGTCTATATGTGCGTGTGTGTATTTGTGCAGTTATGAGTGTAGTGTATATTTCTGGGTCATATGTAGTCATCTGTATCTATTTCTGAGTATGTATAGTTAAATATGAAGGAATGTGCATATTTTCAGGTGTGTATAAATATGTATTTCTAGGGATGTATAGTAAAAGTGTAGGTGTATTTTTATGGGAATGTGTAATTTTAGTTGTGTGTGATAATGAGTGTGTTTGAGTGTGTCTAAGTGTGTGTTTGTGTGTGTCTGTGTATCTAAGTGTGTATGCAGTTATGTGTGTGTATATTTTCAAGTGTACTAAATTTGCCTGCATGGGTGTGTGTCTAGGTTTGTCTGTGTACAAGTGTGTGCCTGTGTGTGTGTATAGGTACTTTCAGGTGTGTTCTTTCCTGGATTTGAGTGTATGTATTGGTGCCCTGGTGCCTACTGAGCCTGGTAGGTACAGGAATAACCATTCAGTCCCCTTGCCTCTCTCAGGTCCTGCTGTCCTAGAGTTCTCAGACTCATGTCACAAAAGCTCACTGGTATTCCCCTACCCGTGCTCATTCCATTGGGTCTTGAAAATGGCAGGGAGGCATGTGATGACTGGGTGGGAGATAAGCTTGGGCCTCAGTCAGTCTGGAGAAGGAGGTACAGCTAGCTGTGTAGCTGGAACCTGAACCAAGGGTGCCCCAGCCACCAGCCCCTGGCAAAGTGGCCACAAGTTCCTCATTAATTTGGTAATCATTGAGCAACTTTAAGGTAGCTGTTTCTTAGCCTTGAAGTCACTTCCCTGAACTGCTCCTCTGGGGTCATTCTGGTTAAAGAACCCTTTGGCCCATCTAAGGTTCTAATTACAAAACACTTTGTTCTTTCTAATCTCAATTCATCTGGCTCTTCTAGGCATTGAGGGTGGGCAGCCAAGGATGGTGACCAGAATAGAAGCTTTTCCAGAGGAGAGAAATGGAGGTAGTAGAAATGGTCCAACATAGTGGAAACGAAATCCTCTCAGCCAGGGTACATATGTCCCACTTTGAGACCCAGGTGAAATTCACATCAATGGGGGTAATATGTCATAAGACCTGGGGGCAGTAAGTAGAATGAGGTGGGGGACCCAGGAATGAAATAAGACTGTGAATAAGCCACAGTCTTTCATGTAAGTGGGCATGAAGTTTGTGAAAAACTTTAAAAATTTTGTTTGGAAATAAATTTCTTTATGATGTATTATTAGCTAATGTCTGATATATTAACTGCATGCATCCTTCAAGCTCTAGCTGCTTTTTTAAAATCTCAGTTATCTTCTCTATAGTAAGGGTGCTTTGACGTTGCCTTTTTTCCCTGGGAAAGTTTACTTTACCCTGAGTATATAAAATAATTGAAACATAGTTTCCTTTCATCCATGTTTCTTCTGTCCTACCTAGTCCCATGATATGGTTTTCCATCAATGTAATTTTAACTTGGAACTCCATAGAAATATCCTGAGGGTTCATAGTTGGCCATGTGGTCCCTGATGAAAAACTGTCCTGAAACAATATTTGCCAAAATGGGCAATGTCACCCCAGGGGTAGCACTCCAGATGCACTCCACTAGGGTGCTTACCAAAGGGAAAGGGGATGGTGTGGGTGGAAATAATGGGTTTTCTTGGGGGAGTGCGAAGGCACAGGAACTTTGGCAGTGGGGGCATTGCTAGATGTGACCTGCTCATTGCAGCACTATTAGCTGGTTTGTTTTCTTTCATTTTTGCTTTCTTGCATCATTTCTCTGATAAATGATAACTTTTCAAGTGTATGTCTTAGGGAATCCTAAGCTCAAACAGGCTTTAGTGGCTCAGATTTGAGCCCCTTCCTCTTGAAAGCCTGTTCTTTGTGTGCTACTTTGGAGCATCCAAATGCCAAGGATTCTACTCTGACCCAAGGATGGAGCTCAACACTCAAGAGAATAGAACGTTTTTACATTTAAGCTTTCCAATCCCAGCATGAAATAAAAACCATCCGCTGGATTCCTGGTCTGCATGCTTGGTTGGAAAGAATACGGTCAGCGTCATTGAAACAAAGTCATTTGTTGAGTTGGCTATTCTCTCAGGCTTTTTCTCATCTAAGTGTCAGCAGAAACACTTTTCTTCTCAATGGTCCAAGTTCCCAGTATCTTTAAAAACCTTTCCAACTATTTAGACAACCCATGCTTGAGCACCTGACTCTCCACTCTAACCTCAATTAGAATCTAGTAAAGAAGTCCAAAGTGTTCACTTTGTGCCATTTCCCCACTTTGGTGTAACTTCTTTGTTTAGACAATTACACATGCACCTGAAGTTTACACACTGCCAATTACAGTGTCATTTGCATTGAAAATGTGAATTACATGCCTTATATTTCAGCAATCTGAGAAACTGTACATGATGATCCTGACCTCAAAAATAACACCCTTCCTTACTGTACTCTGGTTCCTAGTAAGAGGGTGGGAGAAAAAGTTGTAGTCTAGTGATTGGTCTTGATCATTTCCCACCAGCCACGGGGATTTAATACATTTGTTGTTAATAAGCACAGGAGATGGGAGAATGTGAGGAAGTAAAAATAGGAAAATGATCAGGATGGACATCAAGAAGAGATGCCTGATCTTTAGACCTGAGCTCAGGAATGCATCCCCTAGGACAGGGGTCCCCAAAATATGGTCTGCTGGCTACATGAGGCCTGCCGAGAACATTTATCCAGCCCACTGGTTGTTTTGGCCTACTTGTCCCAGGTTGCTGCTTAGCAGCCAACTTGTCCCAGGACCACAGTGTACATATGTGTTATGTGTGCCACACTGTCTGATTCCCTTCCTCCTCTCAGTCTCAGGCAGGGGCCCTCAAACTATGGCTCACCAAAAGCAGGCCCATAGTTCTCATTAAAATATTGATATGTTTATTAATTTAGCTTACTTGTTCTTCATTTTAAATATTGTATTTGTTCCTATTTTATTTTTACTTCAAAATGAGATGTGCAGTGTGTATAAGAATTTATTCATAATTTTTTAAATAAACTATAGTCTGGGTCTCCACCAGTTTGAGGGATAGTAAACTGTTCCCCTGTTTAGAAAGCTTGAGGACACCTGCCTTAGGATGTTGTTTTAGGGGCCCCTCAGAACTGTGGCCTCTTTACAGGGATTTATTTCTGGTTCTTTCACACTCTCAGATTCCACAGGCCGTTGACTCTTACCAGCTGCCTAAACTTTTTCAGATTTGCCAAGGCCAGGCCAAAAGGCTCCTGGAAAGATTTAAGGAAAACCTGATTGGTGGCACATGGGGGAAGTGAAGAATGCAGGGGTAGGATGCAGGGTGGGGTGGAGGGTGGAACATTGAAATCTCAAGGAGAAAACGCAGCCTGGGGCCTCAGCTCTGGCGTATTTATGCACGTTCAGAAATGGCTTCATGCATCCAGGCACAACCCAATGACTCATCAATGAAGCCCTCTGGAGCCCTCTGCCCTCCGCCCCTGCCTCTGATAACATTTACAGTAAATCTATTGCACTGACCATTAAATCCGAGGCCGCCTCCAGCGATCGCTTCAATGGGGTGCTGACAGCCAGCGAGTTAATAATGACGCAGACGCTAACCTGTTTATTGATTTGCTTTTTGTTCCTTTCATCCTCACTCACTCCTTCTCCTCTCAGAGGAGAAATCTTGGAGTCAGTAATCAGGTGACAGTCCTCCCCCCCCCCCCAGCTGTGCGCCCTTCCCCCCCTCTGTCCCCGCCATGTCATCCTGTTTAAACTCTCAGAGACAAATGACCCCTACCTCCCCGCTCCCGCCAACCATTCACTTTCCAGTTACTCTGCACAAAATGCCGCATCTGTCACTGGAGCCAGCAGACAGAAAAACACATTAACACAGACATGGAAAGCTTTTAACTTTGACAAGAGGAGTGCGGCAAAGTTTTATATTTAGCCCCTCCAACTGAGGCCATGGCCAGTCCATTAGGGGGGCTTGTCAGACTGGGGGCGTGGTGGGAGAGGGCAAAGATTAGGGCCGTGTGTGTGTGTGTGTGTGTGTGTGTGTGTGTGTGTGTGTGTGTGTGTGTGTGTGTAGCCAATTCTGTCCAAAGATGTCTCATAGTTGATTGATTCTTTTGTTGGGGACCTGAGGAAAGAGTCCAGAGCGGGAATGTTCTTCTGGGGTAGAGGTGTTTTTTTTTGTTTGTTTGTTTGTTTTTTTTGTTTTTGGGCCACACCCGGCGGCGCTCAGGGGTTACTCCTGGCTATCTGCTCAGAAATAGCTCCTGGCAGGCACAGGGGACCATATGGGACACCGGGATTCGAACCAACCACCTTAGGTCCTGGATCCGCTGCTTGCAAGGCAAACACCGCTGTGCTATCTCTCCGGGCCCGAGGTGTTTGTTTTTTTAATTTTATTTATGTTTTGTTTTTTAGCCATAGCCAGAGATGCTCAGAGGCTGCTCCCAGCTCAGAGCCTACCCTAGAGTTTCTGGAGGTGCTAAGGGAACCATGCCATTCTAGGGATTAAATCTGAGCCTCCTGTATGTGCTCAGTCCATTAGACTTTCTCTTTGGCACCAAGGGTTAGAGGGGGCTAACCTTCAAGTATATTAAAGGATGTTATAGAATAAAGTTGACCTGTTTTGTAGCTGTGGCATTGTCAATGTCCACAAATAATGTATATCCTTTTATAGAAGTCTGAAAAAAAAAGGTAATGATTTAATTCCCCCTCATGGGAAACATTTAAAAAATATATGATCATGTTCTTCCCAAGAGTCAATAATTTTAGGCTGAGTATGACTACTAACTTC
The DNA here is from genome assembly GCF_024139225.1 of Suncus etruscus. Lineage (NCBI taxonomy): Eukaryota > Metazoa > Chordata > Mammalia > Eulipotyphla > Soricidae > Suncus > Suncus etruscus. Next base: position 21,504,292 of record NC_064856.1, on the reverse strand, counting down.
TATTTCTTTCCTCTCCTTTTTTCTCCTTATTTTATTCCCTTTCCCCTTCTCTTGCCCTCCTCTTCATTATTACTCCTTTTATCTTGCTTCTTAAAGGAATTCCATATCTCATAAAATTTTCACTATTTAAGGCCCCTGACCTACTGTGCCTTTCCATAGTGACATTATGAGGGGTTGGGACCCAATAGTTCAGAAGACAAGAAAGGAATAGAGACATATATACACACACACTCGCGTTGTTTCAGATCAGGAAAAGCTGCATGGTTTATGGAAGAGGAGGATGTCAAACTCCCATGGAGGACATCCAGAATACTTCTGAACTTTCTGGAGCAGCCTGGGTAGTAGATGTCTAGGATGTCTAGGTTGGACCCACAGGACAGGACCTATTTGTATCAGATCCCTTGGCATGTTGGGGGAAGAGGACAACACCAAGTTGGACAGAGGGTTTTTGGTGAGGGAGGTCCCACAAAAACTTGTGGGGACCCAAGAGTGTAGAGAAGCCTTTGAGTGCCATTTTGAGAAGCATTTAACTGCCTCACAAGCAGTCCTGGACAGATGGATCCAGTATAAGTGATTCTGGAGCCAGAGAGATAGCACAGCGGTAAGGTGTTTGCCTTAGATGCAGAAGGACGGTGGTTCAAATCCGGCATCCCATATGCTCCTGAGCATGCCAGGAGCGATTTCTGAGCATAGAGCCAGGAGGAACCCCTGAGCGCTGCTGGGTGTGACCCAAAAACCAAAAAAAAAAAAAAAAAGTTGCAGGAAGCAGTATTGGGGTTTGAGAATAAGCTCTAGGAGAGAAGAAAACCTGGGCAGATGGGGGTTTGCATCTGTGAACAGGGTCATACTGGGAGATTGGGCACTTTTGTGCTGGGGGTCTTGGGGGAGCCAGGTGGAGCACATCTCTTCCTGGAAGGAAAAAGTGGGGGTAAGTGGTCACTCTTTCTCCTTCATTGCAGATGTGGGTTGCTCTGCAGTGAGGAAGTATTAGGCACTTCTTTACCGCCATATCTGGGCTTAAGGACATCGGCAGTTTGTGGGTTCAGAGGAGATGCTTGGGAGGAGCACTCTTATACTTACAGGATAAATGTTCAGCTTTTACAGACCTGGAGAAGGTAACAGCATCTGCTGCAAATGCCAGCCATTGGCATTTATCCTCACTGTGTCTCCACTCAGCTAGTCAGAAACCCCCTTCAAACTGTGGGGGCCTTTGTTCTCAATAGATTCTGGGTATGAACTTGTAGCAGTGTGAGGGGCTCTGGGTGGATATTTTCTTTCTTTTTTAGGTACTGGATCACATTCATCTCTAGATCATTGGACTTATTTTATAGGGTCTGGTAGCTGATGGGCTCTCAGCATGTGGACCACTGTCATTATGCATGCACTTACCTTCTTTTTCCATAAGATTAGAAGCTGGTTGAGGGCAGACAGAGGTTCTTGTCAGAGGTGAGTGTGGGTCCATACATAGACAATGTGTTCAGGGGCCAGAGATAAGATAGCAGTTAGGGGAGATTGCTTTGCATACTGTTGACTCTCGTTCAATTCCCATCACCCCATATAGTCCCTTGAACCCATCAGGTATGATCCCTGAGTGCAGAATAAGGAGTAAGCTCTCAGCACCATTGGGTGTCATCCCTAAAGAGACAAACAACCAACAGTAAACAGATTAGGTATTCAGGGAAGGGCTATCCCAGGAATAAATCCTACATTTACTGAGGATTTGGGCTGTACATGGTGAGTTGGTTGGGTAGACAGAACCATTGGATCTATGTTGGGGATATAAAAAGCAGCTTCAGGTGAGAGAAGGGTTCTTCCTCTATAGAGAAATGTCACTGGGGGTGAGGACATGGGGAAGGACAGTTTAGAGGGTGTGGAGGGCTGTGCAGCAGTGACAAGAAGTGTTCAGAGAGCCTTGAATCTTGAACCAGAAGTTCCAATTGGAGTCATGGGGCAGAACTTTAGCTGGGGATACACGGGTCTCCTTTTTATTTGTTTCACTAATTTCTCACCTTTCACCTGGCTTCAGGCTTCCAACCCATGCTGGGACACTGTGGGCAGCTCTGTCAGAAGCCTGGGCCTTGAATTCCAAGTTGGGAGCCTTTCTTTGTCCCCTTTGTCTCAGCATGCTTGAGTGCCCCAGAATATTTTTTCTCTTCCCTGGCCAACAAAGTTCAAGTAAATGTGGGATGGGGTCTTCATCTCATCTTTGAAGTTAGAATCTTCTCTGGTTTGGTGTCCAGAATAGACTCAGTTTCTGGAAGAGACTTGGTTGTCTAGGCGTGCCTGATAGCCTGTCTTGGCGGACACAGCCTTCCCGAGGAGGTGAGGATGCGGTGTGTGAGTGAGTGCTAGGGGCAAGGCGTCTGGCGGCCCCAGAAGCCTGAGGATCATTTCCCCAGTCCCAGATGACGGGAGTCCTTGGCTGCCCGACAGGGTGTAATAGCTCTTGCTCTCGGAATGGCGATAAAGGCCGAGAGAAATCAAGCCAGTGCAGATCTGTGTCTCCAGGAGCAGCCACAGTTGCTGAATCTGCTGTTTCCGAGAAAATGAAACTTCAGCCGCGTTCCCTCAGTCAGCCACTACTGGCCGCTCAGAGAAAATGGACCCCGTGATGGGGGGCAGAATCGGAGTCCACACAGAAGTGGCTGAGGAGCCACTGTCAGGGTCCAGACTTGGGTGGACTTGGGGGTGAGAGAGGCCACAGGGAACATCTTTTTGTTCCCAGCTCTGGCTTGACAGCCTTGAGCTGCAAACAGCCTGTGCTGTGGATCTAGAATCCACCTAGAATCTGAAGAAAAGGCCAGAGTAGTCCCAGAAGGGTCCGCCATGCAGACTAAAGGGGCTAGAGGGCTGAGAAGAGGAGCCAGGGAGCTTCAGTTATAAACTATCTTCTTCAGTTATAAACTATGCTGACATTCCTCACAACGAAACCAAATAGAGACTTATGGGGAATGTAAGCCTTGTGCCTCAAGCTCTCTTTCCTGGGCTTGTGTTAAGTACAGACACAGATGAGTTAGGTGGACTTTCTCTCTTCTGACCTCAGAGTGTGAGTGTCTGGGTGCATAGGGTTTGGTTCTGGTCTCCGTTCTTAGATCAGATCCCTAGGACTGACTTGCAGGCTTTCTGGTCTGTTCCCAGGGCACTACCTTTCTGTTAGAGCTGGGGATGCTGTCAGCCATCAGCTACTCATCTGATCTAAGGACTTGGGAGCCTACTCTGCAGCTTCTTTCTCTTGTTTTGCTCCCACTGTCTCCCCTACTCTTATTCACAAGGAAGGCAGCTGTGAGAGGCCTTCTGGAATGTTCACTGGGCACTGGTATGTGAAGAAGATCCAGGAAGACCCAGGAAGCCAAGGGCCAGAGACACCCTCTGTCTAACCTCAAAGGTCTCCAGATTTTCCTTTCCTGTCCCAATCAGGTGAGGTGGATGGACAGGATGAAGACAGAAAGAGAGCCAATGACCTGACAGGAATGACCAGCCAACCTAGAACCCAGGTGGTGCTGTAATGAATAAACTTTTGTCATGGGCCCAATATACTTGTCAAAGTTCTAACCCTCAGGACCTCAGAGAATTGTCATATTGTGAGATGAAGGTATTCATAGAGCTTATTAAGTTAAGAAGCACTGTTTGTGGTGTTTGTGGGCCCCAATGCATTATAATGAAAACTTATAAAAAGGAGAAGTTCTGGGGATTAGAAATAGTTTAGGCAATACAAGGCTTGCTTTGCTTGCAGTTGATCTTTGACACCATATATAATGCCCGGAGCACTTCTAGGCCCCCAAGCACAGAGCTGGGAGTAGCACTGAGCAGTGCCAAAAGTGACTCCCAAGAACAGCTGGGAGTAGCATGAATATTGACAGTTGTGGCCCAAGGCCTCCCCCAACAAAAAATCAGCAAGGTCTGGACACAGTGACATAGTTTTATGAGGGCAGAGGCCTTTATAGGAAGTATTCCTACCAACGACTTATCTTGGACTTTTGGCCTTCAGAACAAAGAGAAAATACATTTCTTTTTAAAAAATTTTTGGCAGGGGGAGCCTCTCAAACAATGCACAGAAAACCTGGGGGCTACCTCTGGTGACTCTCAGCCCAGCTTTGTGGTCCTGATTGTTTGTTGTTCAGACCCAAACATGCTGGGTGCCACTAAGGCACATTTTTGTGCTCAAGGGTCCATATGATGATGGAGACTGAATGTGGATCCTGAGTATCCTCTCAAAGCCAAGTATTTTACCTTTTATTATTTTAACTAAACAATATGTACTATCATTGTTTTATTATTATTAAATATTTTATTGACTAATAAATAGTATTTATTAATTTTTACCTTTATTGTTTAAGAAGACACTTGATGGTAGAAACAAGAGACCTGGTTCTCATACTTCCCATATAAGTAACTAAGATGGAGCTTGGAAAACTCATGGAGACCATGAAATCTCTCATTCTCTTGGATGCACATGATTTTGGGAGGATGACGTGGGGAGGGGACTTGAAAAAGCACAGAGCAAAATCAAAGCACTATGTATAGAATGGACATTTTTCTGAGGATGTATCTACTGGTAAGATGTAATTAGGGATTTCATGAATATTTTAGCTCTCTGGCAATGGAACCCTTCACTTAAAACATTTAAGTCTGTTAACTTTCATTTCAGCTCAGAAACACTTTTAAGAAGGCCTTCTGTACCAAAGCAGCAGGTAGGGTTAATTATGGTGAGAACAGGGAATCCCCCCATATTTGTGATTTACAGTTGCATAATAATGACCACATGTGGGATGGAAAGCCAAGCCATCAACTAGCATGTCAGTTTCTGGGTCCAAAGTTCAGAATGGCTCTGAAATCAAGTAGACTGATATGGCTCCTATATGAATTCTGTAGGAAAGATATTTCCCAGCTTGTTCATGTCATTGATTACATTAGACTTTTTTTTTTTTTTTTTTTGCATTTGACTCTTTACTATTCTCTTATCTCCTTGCTGGCTGCTAGCTAGGGTGGCTTTGCTCTAAAGACTACCCATCTTCCTATACAAGGGCCCCCTTCATCTTCAGATCAGAAGTTGAACATGAAATCTGGCTTCCTCTTCTGTTACCAGTGGAGAAACTTCTCTACTTTTGAGCAATTTCACACTTATATTAGGCCTCACTGAGTGTTTTCTTCTTTTTAGATCCAACTTGCTAAGCTTTGGGGCCACAAAATGTTGGTCATTTCTAGGAATTTAGACAACTCTACCTTCTGGATGCCTCTGTGACAGAGGCTTCCTAGATATAGGACATTGCTCTGTTTGTCTACCTGTCTGGTAGACACTGCTAATTGAGCCCATTTTACCATGCCTTTCCCATTGCAGTGGAGCTGTTGTTTAAGAAAATGGAAGAAAGCATTTCGTAGCATTCCCTGAAGCTAGGGACATATGAACATGACTCAGTTAAATAATTTGGTTTGGTCAATGGGATGTAGGTGGAAAAGTAGTGGCACTTTCTTAGTTCTCCCCATATCCTTCACCCTGCTTATATCAAGAATATGAGGACTAGAAGGCCATCTTTGGCCACAAAAGTAAGGTCACATGGCAGAATAACAGACAGACTTACATTTGGAGTAGATTTTGAAACAGTATCTGAAGATCACTGAGGACAAATGTTGGAGAGGGAACAGGTGTAAGCCCCCAGAGGTGCCTGTTTGCTCTGACCCACCTACCTATTCTCAGAGAGTCAATAGTCTGTTTCACCATTGCTTTTGCAATCTATTACTCACAGATAAACCTAATCTTAACTAGCACTTGACGAGGTTTTTGACAAAGTCCCTTCTGTGGTTTGCAGTTCTGTCTTCAGTTAAGAACCTTCTCTCTGATTTCTGTACTGAGGTCCAAATTCCTGCTACCATTGTCCTTTGTCTCATCACTTGGACAAGCCCTAAATTTTGTTTAGTTAAGTGGTGACTAGGAACAGTTGATTCTTATTGACATTTTGTGACAAATATACTTGCTAGTTACATCCAGGTATTGTATTTTAAGGAATATAATTATTTTCTCTATTGTATATCTTGGGATCTGCATTTCTTATAGCAGCTAAAGAAATTTATTGGTTAGATTGTGCTTCTCAATACATTTTCTCAACACCTCTTGCCAATCTCTCTACACCCCACACCCTGGTGCTGATCTTTTCCTCCTTTGTATTTCTAAAAGGCAAACACTCAAGTGTTTTAGAGCACACACTTGTCCCCTCTGTAAATCCTTTGAGGTCAGAATCCATTTCTCACTTATCTTTGAATCTTGAGCTAGCTCAGTGCCTGAATATAATATAATTTAAAAAAGGGGACATACAGGCTGTTGTTGTGATTTCTCATATCAATACTTTGAACAATTCCAAAAGAGGACAGTTACTGTTAGCCCCATAATAGAGGAGCAAAAATGGAGGCTCAGAGAAGTTAAGCAAATATTCAAGGATGTACTCGAGTATAAATGATAATATTTGTGAGAAAATCTAGACTTTCTGTCTCTACTTCACCCCCCACTTACCATTGTCACGAAGATATAATTAATTTAAAACATATAGATTTAAGGTATACAATGTGACTTGATACGTATTTATACTGTGAAATGATAGCTATAGTAAAGGTAGTTAACACTTTTAACTTCCCATAATGCCATTTTATTGTTATGAGCATTTAAGCTCTATTCTTCTAGCAACTTTCAAGAATATAGCATCATTTTACTAATTATAGTCACCACATAGTATACATGCGGCCCCTAGAACTTATTTAGACTGTCACTAGAAGTTAGCACTGTTAGAGCAACATTTTTCTCATTTCTCTTGCCTTTCCAGCCCCTGGTGACTACTGTTCTACTCTGTTCTTGAATTGGTATTTTTAGAGTCACACAATGTTTTTCTTCATCGGACTAACTTCGCAATGTTTTCATGATCTGTTTTGATGTAAGTAGCAGAATTTTCTTTTATAATAATCCATTGAATGATCATGATTTTCTTTTTTTTTTTCCTTATTTTTCTTGGTCATGATTTTCTAATGTTGGAGGGGTTGTCCTATAAAATCAACTTATATGTATTATTGTATCAACATCAAAAACTGAGAATTATACAATCTTGCTGGTATAGTTCAACACACACTTCTTAGATGTGGTATAAATGATTGATATCACAATCTCACCACAACCTTTAGCCCATCATTGACCAAAATGATATAAAATAACAGGGCCTGGAGAGATGGCACAGCAGTGTTTGCCTTGCAAGCAGCCAACCCAGGACCTAAGGTGGTTGGTTCGAATCTTGGTGTCCCATATGGTCCCCCATGCCTGCCAGGAGCTATTTCTGAGCAGACAGCCAGGAGGAACCCCTGAGCAACGCTGGGTGTGGCCCAAAAACCAAAAATAAAATAAAATAAAATAACACATGACTCTAACCTACATTTTTTAAATGTATTTACCTACTGACAAACACTTAATCTTGTTCACATGACTCAACTATTGGCAAATAATGCTGCAAGGAACTTGGGGGGGGTTACAGATACCTTTTTGATATAATGATTTTATTTTCTTCAGATATACACCCAGAAGTAGGATTGATAAATTATGTTCTATTTCATTTATTTATTTATTTATTTGAGGAGTTTTCTAAGCAATGTTCAGGAGACCTGGACGGCCCCTTTGATGATTCTTGGGCAACTAAAATTGAGGACTCAATATAAGAATCTGAGGATGCAGTGCTATGGGGATTGCTTGGGTTACCCTCCGGTTCTCATGTGAGATTGTTGGGCTAGTGTTTTTGTGGTACCAGGAATCCAATATAGGATCTTGCACATGACAAACACATGCTCAACTACAGAGCTATCTACCCTAACCTCCTGTTCCTATTTACAGCAGAGAAAAAAAAACTCTGAGAGGTTATAAAATTTGCATTATTTTTTCTTTTCTTTCTTTTTTCTTTTTGGTTTTTGGGCCACACCCGGCGGTGCTCAGGGTTACTCCTGGCTGTCTGCTAGAAAATAGCTCCTGGCAGGCATGGGGGATCATATGGGACACTAGGATTCGAACCAACCACCTTTGGTTCTGGATAGGCTGTTTGCAAGGCAAACGCCACTGTGCTATCTCTCTGAGGCCACTTGCATTATTTTTTCACAGTGTGTATTATTTTTGAAATCAGAAAAGCAATAAATTAAAAATTAAATTAAAAAGGTAAAAAGAAAGAACATACTTGCCACAGTGTCTCTCTGTCTCTCTGTCTCTGTCTCTCTCTGTCTCTCTGTCTCTGTCTCTGTCTCTCTCTGTATCTCTCTCTCTCTTTCTCTCTCTCTCAAGTTGCAGGCTCTTTTTTTCCAGGGAGGGAGAAGATGTACAGAAACTCCTTCTGAGCTCACAAAGCCACAACCAGACAGAGGGAAGAAGACAAGAGAGCATGGGCTCCTGTCTGACGGCTGGGCAGTGGGAAAAGCAGTCCTCAGACCTGGAGTCCCAAAAATAGTCCTGTTTGTTGACCTCAATGATTTTAGAGAAAACCTCGCCTCCCCAGGGCCCCAGGGAAAGCACTGTCTGGAAAGAGAGGATATAAGAAGAGCATTGTTAGCTTCCAGCACTTATATTCATCTCCTTATTCCCTCTCCTGTTTTGACAACTAGGAATGGAATTTTTAAAAATGATCTTTTCTAGATAAACTTCCCTTTCACTTAGGGCTGTAGAGCGAGCCATTGTGTTCATTCAGATGTTAGACTATTCATTCTGGTTTTCCATCTGGGATTGATAGGTGTGACATGCCCACTAACTGGAAATCTGGGGACCCTTGTGTCTGTCATTAATGATGCCAGGCACAAAAGATTAGTGTTGGAAGTAAGTAGTTGGATCCCCTCTATTCTTGCCTTCTGATGCATGGCTCTTTCAGCCTGTGGCCGGGTAGGTCTTCACAATATTTGGGATATTCCCTCAATCAGGAAATGAATGATTGAATATTCTGTGATTGAACATGAAGCTGACAAACTTTCAGTTTGCTAAGTAAGGACAAAGTGGGGAAAAGAAGGTAATCAACATCTTCTTGCTGCTCATTTTCCTAGCCCATATATCAGAAGGGCAATTTTTCAAATGGGAAAATGGTCCATCCTAGATAGTCAGGCTAGGATGTAAATCACATGATTTACTTCCATGGAAAACAATTCTAGTGTTACATACCTGCAGAGTTTTGTGGCTGGCATAGAAGCTAAGTCTTTGGCATTAGGATTAAAAATCCTAATCCTTGTCCTTGGCATTGGATTCAAAAAGTACTTGAATAAGTTATTTGCTTGTTGCCTTAGGAAAACTAACTAACCTCTCTCTAAAATTTTAAGTTGTGGCACAATGTAGAAATAAGGCAGATTGTGGTAAGTATAGAATGGGTGATCTTGAACTGTGCCAAGTGCTTGCCTGTACAGTCCTTGCTGAGCCTATGTCAACTCCTCTGGATGGATTTATTTTTATCTGAGTAGACCATTACTAGATACATGTGTAAAGAGACAAGAAAGCAAGTACAATAGACTTTGCTTCTAGGATACTGGTTGTTTTCAGATTTGTTAAAAGTCACTGGTGCTATAGTGACTGCACCTCGTTTTTCATGGGGAAAGGTTTAGAGAAATGTAGATTCTTGGGACCCTGCTTGGTATTTCATGGAAGAGCATTTACAATATGGGAGTGTGTCATTCAAAAGCCCCCAGTGTTTTGTATTAAGTAGTTTATTTCAGTTCCACCCTCTTTTACCTCTTCTATCTAGAAATTTTGTTTGGACATCTGACAGTGGCTTTAGCATGTCATCTTTTCCTCTAAGCCTGCTATTTCTCCTCTTTACTTATCCACCAGCAAATGGTTCTTACTCTGTTTCTCCTCTTATGCTCAGAAACCTCTCATTTAAGTAATTTCCCTTCACTTCAGGATCAGATGGAAACTCCTTAGCAACAAACATTACAGATTTTTTTTTATCCCTCTTTGACTCTATTGCAAATGGCTCTGCCATAGACCTCCATGGCTAATATTATGATTCCATTATATTTCTTGTGCTCTGAATATTTATTGAAAATTCTCAGTTGAGTTGAGTCAATAATATTTGTATTCCAGTTTTTTCTATCAGTTGAAGAGTTTCCCTTACCCTCAAACTAAAAATTTACTTTCTTTGTGAAGTTTTTCTAGAATCTTTCCTATTAGTTTGTGAACAATCTCTTTTGCATTTCCATGCAGAATGATGTTTTGGTGATATATGAAAGTTTGATTTAAGATCTAACACCTCTAGTACTAGAAGGTGAGTAAACTATTTTACCTATTTAAATATTGTCTTCTCATGGAAAGTGAAAATTAATAGTAGTGATACTTATCTCTTTGTATTTATGTGGATGAAGAGAAAGACTGCATTTAAGTCTTTACTTTATAGAGGATGGTCTTTATTATTAGATATTAAAATCTCTAGCTATTTATGCATTATCCATATCCTCCTCTCCCTCAGGCTTCCAGTCTGACCTCCTAATAGGCCAAGTTAATGCTTGTTTTTGTCTCCTATATATAAGCAGCCAGCAAGGCAGCTATTTAAAATAGGTCTTCATTAAATTTTTTTAAATGATTTTTCTTACTCTCTGATCTGGTCTAATTTTGGTGTGCTCCCAAATTCATATGTTGAAATCTTAGTCACTAAAAAGATTGATAAAGAGGTGTAGTGTTTGGATGTGCTTAAATATTGAGAATGGAGTCCTCATTCATAAGAGGTGTCAGTGATTTTAACTGCTAGTGAGAAGGCAGAGACTATGAAATATGAAGGAAGACCAACCAGAAAACATGACATATTGTTACGATCTTAGACTCCTAGACTCCTAAGCAGTGAAAAGCATTTGTATTGAAAGATTTCAATTTATATTTGAGTGATAATTTTAAACTAATTAGGAGAAAACTATTTGTATCTGGATAGAGAACGACTGGAAAAATAGTACACAGTAAACCATAAAGATTATATAAGAATGAAAATAGTTTGTGCTTCCACTAGTAAAAAATAGGAAGCATTTATATTTTGTTGATAATTACTAAGGTACTGAGTAAAATTCTGAAGAAGGCATTGCTCTAGTAATGAAATAAAATTAGTTCTAAACTAAAATATTTTCCATTCATACTGAGAGTATAAAAGGAAGCTATGAATGGTCAAACCTTATTCCAAATAACTTGACTGTAACCCAGTACAAAACTCTATCCCAAATAATAAAATAAAGTGCCCAATGGTGTAAAGTCATAAGTGCCAGAAAATGAGAAAAATTTCTAAGCATTAAAAATAAAGCATAAAAACATGATTCATAATGAAGAGAAAAATAAACCAGGGAAAAAAGAACCAGAAATGGCAGAGATAATAAAACTGCAGACAAAGACATTTACATGGTTATTATGAAGATTATCCCTATATGCAAAAGAGTGTAGGAAGGTATAAAGAAGAGGATGAGAGAAATATAAGATACCAAAAAGTAATAGGTAATGTTTAAAGATGAGTAATATACTCAAATAGAAACTACATTATATGAGATTAATAACAGATTAGATAACCAAAGAAGAAATGGAAAGTTAAGAGAAAGACAGTGCAGTATAAATATCCAAAATGAAATAGAGGAAATGAGTCTAAAGTATATGTAATTGATGTCCTCTCCAAATAAAGGAGAAGGGAAATGGAAAGATATTTAAAAAATAATAATCAAAGTTTCCCTTAATTTAATGAAAAATATGAACTGCAGACCTAAGAAGTTTAACCTATTTTAGATGAAAAGAATAATAAGAAAGGCACATTAAAACAACATAACCATAGCTAAAAAATTTTAAAAGTACCTAGAGAGGGGCCAGAGTGATAGCACAGCAGTAAGGCATTTGCCTTGCATGTGGCTGATCCAGGACGAACCTTTGTTCAATCTCTGGCGTCCCATGTGGTCCCCCAAGCCAGGAGCGATTTCTGAGTGCATAGCCAGGAGTAACCCCTGAGTATCACTGGATGTGGCCCAAAAACCACAAAAGGGGGGGAGCAGAGACATAGCATAGAGGTAGTACATTTGCCTTGCATGCAGCCAATCTAGGATGAACACTGGTTAAAACCCGGCATCCTATATGGTCCCCCGTGCTGCCACGAGCAATTTCTGAGCCTGGACTAACCCCTGAGCGCTGCCAAGTGTGATCCAAAAACAAACAAACAAAAAAAAGTACCTAGAGGAAGAATAGATACATTATATAGAAAAGCAAACATAAGAACAAATTATAGCAGATGTCTTATCAGAAGTAAACTAATGAGCCTATGCAAAAAAAAAGCACAAATTAATTTTTGTTATTGTTGTTGTTGTTGTTGTTGTTATTGTTGTTGTTCTTTTTGGTGTGCTTTGTTTTGTTTTAATTTTAAGACTGGGTATCACTTGGTTGTTGTCTTTATTGCTGTGGTGCTTCTCGGGTTCTTTTGATTTTTTTCCTTCCTTTTTCACTTTTTTCTTAAATTGATATTTATAACCTCTAGAAGGACTCCTCCTGTTTCTTTCTTGTTTGATTTTTACCCCCACTTTTTTCTCTTTTGTTTTTCTTCCCCTCCAAAGAGACCACATAATTTGAACCATTGTGTTCTGCCTCACAAATTGAGGTGGAAATAATGGAGGGTACCAAGACCAAACAGGTGTAGAACATTGAGTAGAAATAAAAAATGATCAATCTTAAACACCAAATCCAAAGCCAATGACAACAGAAGTGAAACAACAAGCTAGACACAGAGGGGACCACTTATACTAGCAGCCCGGGGGGCTAAGGAGGGAGATATGGGATGCATGCTGGGAACAGGGATGGAGGGAGGACAACATTGGTGGTGGGAGTGTCCCTGATTCAATGTCACTATGTACCTAAAATATTTCTGTGAAAGATTTGTAATTTTCTTTGGTCAAAATAAAAATTATTTAATTAAAAAAGAAAGATATAAACTAATGACTTGTGAAAATCATATATTTAAAGGCCAAAAGAAAAATATAATGAATTTCAATCTAAGTTTTTATACTCAGAAAAAATACCTTGCAAAAAATAAAATAATAACTAGTGTCCCAGGCTGCCACCCCATCAAAGTCATTTACTAGTGCTCTGAAATGGCCATCACTAATTCAAGTTGGTCTGTGCCACAGAGAGACCTGCCCATAGGTGATAAGGTGGCCCTAGACCAACTCACCTCCCCAGCCACTGTAGCTGCATCTCAGCTCCAGTGCTCTGAAGTCACTGCCTCATCAAAGCCACCACTGGTGCCTGAATTTCTTCTAGTCACTGAGTACAACACATTGAGTACAACACATAAAAAACACACCATCCTGCAAAGATCTCAATGGGGAAACAACACAGAGCACCACCATTCTTAGTGAATGAAGATGATAGTTTGGAAGACTCAATGAATACTGGCTATCAATATAGCCTCTCTGACAAAGACTCTTTTAGAGTACAGAACTCAAAGAACTCAAAGAAACTATGGAATAAACAGAATGAACAGCAAATAATACACAAGAGGATATGAAAGTAGAAATAAGAAAACTTCAAACAGAAATAACAGGACTGAAGAACTTGGTAGGCAAAATGAAAAACTCACTGGGTGGCCTCACCAGCAGCAGAGCAACCACTGCTGAAGAAAGAATCAGTGAACTGGAAGATCAGCTGTTCCATACAACAAAAGAAGATGGAAAAGAGCCTTAATATAAATCAACAGAAGATGAAAAAAAATCCTCAACATAAGCAAAAAGACAATAGACCTTTGGGATAAATTCAACAGGAACAATATAAGACTCCTTGGGGTCCCAGTGAGACAGGAAGAAAACCTCAATGAAAAAGCATCCATCAAAGACAATGAGAAGCTTACAAATCTGAGGAGTGCACACAACCACACCGTGGATGCCCAAAGAGTACCAGCTAAAAGAAAACCAAAGAAAAGCACCCTAAGGCACAATCTAGTCACAATAATTAAAACCACAAATAGAGATAGAATACTACAAGCAGCAAGATCAAAATGGGAAATTAAATATAAAGAGTCATACTTAAGATTCGCAGCAGACTTATCACAAGCCACCCTCCAGGTCTGAAGGCAGTGGTGGAATTCAGTAAACAAACAAACAAACAAACAAACAAAAAACTCAATGAAATTAATGCCTTGCCACAAATACTTCACCCATTCATACTTTTATTCAGGTTTGAAGGAAGGATACACTGCTATATGGATAAATGACAACTCAGGAACTTTACCAACTCAAAACCAACATAAACAGAACTGAAGGGTCTACTTCAAGGCAAGACAAACCCCACAAACACACCAAACTTCTGAAAAAATAAAATAAATGTTTCTTTTCACATACACTTAAAGTGAGTTTTATCAAATTTTCACTAAAAGGAAGTTTTTTAAGAATAAGTAAAATATTACCAAATAAAAAGTTGAATTTACACAGTGATAAATCAAAAAAGGCAAACATACTTTATTTTTGATTAAAAATCTTAAAACAATTGACTTTTTAGAAATAAGGACAATACATTGTGAGGTTTATGATATACATTCAAATAATGTGAGGACAGACAGTGCTTAAAGAATAGGATAAAATGGTAAAAATTAATGCTTCTAAAGCATAAAAGGTTATATAACATATTTGAAAGTTAGAACATGATGATTCATAGATGTATACAGTAAACCTTAGAGAACCACTAAAAGAAAATTCAAAACAAAACAAAAAGTTTTTTTTTTTTTTTACAATTTAATGCTACCAAATAACAAAAAAGATACCATCCAGAAGAATTTAAAAAAGAGGAAGGTAAAAAGAACAGGCAGAAACCAATTAGTAGCATTGCATATTTAATACATTAAATAAAATTACTTATGGTTCTGTTCTCAGGGCTCACTACTGGTGAGTCTTGGGGTAATATATGTGATGCCCAGGATCTAATCCAGGTTGGGTGTGTGCAAAGCAAGCATTCTTCCCACTGTACTATCTCTCCAGACTCAGGAATTCATTTTAAATACAAGTAAACAGGTGAGTTAAAAGTATAGAAGAAAGGTAAATAAAAAGAATGGTGAATAGTTATAATGACCCAAAAAATTTCAGAACAAGAAATATTATCAGAGAAAAGAAAGCCATTTTATAATAATATAGATGCTCAGGGACCTATGTACCATGAAGGATAAACTTACCTCCTGGCATTCCAAGTCATTGAGTTATCTCTCTGGCTCTATTGATAAATTTTCAATAAAATTTCATTCAATTGAGTTAAGAGTGTCCTTAGAATACAACATGACTTAATAAAGACCAATCAACATTCCACTATATGGATGAAAAAAGTAAAACAGCATCATAGAATTTGCCATGCAACCATTAGGCTGTGAGTCTGACATACCATCCCACATGTTGAGTGTAGTTCCTGTGGAACTGCCATTTGTGATGTCCATTGTCTCTGCAAAGTGGGCAGTGTATGATGCACTGCTTTCTTTTTTTTAATTTTTATTTTGATCATATTGGCTTACATATCTTTCACAGCAGTATTTTAGGTACATATTAACATTGAATCAGGGGAATACCCATCACCAAATTTGTCCTCCTCCCATTCCCATTCCCTTCTTGCAACCTTTTCTTAAGGTGTGTGAGCACCAAAGCTAAAGTGTTGAATTCCAGGGAGCATTACAATCAAGTGTACACACTTCACAATGAATTGAGTGTGTCACCAATCATCATGACAATGTGAAGAAGTGATAGTTAAATAGGCTGGAAGTTCTGCAAGCAGAAGTTCCAGATTCAATCCCTGCCACTTTGTGGTCCCTTGAGCACCACTGAGAATGGCCTCTTAGTACTGCCACATATGAACCCAAACATAACAAAAACAAACTCCACCCTCAAAATTAAAATCATAAACATCAAATAGAAGGAATGTTCTACATATAAACAGCTATAAAAGACATTGACAATATATTTAATGGTGACAGGACAAAGCTGAATGTTTTGCACATCAGATCACGCACAGGGGAAAGCAAGAAAAATAGACATGCATAATAGAAGAAAAAAAGTAAACATATTTTTATTCACAGATGCCATAACCACCTATGTAGCAAGTCCAAGAGCATTAATCAACAAGAGCTACAGAAACTACTTAGCTAAGTGATTAAAATATAGGTCAATAAAAATTTCATTTCTAGCAAAAACCAAATGAAAATAATATTTTTTCTTTATTTTGTTTTTGGGCCATACACCGTGAAACTCAGGGGTTACTCTTGGCTATAAACTCAGAAATCTCTCTTGGCTTGGGGGACCATATGGGATGCTGGGGATCAAACTCGGGTTAGTCCCAGGTCGGCCATGTGCAAGGCAAATGCCCTACTGTTGCGTTATTGCTCCGGCCCTGGACGTTATAATTTAGAAAAACAAATACAAGAACATATGATATAAATTATAAAATATTTAGTGGCAAATTTAACAACAAGCATGCAAGAAATGTACACTGAGGGTTACTAATCATGAGATAAATAAGAAAATAAATACAAGATAAATCATGTTCATGAATTAAAATACTCACTATTGGCACTATCTTAAAATTAGTAACCAATTATAGTATCAATCAAAATCAAGGAAAGCTTTTATGTAAAACCATTAATTCTAAAATTATCCATTTCAATTTCAAAGAGGAAATGTAAACAGATGGTTAAAATAATTAAAAAAAAAGCAAATGTTAGAGGTATAACAATATCTAATCCCTTTTTGTTTTTTTTTTTTTTTTTTTGGGCTATACAGAGATTATCAGGACTCACTCTTGGCTCTCTGCTCAGGAATCACACCTGTGGTGCTTGGGAGACTGTGGTGCTGAGGATTGAAGTTGGGTCAGCTGTGTGCAACACTCTATATTATCTCCCTGTCCAATGTTTCCTCTTAGACAAAATATAAATCTATAGTAATCAAGAACATGTCATAGAATAGAAACAAGAAATAGACCTAAACATACATAAATTGTTATTGACAAAGGTGCTTTGAAGGCAAATTTAATTAAAGTACTTTCATGGCAAAAAGGACAGTCTGCTGTAAAAATTATTGAAGCATTATCTATACTAAGAAGGAGTTTCAAATATATAGTTTGTATATCATATGCGAAACTCAACTGAAAAATAAGATAGATAATAGCCCTACATAGAGGCAAGCTTTATAGTTAATACATTAATTTCATAAGAAAAGAAGAGAAATCTTAAGTGATTTTGGGTAAGGCAAAGATTTCTATATTATTAAAAATATGAATAATATAGAAAATAGTAATAAAATGAATTTAATCAAGAATAAAGATCTAGTTCCTTAAAATATTCTTTTAAGAAAATGAAAAATCAAACTCCAGACTTGGGGTTATTTATAAAATACTTAGCTAATAAAGAATATTAGTGAAAACTCTGTAGAGAGCTCTTAAAATGAAATTAAAAAACTAGCCAACACTCGTTTAAAAAAGGGACAGAAGATTTGAACAAATGTATAAATGACAAATAAGCATAAGAACAGTAGTTCAACTTATTAGGGAAGTGTAAATTAAAACCACAAATTACCACAACATATGCACTGGATAGGCTAGATGGGCTAAAATGAAGTACTGACAATAGGGTTAGGGAAGGTGTGGAACAGCTGGAATGCAACTGCTGGGAAATAAAGATTTCCTTGGAGAACAGTTTTTCATCTGTTTATGAAGTTAAAGGCCTATTTACTCAGTTTGGTTATACAGAATTACACATAGAGAAAGAGTACATATATTCATATTCCACAGACTTGCATAGATTTGTATTAAAATGTCTATAACATTTTTACATAGTAATGTCAAAATGAAAACAACACCAATATTCATAAGCTGGTAAATGGGAAGACAAATTGTAATCTGTCCACACAGGAGAAGAGTACTCAGAAATAAAATGGAATGAACTAGCAATACATACACTGACATGGGTGAATTCCAGTTTTGTGATGAGCTGTTTTATTCCATATATATGAACTAGAAAAATTCGAAGCTCTTGTGTCAGAAAGCAAATTAGTAGTTGGCAGGGGCCAGCAATTGGAGACGGGTGACCTTTTGGGTTGATTAAAATGCTTTATATATTGCTTTTGGTGGTGGTTACCTGATAGTACTCATTTTTCAAAAGTCTTCTAGTTGTAACATGGAAATCAATGGATTTTATTTTATGTAAAATGATACCAAAACTTTTCCCTCCTTTTAAAATATTTAATGTCCGTTTTTCCCCATTTGAGTCCGTTACTTTGATCTGATATCTTCTGTGAAGTCTCTGAAAATGAAAGGAATAAATTGACTATGCTTTATTAAAATGCACTTTACATGATCTAGAGGAATTTATACACCAAATGCCATTGCCTGTGTTTTCACAGGCAGTGAGGGTTTCAATGTGAAATATTGCTTTAAAAATGTCAATTGGTGGGTTTGGAGAGATACAAGAGGTAAGACTTTTACCATACATCCAGTCAAACTAAGTTTGATCCCTGACACTGTATATGGTATCTCAGCACTGTCTAGAATGATCTCTGAGCATGAAGTTAGGAGTAAGGCCTCAGCACTGACAGTTGTAGTGTGGTCCAAAAAATTATTTTTTTCAATGTGGACATTTTGTAAATGATTTCTCTTCAGAGTGTCTGCCCTTTCATTGGTATACATTTGGAAGCAAATGTGATTCTATTTTCCCCTTAACTCTTGCCAATATTTGATTCTTATTTTTAAAGCATTAAATTAAAAATATAGCCTCCTACTTGATAATTTAGTAGAGTATTATTCCTGTGCCACATTCTATGCCAAAAACTTGACATAATATTTTGTTGAATCTTTATTGCTGATGAGGAAACAGAGACTGAGAGAGATGAGATGTTCTGATAAGTGCATCTGCTAGAAAATGTTTCAGCTGGGATTCAGGTTCAGGTATGCTATACTCCATATTGCTAATGACCCTAAAAGCAACCCCTGACCTAGGAATGCACTTCCATGGCCTCTGACATTATCCTTCCTTGTTTACTAATATTCATCCTCAGTAGTGTTCTGGGGGAAAACAATCCTGATGTGTAGCATTGGCCAGTTTCCTTGGAGCAAACACTTCAACAATGATCAATTTCAATTTCAATGTCAATCTATGCTTGAAGTCGAGTGGGAAAGATTCACATAATTGGCTCTCTCCATGGTACTAGATGGCACCAGCCAGTTACCATTTTGTCCACTTGAAATGCTTCTGTTTATCGTGTAGAGTCAGGGACTTTGTGACCAGCTTTGGGAAATCTTCCCTAATCTGACTGGGCTGGATTAGAAATGAAATTAAACAGCACTTACCTTAAGTCCTCTGAAGATTTCCTGTTCCATGTCCCCTTGTAAGATCTATAAGCTTAAGCTATGAACATAGCACTCAACAAAGAAGACACATCAGTCTGTATTTGTTGGATGAACTAATAAGACAGGGCATTGAGTCTACACTATTACTCTGACCTGCCTTCTAGGGCTGACTCATTAACTCAAAGCTGCTAACAATTTTACAATAGTTTCACTTTATTTGTTCACTGGCTGTTGAACAGTTGGATGTAGTTTTATATTTTCCCTTGAAGAAATATTATCCCTCCTTTTCTCAGCATAACATTGGACACATACCAATAAATCTATATCCATATTATTCAGGTTAGGAAATACAAAACAAACACTCATGAATTTACACTTCACTTAGCACCTTAACTTAAAGATCTCTGCCCATCTTACTTTTCCTCTGCTATCTAGAAAGAATAGGTTTTGATGGATCAGTAGGAGTTCACAGCATGTGAGCAGCTGGAGAGAAGCTATTCAGCATAGTTTGGTATGAGAAAGTATAGTAATATTAGAGAATATATAAAATTTTGGGGAAATGGAAGTAGTTCAGCATTTCTGGGATGTAACACAGGAGATTAGAGGCAGGAGATGAGTGCAGGGAGAGACGAAGGTTAAACCTGTGAAGAAGGGTTTTGATTTTGTCCCACTGGAACTGAAGAGCATTAAATGGAGGGATTAATGTGATGCTTTGTGTGAGTTGGGAAGATTCATTTTGACAGCATTATTAAGGAGTAATTTGAAGAGGGGGTGGAGAAAGAGGGATACCAGTGGTTAGGAGACCATTGAAGAAGTTATTATAAACCTGAGTTTATAAAACTCTATCATAAACTCTTTCAGCTTTCAGAAGCTGAACAAACTGCTTTGTGAATCTAATCCTTTGTCCCACTGAGCCCAGCTCCTACTCAGCTCCTCCACAGCCCTCCAGGGAGTTAGCAGTACTTGATTCACTGCTTGCACCCCATATGCTCTTCTCAGATTGGGTAATTGTGGATTCTTTCCAGCTCTGGCATTTTGAATTTTAGGAATATATATTAACATGGATCAGAAAGATAGTACAGAGGTTGAGCTGCTTCCCTGGCACGCAAAACATCCTGGTTTAATCCTTGGCACTGCACATGGTCCCTTGAGTACTGTCAGGAGTAATCCCTGAGCACACAGCAAGGAGTATGTACTGAGCACTTCCAGGTGTAACTCAAAAAACTAACATAAATATACTTTAATTCAAGAATGTGTAGCTCTCATGAAACTTTCCCTGCATGAAGCCATGTGGGGAGATACTTTGAAGTGCTAAGTCCTCTTGCCAAGTCCTTACTATAATGCAGCCTCTCTAAGAAGGCTGGCATTGTTGGTGTGGAATATCACTCCTTTGGTCCATTTTTATACCAAGGGTCCAACTTCCTGAAGGAAACCAGTTTTAGAGACTGAGAAGTAAGCAAGTTCTTCCGGGGAGAAGACTTAGCTCTCTGGGTCAGCCAAAGGTCACTTTCAATCTCCATTCTGTACTTCCTAACCTTAGGAAGCAAAGATCACCGTATTTTCCGGTGTATAAGACGACTTTTGAAACAAAAAAAGTCAACCGAAAATCGTGGGTCGTCTTATACGCCAAGTATATCCCGAAAAATGTTTCAATATGCCGTTGAACGAAAATTGTCTGAATATTGCCACGAAACAAAGTTTCCAACTCGATCCTGCACCAATCACTGCCAGGCTGCTCGGACCGCCTCTCTGACTCAGCCAATCCAAGCAGGCTTTTTATGCAATGCAAATTTGATAATGTTTTGGACCCGAATCTACACTGTCAAAAGCCTGCTCAGATTGGCCAGAGCCAGAGAGCAAGTCTATTACAGTAGAACCTTTGAACCTTTGCTTGTTGTGATTGGCTCACTGTGCTACATGAGCACAGGAACACATGCAGCACCGGAACGTTCTGTCTGATACAGCGAATATAGGCCTAAACCTATGTTTTAACTGCAAAAATTAGGGAGTCGTCTTATACACCGGAAAATATGGTACTTGGGAAAAAATTCATAAAAAATGTTGTGGATAGGGAAACTGAGGTTTAAAGAAATCATTAGTAATTTTCAAACTGTGAAGCTTTAAATATGCTACTTGACCTCTCTGATTTTCCATTTGCTCATTTGTAAAATGTGGTTAATAAAAGCTACCTCCTGGGATTATTCTAAAGATTAAAGAAGAGTCATTGCAAAAGCACTTCGAAGCTAGTAGACACTCTCCCAATATAGCTCTTCCTTCCTTTCCTTTGGCAGAGAGGCTGGCTGCACTTTCAGCAAAGAAGGTCTCAGTTTAATGTCCTCGGGGAGAAACAGCTCCACTCCAGGCATTGGAATCTCTGTTGCCCACAACTTAATAGACTTACAATCGGTTAATTTTCTCTTGACATTGATCAGCAACGGGTCGCCTCTGGCACCCGCTGGCCTGGCCCTGGGGGAAGCCGTGAGAAGCCTGGCCTGGCCTCCCTAACCAGAAATTCAATAACTTTTTCATATAAATTGTCCGTAAGAGAAAACTTCTTGTTTTCAGTGGTTGTCGCTGTTTCAGCATTTTTCTGTACAAGATGAAAAACTTTTGCATTGAGCAAAATACAGATTTATGGTCAATAAACTGAAGTTTAACAGTTTACAGGGGCCATATTTTCTATTTTAAAAACTGATATTAAAAGCCATTTTTCCCAGTCTTTGTAAAAATGGCTTTTCCATCAACCAGGATCTCAGTTTGATTAAATGATGGGAGAATTAGGAAAAACTTTTATCAGAGGGTCTCTGAATATATACCCATCATCTTCTCCTGCCCTAGAGCTTTTGAGAGAATAGGGATCATGTTTCAAAAGTGTAGATGAGGATGAGAGAGAGAGAGAGAGAGAGAGAGAGAGAAAGAGAGACAGAGAGAAAGAGAGAGACAGAGACAGACAGAGACAGAGACAGAGAGAGACAGAGACAGAGACAGAGGGACAGAGAGATACACAGAGAGAGAGGGCTCAAAGGCTGGATCAAAACTTTGCATGTGGGACCCCTGGGTTCAACCTTTACTTCAACTGCAAGATCCCTAAGCATAATGGATTAATCACTGAGGAATATTCTGAGTTGGCCCTGAGCAATCCATGGTGTGGCCCCAAACCAACACATGGAGATATACATTCACATACATACATAAAATAGAAGTTAAGAAGTCAAATGGGAAATTACAAGTTTACCAGAATCTAGTTGGATCTCAGATAAGCTTGATATGTGGTGACAACAGATAATTTGACTAGCATCCAAAATCCCATTCTCCTGCAAAGGTTCTCTGGGCACCTATTGTGAGTTTAGTGGCTAAACTTGTGCTGAAATGACAAAAAAAAAAATCCCTCAGTTTCCTGCTCTCTAGGTCCCCAATGTTGAGGAACTGAGCTAAGAAGACAGACATGAACAATAGAATCAGGATGTGTACTTGGGGAATATTGAGAAAGCACTGACTCAGGACCCTGGTAAAGAAACTTTTGGAGGAGGTGATCATTCTGATGACAAGCATGGGATATGGTGGTCCTGGAGGGACCCTAGCCTGGAAGAAGAGGTAGTAGGGCAGAAGGGCCAGTTTTGCTTCCAGTAACATCTTGCTCTTGAGTGGCCCCAGAAAACTAAGGAAGCAAACTAAACATTTGCTCCTATAGTTTGTAGCTCTGTCTGGGCATTCTTCTGCTTTTTCCAGCCTTCACCATGGCTTCTGGATCATCCTCAAAATTCAGGATCTCTGGTCCCTAGAAATAGTGAGAGAAAAAGAACTGGCCATTTTTGTGACACATTTCCTTCACCAAAATCTTGAGTGTGGTTAAAGACATAATTTCAGCACCAATGGAACCTGCTAGAAATGACAGTGAAAGAAAATATTCCAACCTAGGTTTGCATGAGTGTACTGTTTTATCGAGGTGTTATGTATTTTTTCCATACTAAGTGTTCAAAATCTGGGTGTATCTTACAATTAGAGCATATTTTAATTTGGACTAGGCACATTTTAAGGAGCCTTATATCTGTGTTCATTGTTCACCATTCAGAGTAAATGTGTGAGTGAGTCTGTATGTGTGGGGCAGCAGAGAGACCGAAAGAGATAGAGGATTCCAAGATGAGACTTTAGGGAGAAGCCTGAACCACAGGAAGATATGGACATTTTGCTGGGTAATTAATTTAGACTTGGTCCTAATGACAATGGGTCCAACACAAGAAGGTGAATTATGACCAGATATACATTTTAGACTGTGATCCCCTGGGACTGACAAAGGTAAGGGAATGAATGGTGCTGAAGATCAGAAAAAAAGAGTTAGAAGAATTGCTCCCTGGAGATGGAAGTGCTTTGAAACAGGTGGCCAGTGGCATGGAGTGAGGTAATGTTTGTTCTAGAGTCTGGAAAGAGGGAGAACTCAAGACTTGTTTGTAGGGGAGCAAGGCTAAGTCGAGCACCTGGCTGGGTAGATATTTCACCACTCTCTTTAAAGCAGAAGAGCAGAAGATGCCTGGGTGTGAGAGGGGAGTGAAGAGGACAGTTTAGGATAGACAGCTTGAATGTCCAGTGCACTTTGGTGTGGAGCTCCCAGAAGTGTGGCCAACTTGTGGCTCTATCAGTCAGGCTATGTAGCAGAGAGGTTAGGAATCTGACTGGGGTGGGGTATGGATGGGGATATGCCAATGATCCTGTTGAATATTATTGCTTCTTCACCCCATCCTGAAGATTGGTAGCTCAGCATGCTAGGGACCCAAGAGGGAGTCTGGCATCTCATTAAGATCATCATCTTTAACACCTGCCTCCTGGGTGAATCCTGAGAACCCTGAGAACCTTGTTCTCACCTTGGAACAGGCTCTAACACCAGTTTTGTGTCTTTACTCACATTCCTTTCTTGGGGTTGCTCTGCCATGTTCTCATTTGGGAATAAGGGACCAATTCCACCTGCTGCTGGGGAGGTTATAACTGACACCCTATAGCTGCCACTTGCTTCAGGAGCTGCCCTGGCTGGAGCAAGCTGTGCTATTCAAGGTCACAACCTTTTCTTGGGCAGCTGCTACCAGTGAGAAGTCTGGCAAGGTAGAAAGGCAAGATAGACACACTGCTGAGCCAGTCAGCTCCAGAGATCCCTTGGGGACAGCTGAGCCTGTGCTATGGGGTCTGTGTTATAGTTCATTTCTTTCTCTGTGCATTACTGTTACCTTGCCTTCCACCTGGGCTTTAACCCCCCAAACCCCTTATTTTCAATTCCTTGTCTACCTCCTGGGGAACTGAGCTGGTAACTCTTTGCTTTGTTGTTAGTTTCAGCCGAAAACCTTAGCCCTGATCAAAAGGTAGTGTGTTCTCTCCCTTACTCTTTTCCTCTCATACTCCTTACCACTTCCCTCCCTCTCTTCCATTTTCTCTCTATACCATCTGTCTTCCTCCTCTCCCCTTTGTCCTCTCTTCTCTTTTTCCTTTCCTCTATCTTTCTTTTTATAATAATAATTGCTGTATTTAAGCACCGTGGTTACAAAATTGCTCATGGCTGAGTTTCAGTCTAACAATATACATTTTCCTTCATCAATGCACATTTCCTGTCACTAGTGTACCCAGTGTCCCTCCCACCCTCTCCTCTGCCTGTCTCTGGGCAGACATTTTGTCTTTCTTTCTCTCTTGCTTTCTCTCTTCTTTCTTCTTTTCTCTCTTTTTTTCTTTTTGACACTGTGATTTTCTCTATTGTTAATGAAGGGGTAGCATGTATATTACTTTACCCCCTTTATTCTCTCATTTTTGACCAGAATGATCAAACTATCCAACTATCATTGTCATAGTGAACCCTTCTCTACCATAACTGTAATCCTGGCTTATTGTTGCAAGCTTCCTACCATGGAATGATGGTAGGAATGGAATGACCATGGACTGGTCATCCTGACCCTCATCTCCATTTCCTCTCTCTCTTTTTTATATTTTCTCACTTGGGAACTACATTTTATTTCCAGACATCCCACCTGATGTTTAATTCTAAAATCTCTCCTACCCTAGCTCCCTCTTTCTATTGCTCTTTCCAGATGAGTCAGCACTGACCCAAAACAAAACAAGTGACTCTATGGGTTTTCTTATCTCAGAATCTGTTGAATTGAGTCAGAAGACTTGGAGATATGTGGAGCTCATTCACAGTAGTGGCCCCATTCTTGGCAGCCCCTAGTATGCACCCTAAGCTAGCAAGGTGGAGAGGGCATTTGAGGGCTCTGTCCCTGGAGTCCCTCAAGCTAGGTCTTCAGGGGTGGGCTAAGATTTCTGCAAGACTCTTGAGTCTGGAGAGCCTAAGTTGTAACTCACGTCCCTGGTGAACAATGAGGCTTGATGAAAGGGGTGTGCTGTGCAATTGCTGATGAATGTCAAGCTGATTCCTTGTGACTCTCAACATTCGCATGTGTGAGAGCAAAGCTGTGTTGTCCCAGGAGAACTCCTGAGGGGCTCCAAGTTTCCCAACTTCCTGGCCTCCAAATTGGTGTGTACAAAGGAAAAAGGAGAAGCAGCAAAACCTGCAAAGTAATATTTCCCAAGGCGCAGCCTGACATTATGACTGTCTCTTTAAGCACTTGTATTGCATGCACATATGTATTTTTTTCAACTGCATCTTCTAACTGACAAAGCTCTTTCTTGCCAAAAGCTACTGTTATAAAATTATGGCTTGCACATCTATAATGTTTGTGTTCAACAAGAAAACAGAAATGCCACCTTATTTTGTGGTTACAGCTGCACAATTCACATCCGGCAAGATTGATCATATTAAGGTTATGCAATCATCTAATTGCAGAGACAAGCCTTGAGTAATAACTCCAAATGTTCGCACTTCAATCGGCACAACAGAGTCATTGCAGAGGCCTGATTAGCGCCTGGCAGCATTCGGGCACCATTATCTGCTCCGGCATTGTCTAAATCTCCTTCCCAGCCGAAGCAATCTCCCCACTAACCAATCTATGATAAAAAGGCCTATAACAGCAAAGATGTTTGGATTGCAGATACATATGTAACATGGCAAGACAGCATTTTGGGTTGTTTTCAGCTCTTGTAGCAAAGTTTAACATTTCCCTAGGAGGAAACATCCCCCTATACCCTTCCTTTCTCTCTTCCTGTTGTCAGAGGCTGTGGAGTGCTAGAAAAGACATTTTATAAAATCTCTACATTCATGCCTCTTCAGCTTTCAGATTTGGATTCCCAGGTCACATCCTCTGAGAGGTTGCTTCTCTTGCAATACCCATTATCCCTAGGAAGATTAAAATATCCTCCATGTGGCAATTAGGAAACCTGAAACTATACCTGCACGTACTCTGGCTTTAAGCTGTATCCAGAATGCAGCCACCTTTCATCACCTCTACTGCCTTGGCTCCACCACCAGCCTTTTTTCCTGGGATTATTACATTATTGTCCTCTAGTCTCCTAGATTCAGCTCTCATCCACTTCTCCCTCTCATCTACTGTCATTTTGTAGTCAAAGTACTTTTAAAAAATGTCACTTAAAGAGTATCTTCCTTCTAGTCCATCCCCTGAAAATCTCCCCACCTTCTGTACAGGTAAAGTTCTTGCTTCTACTCCCAGAATGCACCTCCTACCTCTTTCTCACCTTCTTGCTCTCCTCCATCTCTGCAGGTCTCCTTTATCATCCTTGAATGTGCCAGGCACTTTTTTTTTGTTTTTTGTTTTTTCGGGCCACACCTGTTTGATGCTCAGGGGTTACTCCTGGCTAAGCGCTCAGAAATTGCCCCTGGCTTGGGGGGACCATATGGGATGCCAGGGGATTGAACCGTGGTCCTTCCTTGGCTAGCACTTGCAAGGCAGACACCTTACCTCTAGCGCCACCTCGCTGGCCCCAACTTTCTTAGCGCAGGACATTTGCACCTACTTTTAGTTTCCCTCAGTTGATCTCCACTTTTTTTTTTAAATTTTATTCCTGAGAGTTCCTGCTGGTATATCACTTTATTTGAAACATCTTCCTTGACTATCTTTTCCAAAATGGAACACCCTTTTCTATTTTAGAAGCCCTAGCTCTCTCTCTCTCTCTCTCTCTCTCTCTCTCTCTCTCTCTCTCTCTATCTCTCTTTCTCTCTCTCCCTATCTCTCTCTCCCTCTCTCTCTTTTTTTCTCTCTTTTGTGTGTGTTTTCTTGGGCTACACCCAGAGGCACTCAGGGATTACTTCTGGATTTCTGCTCAGAGATTGCTCTGGCAGGCATGGGGGTGCCATATGGGATACCAGGATTTGAAACACCGTTGGTCCTGGTTCGGCCTCTTGCGAGGCAAACGCTCTACTGCTGTGCTATCTCTCCAGCCCCCATGCTTTATCTCTCTTAATGGATGTGCTATTCTCAATTACACCATACAAGTGACTTGTGTTTTTGTGGGTTGACTCTTTTCATCTCTTGGGAATCTAGAGCCATACTCTTCAATAGAATTTTGCTCATTGGTGGAAATGTTCTATATCTCCATTGTCTAATACAATAGCCACTAACACATGTAGTTGTGAACACTCTTAATGGGGTTGGTGAGACTGCAGAACTGTCTTTAAATTAAGTATAAATAGTCACCTCTGGCTGCCATAATGCACAGCACAGCCTCTCTGCTCACGAGGGCAGTCTTCTGAAAGACTATTTCCAGGCTTGTGTCATAAGTACTAAGAATATTCATGTTCTTTGACTCATTAATCTTGCCTTCAGGAAAAGTTGTGTGCAGCAGAATACTCATTGCCGTCTATGGATAAGGGTGAGAAACTGGATATAATATAAATGTCCAGCCATTGAGGTTTTAACTTGTCAAATGCAGTGCTCATGTGATAGAAATTATGCAACTATTAAATTAATATACCTTAATGATTAATGACATGGATGAAATGTTTGCAATGTATTGTTAAATGGCAAAAGCAGCTAATAAAATGATCTGTCATAAACCCAATTTAGCGAAATTTATATGTTCTACAAGAATGAGAAAAAGAACAGAAGAAATTCTGCTAGAAGAATTACATGGGATCTTATTTTTCTGTGTTTTCTGTTTATCCCTAGGTCTTCTACAATGAATATGAACCACTTAATAATAATAAAAAGAAAACACAGTGGATGAACTCTGCAAGGAAAGTAAAAACTTTATCTTGTCCTTCTGGTTAGATTTTTGTCATTTATAGTGTAGCATTTGCAAGCCAAGTTTCTGGGGCTTCACCCTCAAGTTCATTAATACCATCTCCAGGCAGCTAAAGCATGCTAAGAACATTTTTTTTTAATTTTTTAAATTTTTTAAAATATATTTTTTATTTAAGTAACATGATCATAGTTACAGTCATAACCAGAACACCCCCCTTCACCAGTATAACATTACCCCCTCCCCCTTCCCATCCCCTGCCTGTATTTGAGACAGGCATTCTACTACAGTTATTTGTTTTTAAGTTCAGTAAGTTGTATTTTTTTCTTAAAGCATAAGAGTAAAAAAATATAGTAAAGGTGTGATAGTGGCAATTGCCATTGTTTGCATAGGTTCAGAAAAATGGAGAAAATGGAAAAAAAAAATCCTTGACCTGATTACAAAAAGGCCTCACCCCAGAAGTTTATTGGCATAAGACAGACTCTGGGTTCCAGGCATACCAGTCCGTCCAACTCGAGTCATTCTCAAGGTCCTGGTGAAACTTTTTCACACTTTAGCTATTGTTGGTATCAGATTCTTATATTTAAAGATTCTGGATTCTGTGCATTTCTTTCATCGATGTCAGGCTGATGTGGAGCATCCTCTAGTTTCAGCATATTATTAAATGCCGAGCGATCTGCCCTGCATGCAGACTGTTGCTGAGTTGTCTGGGTGTTGGGAGCACTCTTTGGAGTAAGTCAATGTCAAAGCAGTGGTAATACTTTTAAGAAATTTTTTTTCTGAGTCCTTATCTATCACAGGCCATTGGCTCCTTTTCTGAGCATTAAGTGATTATAAAATGGCTGTAGTTCTTTTTCATGCCTTCTAGAATATGGCCTGGTTCAGCCACCCAGAGGACCCATAGCAGACAGCAGTTGTTGCTGGAAACTTCCTAGGGTTGGCCTTGCCATTTACACAGGCTTCTACCACTGTGTTTCTGCTAAGTCTTGGAGCCATTCAAGACCTAGAAGCTCATATGGAACCCTTGAAGTTACTGAAAGTTTTAGTTGGGCATGAAGGTTGACCACTTTGTGGCTTGGAAATCTGAGTGCTCTACCCTTGCTCACCTCACCTGAGACACTTTTCTCCCTATTTCTTCCAAATATACTCAATGGCCTTACATACCAGCTTCTCCTGCCTGGGAGACCTTTTCTTCACTGATTTACCCTCTCTTCTTCATGCATTAGCATCTTCCCCAGCTATTTTTTTATAATAATAATTTTTATTTTGACCAAAGTGGATTATATATCTTTCACAGTAATATTTTAGGTACATATTAACATTGAATCAGGGTCTTCCCATCACCAAAGTTGTCCTTCCTCCACGCCCATTCCCAACATGCATCCCATATTCCCCTCCCTAAACCCCTCCCGGGCTGCTAGTATAAGTGGCCCCTCTGTGTCTAACTTGTTGTAGATTGGGTATTGATTCTTTTGTTGTTGGCTTTGAATTTGGTGTTTAAGTCGGATGATTTTTATTACTACTTAGTAATCATACAACTGTTTGGTCTTGGTACCCTCCATTATTTTCCCCTCTATTTGAGAAGCGGAGCAAGATGGTTCAAGTTATCTGATTCTGTTTGAAAAGAAAAGCAGTAAAATGGGGTAAAAATCAAACAAGCTGAAAATAGGCAGAGTCCTTAGAGGCTCTCAATTCCCCAGCAATTTTTACCCTATTTATATCTACAAAATGACACTCATATTGCATACAGCCCATAAACTGGACATTATAACTAGGGCAATAAAAGTTTTTCAAAATTTCTGTATCTGTGACTGGCCCTGGTGCATGAACCAGTGAAGATCATTGAACTAGATTAAATCTTTCCTCTTTTGTTGGAAACACCAGAGTCAACTTTATATCTAAACCAATTTTGTTGCTTAGTACAATTCAGTCAGGTTTCTACACATCTCACAACCAGTGTGATTTGAAGTGGTAGGATATTGGAAGAGCACAGAGGAGAGAGTACAAATATTTACTTAGTTTCTATAACTTGTGAGGCCCCTGACCTCAGTGTCACAGATGACAGATAGGTGAAGATCATTCCAAAATGAAATGACAAATATCTCATGGACAAAAAGGCAAGATGGTGTGAGGGGTCATTTCTGTTGGGATGGGAGCCTGTGGACATTTCAGAGAAAATTCATAGGTGAGGAATAATTTTCATGTTCAAGTAACAGCCTTGCTGGGTGAGAATAAGCTAAGATTTTGTTCTCTAAACCACACTGACCTTTCTAGAAGGAGCATGATGTCTCATGGCCTGGCCTTGCTTCCAGGACACAGCACAAGTGTCCTTATTGAGAAGATGGTATAGATGCCTTCCTTGATTTTCTGTCCTGGACATGTGATTATCCATCCAAAGGTTGCATTAGAAGTGCAGTGAAGTAGATACTCAGGGGTGGGAAGCTCATTTAGTGAAGAAGTAGTGCTGGGTATGAATTCCCAGTTGGCATGGATGAACATGAACTGAGTGTAAGTAGCTTAGCCAGGATGGATGGATAGGAGATGTGTTTTCCCAGCTGGAATGTATGGAAGAACTTTGAGTTGAAGAACTTAGAGGTATGAGCTCTAACTGGCATCCAGAGCTTCCAATAGGGCTGAGTTCAGTGGCCCAGATGGTCACTTTGTTGACCCTGTCCTGCCTATCTTCCCAGTCTCACTCTCTGCCAGAGGATCACTTCCTAAATATATTATGTTCCCTGAATCCATAACCCAGGGGCTGCTTTGGGGGGATCCACACCATGACATTGTGTTTCCTATGAAGACAAAGGTTCTTCCCAGTGCCTGCTCTGACATCTGGCCCTCTCTTGCTTCCTCCTCCTTCTGACCACATGCTTTTCTACAGGCTTTGGCTCATGATTAGGACAAAAAAAGCTCCCAGAGCACAAAACACACAGACAATAGGAGACCAGAGAACACCTAGGCTCAGCAAAATGCAGAGAAAGGATGGATTTTATTTTACAGTGTGTGTGGGAGCGATTCTCAGGGGCTGCCACCTAAAGCCAATCCATCACCTCCTGAGGTCTCCGGGCCAGAAGCTGTAGAAGTTGGCTGCAACGGGGGTGCAGGCATGAGCCAGACCTATGCGTCTTTTGTCTAGATCACTTGGGGCTGGGATGAAAGGAAGGTCTGTATATGTGGCCCTTCCCCCTCCAGCATTTTCCTCTCTGTGGCCAGGATTCCCCTCCAACCTGAGGGGGGCAATCTGAGGCTCTCATTCTCAGGCATGAGAAAGTTGCTGGTTCAGCCACCCACTCCAGCACTACATCCAGAGCTCCCTGCTGACCAACCCTAGACTGCTCACAGGGTCAGGATCTTTTGGAATCCATTAGAATTGGCACACCAGCAGCTTGCTGACCACCGCCAGCCTGCATGCTGGCTACCTTCTCATATGGAAGGAAAACTATGCTCCCTTTCTTCAGATGAGAAAACTGAGGATAGAAAAGAGGCACAAAAAAGGCTGGCAAAATCTGCTCCCCCATTGATGGGGTGAATGAGCAGGGGATGGAGCCAGCAGCCCACTCAGGCTCGACTTCCAGCGCCTGCTTCTCAGAACCTCAGTTGTGAGGTGGCAGCAGGCCTGTGGCATTCCCACCAGTACCAACATCTGGGGCAAAGGGGGGGGCAGGGTGGGGTCTTAATTAAAATGCAGTGACTCTATTGGCACCAAAATAAACGTGACATTTATCAGAACCTGCTAAATCTATTCAGTGCTGGCTTCCTTCGGAAGCGCAGGGTTTGTGCCGTGGGCCTGCAGAGAAAAGGTCTCTGCCGGTGAGAAAAATGGGGTGGCAAGGACTGGGAAAGGAAAAGAGGGGAAGGGCAGGCCATGAGGGGGTGAGCTGCTTTACCCGGCCCCCTTCTCTGGAAAGTCTGTGAATCCTCTGCCAAGGGAAGGATGAAGGCAAAAATCAATCCCATGCAGCTACCTCTGCAAACAAGAATAGGTTACTGATTCCTGAGGAGGAAAGGAGACAAAAACCGTCTTGCTATCCTTAGAACAGGATTCAACTTTCTAGAGGCCCTAGAATGTTGTCCGTACTGATGTGGCTCCTGTCTTTTCTCAGTTACTGAGTGAGTTACTTTTCACTTGCACTCTGCAGATGGGGACACTGAGGACAGGGAGGAGAAGGAAAGGCACTCAAGATCCCTCAGCTCCCATTTGGTAGTTGGAATCCCAGATCTGCTAACGCCTGTAGCAGATTCCATTACAAGCACAAATGGTTGTGCTCAGAGGAACAGAAGCTGCTATCTGAGGCTGGATCTGCCAGCTGATGTCAGACAGTCTCTGCCCTTCTTGGGTCCTATCTCTTTTGCAAAACATGGTTCCTCAGATCCCATATTCTCATCAGCTCATGTATGTAATTACTGGGGGTGCTGGTCTTCCTCACTGAGGAAGATGCCAAAGCCATTTTCCTTGACCCGTGGGTCTGGGTCCAGGACTCTGGAGTAGAACAAGAAGCTTGTGATTGGATGCTTCTCACTCAAGTGGACCTTAGGAGTCAAATAGCTAGGAAGGGTATTCTATCTTACCTGCTGTGTGTCTTAGAGCAAGGTACTTAACTTCTCTGAGCTCCTATTTGCATATTATTTTGTTGTGAGACTTCTGAATGATGACAACAGCAAATGTGTATTAGGGAGTGTTATGTGTAAGGGACTGTGTGAAGAGTTTTACATGCTTGCTTTTGTTGTATTTTTTTAGATATCCTGTTAGAAAGCTCCTTCCCTCTCATTATAGAGGAAAGGAAAGGAATGAAGGCTTAATCTTAGACTCATTCTATCATGGTCCTTGGAGACAATAAAAACACAGAAAGTTTATTCCTTGTTCCTGCCTATTCTACAAATGGATCATTCATAAGGATCCTAAAATAGAAAATAAAAAGGGAATATAAAGTGACTCTACCTTTGGGAGTAAGTTACTTGGTTTCTGTTTAAAAGAAATGATACTTATACACAATGGAATATTATGCAGCTGTCAGGAGAGATGAAGTCATGAAATTTTCCTATACATAGATGGACATGGAAACTATTATGCTGAGTGAAATAAGTCAGAGGGAGAGAGATAGATACAGAATAGTCTCACTCATCTATGGGTTTTAAGAAAAATAAATGACATTATTATAATAATGCCCAGAGACTATATGGTTGAGGGCTAAACGAATCGGCTCACCATATGAAGCTCACCACCAAAGTGGTAAGTACAGTTAGAGAAATACCTACACAAACAACTATCATGACAATGTTAATAAGTGAGAGAAGTAAAATGCCTGTCTCCATACAGGCAGGGAGTGGGGGGATGGTGGTGGGAATATTGCGATGTTGCACTGGTGAAGGGGGTGTTCTTTTTATGACCGAAACCAAACTATAAACATATTTGTAATCATGGTGCTTAAATAATAATATTAAAAAATAAAAGAAATAATATTTGGTCCAGAGTGACAACATAGTGGATAAGGCACTTGGCCTCGCACTTCTTGGCCAATTTGAGTTTGATCCCTGGCATACCATATGGTCTACTGAGCACAAAGCTTGAGAAGTACTGAGCACTTCTCATTAATAGTCAGCCCAAGGAATAGCCACTTGATCCTTTAATCTTTCTGGAAAGGCCTTTGAAACACAGAAAGTTCAATCTGATTTATGTTGAACCCTGAGCTGCTTTTGGGTATGGAGCCATTTCAAGAGCTCTGTCTTAAAAAGCTCTTCATCTGAGTGGAGATCACTCCTGCTCCACCTTCCAGAGGAGCCTGAGGCAAACAGCCAGGGATCCCTTTGTGCCTCTTGCTGAGCTTCCTTTTTGACTCCAAAGGGTTAAAAGTGAAGCGAGAAGTGTAATGATTCCGGTACAGTTGACACATAATTACACATTTTGGTAAACAAGCTTAGAGGTTTTTTAGTGACCTCACCATGGCTTTGTGGTTTTACAGATAAACTCTCTTCCCCTTTACACTCAGATTTTAATTGGGATCTAGGGCTTGGCTGCAATTGTTCTCAGTGTTGTTCCTGGAGTTGTGTGTGTGTGTGTGTGTGTGTTTCTGTGTGTGTATCTGTGTTTGTATCTTGTGTGTATGTCCTGCAGTGTACCTAGCCAGGTCTGTACCAGTGTGCACCTCTGTGGCTACCACAGAACTCAGGGCACCACAAAGCTAAGACTCAGTAAACACAGGACTTTTTATGCCAAGAACACATAGACAAAGAGTGGAGTGACTCTTCATGTGGGGAGGAACCTACTTTGGTACAAGTTGAGTATCTAGACCCTGAGATGACTCAGAAGACCTTCCTGGGGATTGATTAACCAATCAATTCACTCATTAATAGGTACTACAATGACCCTTCCCATGCCACATTTACTGGAAAAAATGGCCCTGAACAAGGTAGATCCAGCTACAGACTGGCAAAGAAACATTCTTAAACTATCTAATATGCCAACAAAGCTGCCAGTAAGCCACCAAAGTGACCTAAAATACCGATCTTTACCCTAGATGAAAATTATTGGGGGGATGGGATCTTTATGCTGGCCAGAGAGATGCTATGACTCATAGAAACTAGAAATGAATAAGTGATAGCTTAAAACATCCACTTTTGTTAGACAGACTCGGGTACCTTCATGGGGGAGGAGGGACTGCCAGGGTCCAGCTCTCATCATAGGGGATCCTGGGTACTCACCTTCTTCCCCCATGACATACTTCCCTATAAGCCTCAAAGGGGGTGGATATCTCCAAATGCCCCTACTGGTGCTATGGCTGCCTGTCGCACACCAAGTCCTGCTGGACTGATTGGTTTGCTATGTCCCGTCCTCATACCCAGACTGCTGGACTTGGAGCTGGGCCACACTGCAAATCCTGCATTCTCTTCTGAAGTTGAATTTGGGGGCAAAGAAGCCCTCTGTTGGAACTCAGTCCCCCCCCCATTAGCACAATATTTTGCCAGCTCTGTCATTATCTCTTGGCAGAGAGAGGTTACTGAGGAGCATGCCCTGCACCCCTGAGCTTGCCTCCACCCTGCTGAGTGCTGAGCCACTGGAGCAGGCACTGCTGAAGGTTGAAGAGCTGCCATGAGGCAGCATGTTAAGTACCAGTTGGCTGCAGGGCAGGGCAGTGCTAATGCCTGGGTGGTGAAGGTTTAGGCCAGGTGTCTTAAGTGTTAGAAGATGAGTATGGGGCTCTGTGCCTCCTACTAGCATCCAACACTCAGTACAGACTATGTCCCACCCCAGGTTATGGGGCAGTGTCTCCAGCTCTGGCTCTGTGTCACCTTTACTTGTTCAGACATCTCAGTTTTCCCTTCTCTAAAGAGGCAGGCATCCCATGTTACCCTTGGAAGATAAAGAATGTGAACTTGTCGGGAGGGGTACAAGGCACAGGCTATACACTCCAAAAGGAGCATAGTTATGTGAGTTATGTGATGTGCTAGAAGGGGTTGATTCTGTTCAACTCCAAGTTCCATCACCTGCCTGCTGTGCAAACATGGGAAAGAGACCTAACCCCTCTGTTCTCATATGCACAATGGGGATGAAACTAGTCTCTCATCAGAAGGACAGTTGCAGAAAGAAAAGATGACCTGATTCATATAAAGGGCTCTATGCATTGTCTAGTACCTGGGAAGTGCTGATTACTGGTGGGGATTGTAGTGGGTGGTGATTATAGAGCGGGGTGGCTAATCTCAGGAGGGTTTATAAACTTTATTGTTACCTTTGATCCTGGCAAAGACATTGAATGATTCTGTATCCTCCTCAAATCTTTGCCCTTCTCCTGGCTATTGTGTTTGTATTTGATTTCTTGGGATCCTGCCAAATGGTACTCAGGGGTCCTGAGGGCACTCCTCATGATACAAAGCCAACTGGACTAGAGCTTCAATGCTCAGGCCCAAGAATATAGAGCTGCTCAGGGATCGATCACCAGTGTCACTCCTGGCAGTGCTTGGGAGGCATCCAAAGTTAACCCTGATCAGGCTTGGGGGACCATGGACCAGGTATTCATCTTCAGCCTGTACCATATCTCCATCTCCCTTCAACTGGATCTGTTGGGGTCAGCTCATGGTGAACTGGAGGCTCAATGTCAGCTCCAGGGTAGTGGGTATCAGGCAGACTCAATGTGTGGGAAGAGGATGGCTCTTAGACTCTGTTTACCTTGGGGGATAGAGTCTATTCCCAAAACCTAAGCAAGACCTCTCAGTGGGGAGTTGTTTGGCCTTTCAAAATAGGCAGAGGCTCCCAGGATGGTTCCTGGGCCAGGATAATGGGGGTGTTGCAGAGCTGACAAGGAAGGGACAGACTCCATACAAACTGCTTCCTCCTTCATAACAGTAGAGAGTAGATCTGAGCTGACATCCAGGGAAACCATCCAAATGCATTTGGTTAAAAAGTGTTTTAAGTGGCAGAGAAAAAGAGCCTCTGGACCACCGAGTCAATACTCTGTGGTATACCCTGCTTTCCCCAGACTCTACCTACAGACTCCCAGGCTTGGTGGTGTGGACAGAATGGGGCCCTCTGATCCCCTAT
Source organism: Suncus etruscus (assembly GCF_024139225.1). Classification (NCBI taxonomy): domain Eukaryota; kingdom Metazoa; phylum Chordata; class Mammalia; order Eulipotyphla; family Soricidae; genus Suncus; species Suncus etruscus. The sequence goes on along the minus strand of NC_064856.1, from coordinate 21,467,327 downwards.
TCTTCCCTAAGAGCTGCCCCACCCTATGCTCTGTTGTTGAGGGTATCCTGTCATTCACTTGGCCGTAGGTACTTTCTCAAAGTAGGTGAGATCGCCCCCTGGGGGACAATCATTGTCCTGGGGTGTGGAGCCCAGAAATGAGCAGTTGCAGAGCTGGGGACCTTGCCAAGACTGAATGTCCATCCTAAGAGACCTATCTGACTCCTTCCCCCCTCACGTGGCACTCCTCCATCTTAGCTCTGCTCCATGGATCTCAAGTGGCCTCTGGGCCTCTGTCCTCTGCTATCTCTGCTCTTGGCAGGCCACCCCTCTCTCTCTACAGCTGCAGGTTCCTGCAGCCACTCCAAACCAGTTGTCTGGAAGGTCAGCAGACCCTTGGTCTGCTGGGATCAGCAAAATCCTAAAACTCTGTCCATAAAACACCAACTGTGGTTCCTCTCTCGCCGGTGGCCTCCTACTGCCTCCCTCTGGTGCCAACTGCGGGTAATCAGCCTCCAGGTTTCCTGAGAATACTGGGGTTGGGTGGTGAGGATTCTCATGAGAAAGCATGTGCATGTGTGTGTTTGTGTGTTCTCAGCCTGTGCTGAGCCAGCTCCCAATCCCTCAGGGTGCCCTTTGCTGGCTCAGCTTTCTAGCCACAGACCACCTGGGTGGCCCCTCAGAGGGAAGTTGGGACCTCAGTACTGGAGGGACTAGGTGGGCGCGGCAGCCAAACCACGTTTCCTGGAGTGCTGTTTCCCAGCCCTGACTTGGCTCAGGATTCAGGGCAAGATGAGGACAGGCCAGCCCAACTCCTTCATGGAGCAGGAAGAACAAACGTGGGGTGGGAAGTGCACTGTGTCTGGGGACCCTGGACTATCACCTATTCAAGGCCCTTGCTTGGGGCTGTAACTCTGATGTTGGAAGTAGTGGAAGTGGGATACTGCTTAGGTGTGATGTAGAAAAGTGTAGAAGAAGGGGCTGCTTCCCCCATCTTCCCTATTCTCCTTTTCCTCTTGAATTAATACCAACTAGGAACTGTGTTTCTTTTTGAGGCAGACTTGATTCATATAATCCCACAATAACAACCATATAAAAATAAATATAATGCAGAATCTCAGGCTTCATGCAGGGCTCCTGTATTGCTATCAGCATCATATGTTTATTTCGTTTAGGGGCCATACTTGGGATGCATAGGGACTATGCCCAACTTTATGCTCTGGGGCTATTGGGGTTAAACCATATGGTACTGGGGTTCTTCCTGGGTATCTTGAATTCAAAGCCTAGCATCCAGTCCATTGAGTCATCTTCATGGACCCTTCAATCAGTATTTAAACAAGGCTCATGACTGATTCACATGAATGTTAATAATTCATGATTCAAAGATCTGAGATTAGTGAACCAGTTCCAGCTGAGGGTCACCCCACAACTTTCTTTTTATCAGCTCAGATATTTGGGTTAATGAACTGCTTGGAATCTCCATGTCTTCATTTATAAAGTGAGGAAAGTGAAAATCCATGCCACACTACCCATTATTGTGTGAAGTAAGTGAAATAATGTGCCCCTAAAGTACTTCCTGGGCTGAATTTGCTGTGTTTTCTGTCCTCTGGTATGATGCAAGATTCTCAGAAGTAAGTAGAAAAGGCAGAGTGTCCTGCCACACATGACCAAGGTCCCAGTTGAAGTGATATGCATGGGTTGTGGAGTGAGGCTTCTGAGGCTCACATCTTTTTTCTGCCTTTTTACTGGCTGGGTGTCCTTGTTTGCCCATCTGTGAAATTGGGTGGGTAGAAGGAGCCATAGACAGGACAGGATTAGATAGCTAACAGTCAGTGAGAAGTTGACAGCAGGTTCACAAACCTGGAACCAGCACATTGTCTCTCCCCTTAGATCCCGTTGATTGGCACAGGTCAATGCTTCCTGGATTCCAGGTAGGGAAACAGGCCCCTGTGGCTGGAAGCAGAAGGTTGAGGGCTATTGGGAGTGGGTTTGAAACAGGGCATTATAGGAATTCATTTTGGGAGAAAGTTTCTCCTTTCTCAGTATTGACATAACTATTGTTATCAGCATAGTGCTCCCCCCCTAGTCCCTTAGAGGCATGTCAAGTCCCTAGTGGGACTATGAATTACCAAAAGCAATGATCTTATATCTGCTCCAATTCTCCCAATGCTTACATACAAATGGGAAACCTTAATTTATACATTAGGCACCATAAAAGATGAGCAACAATAATTCAACTTAAAATGGAACAATCATTGCAATAGACCAGAATAAAAAGGATCTGTGGCCAGAGTGATAATACAGCGGGTAGGGAGCTTGCCTTGCAGTCTCCTAACCCAGGTTCGAGTCAATCCTGGAATCCCAGGTGATCCCCCAAGCCTGCCAAAAGTGATTCCTGAGTGCAGAGGCAGGAGTAATCCCTAAGCACAGCTGCATGTGGCTCTCTCCCTACCAAAAAGAAAACTATGCAGAATAAAAACAATCTTACTGTGCTGTATTTTTGGACTGCAGTTTGATGGCTGGTAAGCACAGAAAGGGAAATGTCAGGTCTATGAGGTATACTGGAGTGGTCAGGGTAGTGTTGGTACTTGACAAAGTGGACCATCACAGAGGCAAAATTCTCACTGCACAGGGGTGGGAAAGGAAGATCTTAGTGCAGCTGAGAAAGAATGAAATGGGGTGCAGTGTGGGGAAGATGCAACCAATGGGGGGGGCTGGAGGTACATCAGGGCAGTATCTTTGACTCAAAGGTTGGTAGGGTTTGGGTAGTGTCAGATTTTGGGGTGTACACAAACCTGAAGCCCCCAGGATTGTTGGGATGGGGTTTGACTCAGAAAGAGGATGCCAGACCCACTCTACCTCTGCACTCTCATACAGGCAGGGAGACAGAGGTCTAAGGTCCCATCAGGGAAACCCAGTGAGTAAGGGGGTGTGTGACTGGCTGGCGTCCCAGGCCTGGTATGGGGAGACCAGCTGATTACTGAGAGTTTCTTTTAGCCATTCCTCTCCAACTGTTTGTTGGGGTGCAAGTCAACTTCATTTCCAGTGGCATTCTCCCTCCTTTCATTTGAGAGACCAATTACAGAGCATTTTGCTCCACAATTACTGGTGTTAAAGCCTCTCAGTTCCGTCTGATGAATTTTAGTAGCAATTGAATGGAGGAAGCCATCATGAAAGAGATTGTCCAATTGAATCTGCCCACCCGCTGAACTGTGAATTCCAGCCCCCCCGGAAGTAGACACAGAAGCTTCAACCCCACCTCCTACACACTGAAGGGTCCTGCTCAGGTGCCTGTGAGTAATGGGTTATGGGAGATATTGCCAGCCAGGTAGCACCACCTCTTAGCACCTGGCAGGGAACTGGAGCTGGGGAGAGTCCTTCTAAGAAGGATGTTTCAGAGCTGAGAGTATATTTGCATTCTTGGTTTCATTTATTATTTACAAACAGCAAGTTCTTCTATAGCATGGACTGTGTCGTGGCCACTATCTAAGCACTTTAACAGATTCACTTATTTAGTCCTCATCACAAGCCCAGAGTTAGGAGTATGATGATTTCTATTTGTTGAGGAAACTGAATCTCAGAGAGTTTAATTAAAAAGTTCTAGATGACCTAGTCAAGCAGAAGGTTGAGCAATGATCTGAGAGCCTCTACTTGATTTTCATTATCTTGTGGCATCCTTCCTTGGTGTCGAAGGAAGACTCATAAGAATGTCTGTGAAGATTGGAGAAGCTGAAAATAGGGGTCAGCTACTTCTGGCCTGGAGTATCAAAGGAGAAGGGACAACAGAGTCTTGGGCATAAATTCCTAAAGAGAAGTCCCTAAGGAAGGCAAAACACTCAAGGGACAAAATGAGAGTCTAGGACTCTGAAGATAACTCCTTATGGAGGCTGTATCCAGACCTCAACACTTGCCTTTTGAACAGATAAAGCCCTTTTTCAGCTCCCTGTGCCTCTAGCAAGTGCCCATGGCAACTCTGAAGGAAAAAAAATTGGAGTTCGTCTTCTAGCAACTCCACAGATGTCAAGGAGATTAATCTGCTTCAGCCTTCACAGATGAGGTTTAACAAAAAGTGCTCTTGACCAAGATCACGTGGCCTATGGGTGACCTGCTCAGATTGGCTTTATTTGACATTCACATTCCTTCTCTACCTACTGTTCCTACTGCCTGTCTACCCAGACCAAACCATTGACAAAATTGGTGCTGGACTCCAAGATATGGCCTGTGAACTAGCCTGACAGGAGCCTGGCTGACTGGGAGCTAGCTCTATTATAATCTGGACTGAGTCTGAAAGATCTTGAAATTTACCCTGGCTCAGCCCTCTTGTAGCATTTGATAAATAGCTGACTATAAGAAGGTGAATGGGATGAGCAGTTTGTTGAGGACAAGAAGTGCTAGAATTTGAAATCCACCATCCAAAAAAAACAAACAAACAAACAAACCAAAACCACTTACCTGAGATTTCTGCTAAAATTTTCAGAGGAGGGAATCAGTACCTCCTGCCTGTACTACCCAGCAGTGAGTGACCTGGGCTGAGTTCTACTCCTTTATAATCTCTAGGTACCACTTTTGAGGACAGTGGAGTGACAGTTCCACAGTGAAATGTGTTTGACTGAGAAGTGTTTGGGGGCTCTCTTCCAAGCTCTCAGCTGACAACAGGCTGTGCCCCTACCCCTCCATAGTTCCACAGAAGGGTGCAGAGTGATGGCCCAGGGTCATGGCCTCTTAGAAAGGGGCATTAAGCCCACAGAACTTTTCAGAAATGGCCTGGTCAGAGCAGAGGGCACTGAGAGGCCACTACCAGTATGCTCATCACCGATAAAGGCAGACCCACAAAATGTCTACAAAATCCTGCCATTGCAAACCCAGGGACATGTAAAAGAAGCACACATTTGGAAAGCACTGTACACTCTGGTTCTCTATGTATGCATGGTTTGGAGCAATTTTTTTCCTTCTCTGCCTCAACTTCTTCATCTATAAAATGGGATTATATGGCTTTTGTGCAGCTGGAGTTAGGATATCACTGAGATGCTAAATTAGAGGAGGCCCTGTGGTGAGCTGGTAGGAGATGCAAGCTCTTCTCCCATCTCCCATTGCCATCCTGGACCAGTCCTTAGCCTGCTTGGCCTGGCTCCCCTCTCTTTAGGCTTCTGCCCAGTCTCCCCAGCCTATGGGCCATCGGCCGACACTATCATAAAAACACAGGCTGGATTTTAATTTGTAGAATGTTTCTTTCTTCCTTTTTTTTTTTTTTTTAAAGAAAAGCCTAATTAGGAAGCCCGTTAAATGCCTGCAATTCCAATATAATTCTATTAAATTCTCCCTGTAAAGTTGATGTTACAGACTTTTTAACAGATGTTTTAATTAGGCATTGTTATTAAAGAGAATACTGTAGAAATTAAAACCAGACCCTAAATGGGGGAAGAAAGGCACTTTTCTTGTGCTGGGTAAATGGTGGCAGCCGCCCAGCGAGAGCTGTTGGCAGCAGGTCACAAAAAACATGCAGGGAAGGCGGGAGGCGCTTGGTGCGAACCGCAGTGCTCAGCAAGAGCGGGAGACGAGATGCCCGCGCCTGCTCTGCTCAGCCAGCACCACCTCTGTCCCCATGCTGCCTCACAAAGGGAGAGGGAGAAGGAAAGGAAGAGTGGGAGAGGGAGAAGAGGGAGAAGCAGATGGAGAGGGAGATGGAGAGGAAAGGAGGGACAGGTGTGAGGGGGTGGCCCAATTAGATCCACCTCTTCATTCCTCCTGGCCCTGTGAATTTAACCCATTTTACAGAGAAGGAAACTGAGACTTAGAGGTATTTGGTCATTGACGAGGTGAACTCGAAGAAGTTTTGTGTTTCCCTCAAGGCTGGGTTTTCAGGTGCAGACCTGATGTCTTTTGGAACCTGGCTTATTACTGTAATAGCAGAAGAGTATTGGAGGTTGCTAAGCAAGGAGCCGGAGAGACCGAAAGACCTGTTTGAGGACTACTCACTGTCTGTCCTTAGAGACGTCATATTGAACCTCAGTTTTCTCACCTGTAAAATCAGGGAGAGTAAAAATAGGAGCTATTCAATCATGCACCTAAAGAAGATGTTGCAAAGAAAAAAAAGGAAGATGTTGCAAAGGAGGCAGAAATGATGGCAATGGCTGGGGACTGGACTCAGACCAGCAGAGAACACAGTCAGTCCAAAGTCTCTGTTCCCTACACTCCACAGCCTCAAATTCATCCCTATGACTGCTGTTGGCTCTACCCTGTTATCTGGAAAGTAATTTTTCCTTCAATACCAGACAAATAGTGTGGTTCAGGATTCTTCTCTAAGTAGGGAGGTGGGGGAAGAGTCACTTTTTGCCATGGAGATCCCAAGAACTTCAGCTCCCTGAGATAGACCAGTCTCCCGCACATTAGGCTCCATTAAGGAGAAAGGTAGAAGGGTTTTGGGACCTGAGTTCAGATCTTATTTCCTTTGAAGCCACCCTACGGGTATCCTCTGGCTACCTTATGGCCACCCTGTGGCCCCATTGCTATAATTATTGTTACTGTTCTTCACTCCCTCTGCTTCTTCTTCCTTTTACCTGATCCTTCTCCCTTTTCTCTATTCTTTTACATTTTTGTTACCAGGAACTACCTTGTGGGTGGTCAGAATAACCAGGACACACACTAAGGATCTGGTAGTTAAGCTCAGGGCCTCATGCTTGCCCTAGACTTTTCCTAAATTTTTGATCCATCTTCTGTGATGGACCTTTCTTGTCACTTCTCAGTATGAATTCCTAACAGAACAGCAGCCAGGGTTGCCCCAATGACTGCAGGTGGCATCAAGGTTTAAACCCGAAACTTTATGATTGTGAAACCTTATATCATAAAGTCATCTTCCAGGCTCCTTCCTCCAGCCTTCAGGTAAAGTGTGGGGGCCATGCATGTGACCCCAGCAGCACCAATGTGGCTGACTGCTCCTCTACTGTCTGGGGTGATATACTCAGTTATCTTTCATAGGGGGTGATTTTTCCTGTCCATCCTCCCAGACTGTCAGTCTGAAATTATTTAAATCATGCTTATTTGGGTCCTGTGACCCAAATAAACCTGCCACAAGCCCTTTCTGGAAAGCCTGAAAAGCAGAAAGAAGCCAAAAGGGACTCCTTCATGTAGCCGACACTGATCGATCCTTCTGAAGGAAGCTTTGCTGACCCTTCCTTCCCACTCATGCCTCTGTCTCCACCATTCATATTATCCTTCCAGGTCAAAGGCAGGGCTGCTAGAAGGGGCTCCATATTTCTCAGGATGACTTTTCCATTGAGACCTCTGCAATGTCAAAGACAAGCAAGTGAGGTACATTTTCAAGGGAAAATGGGCTTAAAGAGCAAGCTTATTTCTCTCTAATTGAAACAAAGAGAAAAAATAAAAATGATGCAGAAGTTGATGGAGGATGGACAACATGAGGTTCAGCTGAATTAAAAACTATTGGGCAGGTGTTCAGTTCATTGAACAGCTGACCCAGACAGGAACCCTAAGTAACCAGATTTGACCCTTAGCTCTGTGACTTCTCACTCATATGACTTGAAATGATGCCACTGAGACCCTATTTCCTTGTCTATAAAGTAGGGAGACTGGAATAGTTCTGTTCTATACAGTGATGTCCAGCAGGTGGTATAAAGTAAACTCAAACTGGAAAGACAGGAGAACAAATTCTTCCCTAGAGCCTCATAAAAGGAATGGAAGCTGCTGGCACCTTTCATTGAACCCTGTGAAACTCATTTGAACCTCTGACCTCCATAACTGTAAGCTAATACTCTAGGGGGGTTTTAGTCACATAGTTTGTCACAGAAGTTAGAGAAACAGAAGCTAGCAGATATCTCTTCAGAGGGCCAAGACTTTTAGGAGAGCAGTGAGTACCATCTAGCTCCATCATGATTTTGTGTTTACAGGACTGGATGTCTGGATGATGATTAATAACCACACACTATCCCTTATCCAGCACTTCCTTCTTGGGTGGGTTAGAAATCATAGATATTAACCTGTTAGCTAAATATAACATAGGAGGAGGTGAACTCTGAGAAAGAACAAAACTTGCACCTATTCTTGCTTTATTGAACAATTGTCCTGTGAGAAAATAAATAGAATAGGAATCTCACAGAAGGGAAGTCTTACAAAGCAAGAGTCAGAGGGAACTCGGACCACTCAACCAAAACTGGGTAATTCTTGTAGCATTTTCAGAAATCATACTTTTTCCATATTGAGGTCTGCTTAGTCCAATTCTCTTCCAGGGAAACTCTGAATCAGCACTGATCAAATGGAACTAGATTATGGACACAAATAGAAAGCTAATTCCCTTTTTATCAACATTAAAGCCAACTATACCAGAAATAGCAAAGAGAGTGAGAATAAATGAAAAAAAAAGGCTATTCTAGTACTTTGTCATTTTATAATAATTTAAGTTTCATGTTTTTAGCCATAGCCTTTCTAGCTAATTTTTAAATAATCTACTTTTTTCCCTCTAGAGATGGTGATGTTGGGTCAACCTGGGAAAGTCTGGGACTTCATCCTGCTTCTTAGTTCAGGCATCACTCCTGGTGGTGCTCAGGGGAACCATAGGAATTGTGGAATTGTGGAGATCATATTGGAATCAAACACATGTAAGGCAAGTGCCTTCCCACTGTAATGTTCCTATAGCCCCTACATCCTTTTAGTCTTAGAAATCAGTTGATTCTAAACACTCTATGTGGTTCTGTTAAGAATTTCAAGAACAAAAATATGAAGCATTTGGATGTATTTGAGTTAAAACAATAGTCCTCTTATTACCCAACAAATAGTTATTGTGAGTAAGACAAAGTTCTGGGCATTGTCAGTTAATCAGGGATTAAAATTGACATGGGTCCCAGCTCACAAGCTCTCTTTTAATAGGGAAGAGAATAAAAACAATAAAACAATAATAACAGCACTGAAAAAAACCAATTAGGGGAAGCTGTGTCAATATGCTATCTTTGATACATTTTTGTAAATCTAAATGAAAACTTAATCATCATATATACATATATACCTATCTAACCTATGTTATGAAGAAAATTAAACCAGGACAAGGAATAATATGAGATGGGAGAAGTTGTAGTTTTAAAAACTCTGGTCTTTTAGAGAAAGCAACTTTTAAGCAAAGATTTAAAACATCTTTTGAAGAGCAACCTACATGTCACAGGGGCATCACTGTCAAAGAATGCACCCATTAGAAAAAATGGTCAGTGCAAGATTATGAGTTCCCTGCCTTGAAAACTCCAACATTCACAACCCTGTTGGAGTCCTCTCCCTGTTGAGAGAGTTGAGTTATTTGATCAATGAGACAAAGGTCTGCAATCTCATGGTGGAGTCCTGACAAAGTACACAGTTTGGGTCATGAGATATCTTTTAGATAGAGACATCTACCTTTTTCTTAGAAACTTGGTGCATTTTTCTATAAAGTTAAGAAGGAGATGAAGTAGCTAATCCAGATCACATACCCTGCTTTCGATAATCCCCTTACCCTGTTTTCAATAAACACAGAAGCACACACCCTGTTTTAAGCCCCTCTCACATCCGACCCAGGATGACCCAGGGTCCACACCTTTCCCTTCCCTAATATAAATATTTCTTTCCCACTTAAAATAAATGGAGTTACTCTCCCTAAGTGGCCGGTGGATGCTTCTTTGTGAGTACTCTGCTCGCCTGGGATCTGACTTTACCACTGACTTGGACATCTTGGGATCTGACTTTAGCAGCACCATTTGCAGATCACTGATCTCATAGGAAGTGGGCATGTTGTGAAGACCCTCTAGCAGCCTGTGGGAGGGCCCCACAGAGAGGCACTGATTGAGCTTCTCACTGATGGGAAGGTGGTCATCTGGGAATCAGATCTTCCAGCATTGACACCATCATGGTCCCACTAGACTTCTATGTGGAGAGTTCTTAAGACATACTCACCTGTGAAAATTTAAAGTTGCTTATTATTTTAAGCAGCTACAAGTTGGGTGAGTAAATTACCAAATAGTAGATAAGCATTTAATATTCAGAGGTGGGATTATTTTCTGGGTTGCTGGAGAACGAGCAAAGAGGTAATGTAATTGGTGTGTCAGGAGATCAGAGGAATTAACTTTCCTCCTATAGAAAAAAGTTTCCTCTCTGTGGGTACCACTGCTTAATAGCACTTCTCCTGAGTGTTTTATAGACCCATATCTTGAGGACCAGTTTTGAAAGTCTACTTTCCTCGTTTCTATGATCTTCAGAGATAGAGATAAATCTCTTCTTCCCAGGAAGTCTGTGGGGGGTCATCCTTCCTGAAGTGGTTTCAGGGAGAGCTCATACTGAAACTGGGCCAATGTCTCTCTGGGCATGTTTTTAAAAGGTCAGATTTATTTTGGTAGAGTACTAACATAGTTTTAAAGTGAGGGAGAGAGAGAATTTGGTTAATTAAATACAATTTATTCAAGGAAGCATTTGCAGAGGAGGTGAAGTTTGAGAGAAAACCAAAAGATGGTTCAGGGTAGTTGAACAAGAGGTAGGGTAAAGTTAGTGGAAACACAAACAACAGTGATGAGGGCACAGAAAAAGGTCTGATTTCTGTAAATATGTTGTCATTGGGTGGATACTGGAATGGAGTGGAAAAGGGAAGATGCTGAAAATGGAGTGGTATAGAACATGACCACGGATTCGAATTATACCCTACCGTCCAGACATTCTTCTCCACCTGTCACCATCCCTCAGAAATATTATCATTATCCACAGGGGTTCCAAATAGTGGCCAGGCTAAATTCCAGTTAGAATAATTTTGGCTTATGAGTCATAAAAATCTATATTCCATGTTGTAGTTAGGAAGAAAGGAGACTTATTAATTCATATAAATAAAAGAGCCATAGAACAATTGATCAAGAATTGTCCTCAATCTTTCTTTTGTCCTGACTTTTTGCTGTGTTGGCAGCCTCATCCTTAGATTTCAAGGGGTACCTGTTCCTTTCTAGAACTGAATCAGTAAGACAAGCACAAGTAACTTGTCCCAGAAAACCCAAAGTCTTGATCTTTATCAGTGGGTGATTTGGCATGTGTAGATCACATGCTCATCACAGCCACCAGTGGGTGTAGAGATTTGGTTGGGCAGATAAAGTCATGCAACAATCCTGTTAAAGCTCATCAACTGACGCTGGATGTGGGGTGACTTCTCAGAAGGACTTAGAGAACTAACTAGCTAACATGTGACAAGACATTATAAAAGGGGCATATCTAGAAGAATGGTCAAAAATTCTGATTTATAAGGTATATAAGAGAGCATAGCCAGGGCATTACATCTGCATACACTAATGTGTGCTACTGAAAGGTCCCCCTGGAAAGAGTCAGATTGAAACAAGTGAGTATTGATTCTGTGGGGTGAGTATGAGGGCTTTCCCTCTTGTTTCATCGTTCTTGATGCCATACTACTGTGAGTCTTTTTGTTTTTGAACAAACAAACAAATACCTAGAGGTGTTCAAGGAATACTCTTCGTTGTGTGCTCAGGAATCAGTTCTGGCAGTGTTCAGGGGGCCATCTGTGGTGTCAGGGTAAAACCCAGTTCAGTTCCATACGGAGTGATAATCTTACCTGCTATACTAACTTTCTGACCCCAATGATTGTATCTGTTAACCCCATTGTAGTAGTGGCAATATTGATAAGAATTATCATAGATACACTCTAAAAAGTATTGATTTAAAATTCTTTGCCCTCAACTTAGAGAATGTGACTTTTGGGGGCAGTGTTCAGGGGTTACTCCTGGTCTGCCTTGGCTCTGTGCTCAGAAATTGCTCCTGGCAAGCTCAGGGGACCATATGAGATGTCAGAGATCAAACCTAGGTTCATCCCGGGTAAGCCACTTGCAAGGCAAGCGCCCTACCACTGTGCTATCTCTCCAGTCCCTAAGAGAATGTCAGTTTTTAGTTGGTGATACTGGGTCAGTGGCAAAGAATTTTGCAGGAATAAGCTATATTCTGTTTTTATCTACTGTCTCCCTGGTAGAGTCCTTAGAGTTCTTTGTCTAGCCAGCAGATAGGAAAAGAGAAGGTAAATGGGGCATTTACTTCTTCAACACTTTTGCAGGGAGTTCAGAGGTCAGGAGGACATGCTGCTTCCATTAGGGACAACTACTCATCTTCTTCCTTTTAGATGAGAAGAAGCAGAGCCACCCTAGATGAGTGCCCATAATCTAATTGTGCTCTTATGTAGCATGAATCCTGCATCTTTGGAGAGAACCTAGTCACTACACTTCCAGGTAATGCCCTTCTAGATTGTAGAATTAATTCAAAGTTATAGACTAAACTGTGTGGAGAATTTATTGCTGAAAGTAATTGTGGCACCACTTCTGGTTTTAGGCAGGGGAGAGGAGAGACACATCATGACCATTTTGCTCTATAGAAAAGCAGGAGATGATGGAAGAGATGGAAAGGATGGAGGAGTTTGGTGAATGCCTAAGTTTGGCTAGGTCCCTGATGGTCCTACTCCTGTTCCCTTTTTGAAAGGTCCAGCACCCAAAGGTCCCTTGAAATACTCCTACAAAACACCTACAACTCACCATCTACATTTGAAAACAGTGTTTATTGACTCCTTAACAATGTCATGAGAGAAGTGTTATTACCATTTAAATTTAAAATAAAAGTGCTCATGAATGGAAAGTGGCTTGATCAAGATGCTTGTGCCTTTTGTGGATTGCCACCTGCTGATCTGTACTAAGTAAGTTTATGGAACCTCTGAGGGGTCAAGCCTGCATTTGCCCTGAGGCATGGCATCTTTTTGCTTAGAGCAGAGTTCTAGGACCCATAGTTATGAGGCCTGGAATTTGATTGCCATTTGTAACTGCTGATCCCCAAGGATTAGACTCTATGTCCTTCCTAGTTTCTGTACTCTTCCCATCCTATTGAGTCACCTCCAAGATTAACAAATTTGCTCTAAAAGTCTCCTCACTGGGCTTCCAGGAGTTTGCTCTGTGGCTCCTGGCCCTGGTGGGAGAGGATCACAGGCCTGCTCCCCAGGCTGAAGGAGCCAGTTGTGCTGACTGGGCAGATGGGCCCACGCACTGGGACCTGGGGAGATTGAGAAGAGAAAGTGGCTGAGCACAGCTCCACCAGGCCTGGTGATTTATGAGGAGCTGATTCCATGGGCCATCTGGACCAGGAGCTTCAAGAAGCACATCCTGTGTGCAGGTGCAGGCCGTGTGGGAGCCCTGCCAGGGAGGAGGAGAAGGGCTGCCTGGGAGGGAGGGGGAAGAGGGAGAAACAGGAAGGCAAAAAAGGGGCAGCAACGTGAAAAGAGCCCAGCAATAAAATCAGATAGATCTGAGTTAATCTTCTTGTTGAAACCTTATTCAGGATCCTGATTGCTTGGGATCTCAGTTTTATGAACTTGAAAATGGAATGACAATGATGCCTGCTGTATTGTTGAGAAATTTAAATGGATTATTTCTTCTAAAAGTAGCCAGCCAATCCTTGGAAGGAAGGAAGTTGCTGTTACTGAGCACATTTCCTGTGCCAAGCATTCTGTCAGATCCTAGGACAACTAAAACTGTAAAAGAATTTGCAGTCTAGTGGGAGAGGTAAATTGTTTTGTAGCATGAAAAATATTTATAATGAACTCTGAGATCATGGGGTAAGAACAATTGGTAAAATCTGAGCTGGACCTTGAAGGAGACCCAGGAGCTCTCTCACTTAGTGAGGTGGGAAAAGGAGAAAGCTGAGCAAAGGCTCTTTTATTTACAACTCCAGCCCTGAGTAATACACTGTGCCTCAAACCCTGCAATTCAGTTGTCTGCAGAGGATCTCTATTTGAATGGCTAATGAATTTGAAAACTTAGCATTGTCAAAGCAGAACTGGTCCCTTGTCTTCTTTTTACTTGCCTCCAATCCACTCAACTTTCTTTTATATCTTTCTTCTCTTATAAATGGTACAACTCATGTCATACAAGTCATAAAATCTCAAAAACATTAATCTTTAATTTTCTTTGATGATCATCATGATGAACCACCTTGTACAATTTGGTCTTGACCTCAGGCCACTTCCCCCTACCCCAGTACAATCCAACTTCAAGTCCTCTTTGTCTCTGTCTCTCCTGTCCACCCAGAACCATTTGCTCTTCTCCATCAATATATTAACCACTAGATATAGAGTCTAATTCAAAGCAAGGTCTTACCCAGGCAACTACAACAGGCTTCAAATTTGGTTCTCTGTTCTCAATAGCTCTCTTTTAGCATCAATGCTCTCACAGCTGCCACAGTGATCTTTACAGGATAGAAATTAAATAAGAACATTTCCCTTTTGAAAACCTTTATCAGACAGTACTTTTCACACCAATTTTGCTTAACCTTTCATCTTAATACATGGTGCTGTGTAGCAACAGAGTTTATTTCTTGCTTCAAGATTCAGGATTGGCTGAGACTCAGCTGATCTCTGTGAAGTTGGCTTCAGATTGAGGGTTAGATCCAGTTCTGCTCTATGTGTCTCTCATTACTACTTGAGGCATTTCTCGGAGTAAAACCTAGGGGCCTTGGGAATCAAGCCCATCTGTACAATGGTATTTCACCTCTGAATACAACATCACCCCACTGCTCAAACCAAGTCATGTAACCAAGTCCAAAAGTCAAGGATAAAGAAAGTATACTCTGTCACCATGAGGCCATGGGAAAGGTCTAGAAATATAACTTGTTTTAATGAAATGATAAATTAAAACCAATAATGAAGTCTTCATTAAGGGCTTTAAATGACACTCCATTAAGCTTATATTAAGCCTTATGGCCCAAACTTCAACCCCTTTAGGATATGACTCTTGAAAGGTCTTCAACCTCAATTTCTACCTCTTTCTCCATCAGTGATCTTGCTTCAGTAATGCTATTTTCTTTGCTCTTACTTATCTTGGGACATTTGCTTTGTTGTAATTTCTCTCTGGAACACACTTTTCCCAGAACCTCACATGCAAGACTGTGTCTTGATGTCAGGACTGAGATGAAATATTACCTATCCTTCTGGAGCTTGTGAAGAAGGATGCAAATTGTCAGGCCTCTCTCACTCCCCTTTAGAATTTTTGTAAGTGCAGTTATAGCAGGCTTCAGGAGTTTGGTTCTAAGAAAAGACTGAGTAAGTTGAGCCTGGTGCTAATGTTCATCTACTCTGAGAAACCTTGCTAAGTTAGGAAGGAATGTGGATGCTCTAGAAAGAGTAGCAGGAAGCATTAATTTGTTGGGGGCATCCAGGAAAGCTTTTTAAAAGGCAGAAGATTCAAGATATGAAGCTCACCACAAAGAGTGGTGAGTGCAGTTAGAGAAATAACTACTCTGAGAACTATCATAACAATGTGAA
Source organism: Suncus etruscus (assembly GCF_024139225.1). Taxonomy (NCBI): domain Eukaryota; kingdom Metazoa; phylum Chordata; class Mammalia; order Eulipotyphla; family Soricidae; genus Suncus; species Suncus etruscus. The sequence goes on along the minus strand of NC_064856.1, from coordinate 21,452,035 downwards.
TGAATGAGGGAAGTAAGAAGCCTGTCTAGAGCACAGGAGGGGGTGGGGTGGGGAGGAGGGAGATTTGAGACATTGGGAATGTTGTACTGGTATGATGGGGGGTGTTCTTTACATGAAACCCAACTACAATTATGTTTGTAATCACGGTGTTTAAATAAGAAATTATTTAATTAAAGAAAAAGGCAGATGATGAGGTCAGTCTCACAGGACATGGTTGAGATGGTTAGGCAGACAAGACTGCATGTGCTGAACTTCCTCATGATTCCTCTAGCTTCCAGGATCCCTCAGCCCTCTTCTCTTAGAGTTTGCTGGTACTACATGCCAGTGAGAGCAAGACTGATGACATTATATATGATCATCCTTTAAGCCTCTGGAGACAGCCAATTCCACAGGAAGTCTTAGAAAGCCTTTTCTCTCTAAATGATCTTTTTTAGTGTCTGTCACCCAGAGTTGTATAGATTTTATATCATCGATGAAATCCTATTAAGATTTTATTTCCTTATTTTCCTTTTATGATGACTGGGTTTTCCTTCCTGAAAGGTTTCGGAAGTGGGTGTGCCTTGGTTATGGTAGTTGGACCCTGAAAAAGGAGGATGAGCAGTTGGGGCTGCCTAGATACTCAGAGCTGGCTGGCAGCATCCTTCAAGTTCCTTTGGACTTCATCCACCAGCAGAGGGATCCTTTTTGGAATATGGCTTCTTAAACATATTTCCACTTACTATCTCTTTTCCCCTGAGAAAAATTTTCATGATTCTGGTAAACACATTAAATATTTACTAATGATAAATCATAAAGAAGGTTATTTGGTAGGAAGTGAGGTAGTATGGTGTGTAGGACACTTACCTTACACCTGACCAACCTGGTCAGTATTCTATATTGTCCTCGGAGCCCCATCAGGAGTGATCCTTGAACACCATCAGGTGTGGCCCCCCAACAAAACAAAAAGAAATTTGTTTGGGGACAAAATGTAAGGTTATTCACAAGTCTCACATCTAATTATGTGACTCCACATGGGATCAAGTTTAAGAAACTCAACTCTAAAGAATTCTATGATCCAGGAGCTGCAGGCTCCATGAGTGTAGTAGCAGGAGAAATGAGACAGGAAAACAACTTCCACTTTTTGGGAAGTTGGTTGTTTGGGGTGCTACCTATTTGTGAGGGAAGCCCTTATCTTTTCTGAACCTAATTTGCACTTGTGTATATACCTGTTTTGATGAGGAGAGCTGGAATGAGAGCCTTGTAGATGTAGAATGACTGCTTATTCTCTTCTAGATCAGGCCAGTGATGCTCAAATGCTCCAAGCACGCCCTAACTTATGGTGGGGTTGCATTCCAATAAACCCATCATAAGTTGAAAATATTGTAAGTCAAAAAAACATTTAATGGACCTAAGCACCTGAACATCATCACTTAACCTAGCTAGCCTGAAAGACACTTAGAACACTTCCAACACAGTCGAGCAGTTATTCTAAGTTTCAGCTTTTCTCTTCTCTCACCAGAGGCAGAAGACAGGGCATTCTGCAGACATGATAGCATGAGAAACCATACTGAAATCCAAACAATGCTGACAGTGCAATACATATTGGTTGTTCCTGGTGATCCAGGACTGGCTGGGAGCAGTGGTTCTCTTCTATTATCCATCATCAACGAGAGAATTTAGTTTATCATAAGTTGCTAGTCTGAGAAAAGATAAAAACTTCTGGTTCAGTAGCAATTACATATTTGCTACTACTGAATACTTACTTATTACTTTTGTACCATCATAAAGTTGAAAACTAATTTATCAAACATTTTTAAGTTCATACTATTTGAACTTTGGATAAAAAGTAAAGTATGAATACCTGGATTCTGACTGAAATTAGCAAAGCCATCCTGACCTCTGACTTCAGCTCATGAAAATAGCAGTAGCACACCAGGAAAGCCATTCACATATTAATAACAAGTAAGAATTCATGAGAGAGACTTAAGTCTTCTATTGGGGACTTCTTATTAATTCACTGGTCCTCAACCTTGACTGCTTATGAGAATTACTTGAGATGACAATACAGCCCAATCAAGACTCAGAAAGAATCATCAAGGACAGAGGTAGAGTATTAAAATGCTGATTAGTTGATTCTGAATTTGCAACCAGGTTGAAAGTCCCCTTTTAGGTCATTCATGAATCCATCTTGGAACACCCATATACCCATGTTCCCTCATTTGCCCATAAAGGCATCGCATAATATTCTGTCAAGAAGAGACTGGTACTATTGCAGGACCATATTAACAAAATTTGCCCACAATGCCAGGGGTTACTACTTAGTACAGAATCCAGAATAGTACTGGAAATGATGCTGTGTGTGACCCAATCCACCCCCCGCCCCCGCCAAATAGTAAACAATCTGCTCTCTAAAGAAGAAGGGAAAAAGGGCTTTGATTTAGAAACTCTTTCCTACATTAGGATTTCCATGTTCCCTCCCACTGCCACCCCAGCCCCCATTCCTAACCTGCCACTTTAGCAGACACCTTTTAAGTTCGTTTGTTGCAGTTTGTATCTCTTTCTTTCAGTGTTGTTGACTTTGTAGGCATACTTCTCTGTTACACCACCAAGGTGTAACATTTGACCATTTAACATGATGTTAACTAACTTGCAAATTTCCTGAAAGAATTGAACTGTTTGTCTCTCTGTCTCTCTCTTTTTCTCCTTTGAGCTAGTACGGATTGGCTCTAGCTTCACATTGCTTGCAAATATTCAAATATTTTGCTAGATTTATATAATTAAACTTTGTAACAAGTTTCTATCTTTATGGTATATCATGAGACAAACTTGGTGGTAGGGTATGTGCCAATCGCTTGGATGTTTTTTTGACGGGTCTCTGTGTGGGATACCACTGCTTTGGCTCATATTTTGATGAAAATGTTGCAGTTCTACTCCTTACAGAACAAATGGAAGTGTGACTCAGAGTTCACAATCCATGAAGCTGATTTCATATAATTTTGACAGTCTATCACATCTCTCACAGTTAGATATTTTCCCCTCTGAGACGGCAGAACTTCATGTTGAGATGAGATCTGTTTTCCTTTGATACTTTCTGCTGGGCTACCTTCCTCTCTCTGGGTTTCCACAAGCTTAAGTTCAAGGCTTCACTATATATGCACCTTATAAATTTCCTCGCATAGTGCTTCCAGAGGAAGTTCGGAGATGTTCCAGAGATGGAGCTTGTTGGTTCTCAATATCTTCTTGACACATGAACTCAGACCTGAATGAAGGATCAGTAGTTCCATTGGAACAGAGATATCTGGCTGTTTGGAGCTTGGCTACTTGCTGCATTTGGCCACCCACTCTCTCTGCATGTGTGGGGAAAGAGATATATTATGCTGGAGTTTTGGTCTGTGTGTGAGAAGAGATTTACTGTGCTAGAGATTTGATCTTCATGGGGGAATATTCAAAGTTCCTCTTTACAGAGATGCCATGTAGGCTCTGGAGGGTGGGAGCTAATATCTAGGCGGGCTGGCAGAGAGGTAGATACTAAGGGCAGAAGGCTATCCATAGTTTCGGCCCATATCTTACACAAACCATGAGTAAATGAAAGAACACTAGCATTTTATCCCAGTGAATGAAATTGTATGTCTTGCTATGGTTCTGTAAACCTGTTCTCTGGATGGCACTGAGCCAGAAAATTAGCACTGATCAATGAAAAGGGGAAGAAGGATGAAACAAAAGTTAAATCTCAATTATGCTCCAAATGAGTGAGGTAATGTTACATCTTTAATTGTGAGAGGACTGGGATCTAGAAGAAGGGAAAAATGATTGCTTGAAAGAATTCCGCATCTTTGGGGCTGAAGAGATAGTGCAGCAGTAAAGTGTTTGCCTTTCAGGGACCAAAGAGATAGCACAGCCGCATTTGCCTTGCATGTGGCCTACCTGGAGAAATCCAGTTTGATTCCCAATTGTTTCACAATGGTCCCCCAGTTGCCAGGGGTGATTTCTGAGTGCAAAGCCAAGAGTAACCCCTGAGCACTGCTAGGTGTGCCCATAAATCAATCAATAAATAAAAAATTAAAAAAAAGGGTGTTTGCCTTACATTCAGTTTGATCCCCCAGCATCCCATATGGTCTCCCAAGCAGAAGTCATTCTTAAGTGCAGAGCCAGGGTAACCATTGAATGTTCTTAGGTATGGCCCAAAATCAAAAAAGAAAGAAGGAATGAGAAAGAATTAAAGGAAGGAAGGAAAGAAAGAAGGAAGGAGGGAAAGATACAGTATCTTAGTTTAGATTTGCCATTGATTTTTTTATTTTAATTCCCTAAACAGTCCATAAAGGCCCTATAGAGTACTCTCCTCCCACTGTTCTTGTCTCTACCATATGTATGATTGAGAAGCAAACTCCTTTGTCTTACTTTTCTGCTTACCAACATTAGTGCATTCTGAGTAGTGTCTAGGGATGAATGTCTGTGGGCATTACGTTAGGAACTCAAACTTCCCATCTGCTGGAAACTAGAACTGTGGTATCAGGACATAGGAAGTTTCTATGTAAACCATAGCTAAACTTGCTTTTGTAAAATGATAAAAGTAATTTCTTGTATTTGTATGAAACAGAAGACTGAAATGTTTCTCTGAAATGTCATTGACTTAAAAAAGTACCCCAAAATGTGGAGAGAAAGGAACTCTTATCCACTGCTGGTGGGAATGCTGTCTAGTCCAACTTCTATGGAAAGCGATATGGAGATTCCTCCAAAATCTGGAAATTGAGCTCCCATTTGACCCAGCTATTCCACTCCTAGGGATATACCCTAAGAACACAAGAATACAATACAAAAACCCCTTCCTCACACCTATATTTATTGCAGCACTATTCACAATAGCCAGGCTCTGGAAACAACCAAGATGCCCTTCAACAGATGAATGGCTAAAGAAACTATGGTACATATACACAATGGAATATTATGCAGCCGTCAGGAGAGATGAAGTCATGAAATTTTCCTATACATGGATGTACATGGAATTTATCATGCTGAATGAAATAAGTCAGAGGGAGAGAGAGAGAGAGAAAGAGAGAGAGAGAGACGCAGAATAGTCTCATCTATGGATTTTAAGAAAAATAAAAGTCATATTTGCAACAATCCTAAGATAATGAGAGGAGGGCTGGAACTTCCAGCTCACTTCATGAAGCTCACCACAAAGAGTGGTGAGTGCAGTTATAGAAATAACTACACAGAGAACTACCACAATCATGTGAATGAATGAGGGAACTGGAAAGCCTGTCTGGAGTACAGGTGGGGGTGGGGTAGAAGGGAGGGAGATTTGGGACATTGGTGGTGGGAATGTTGCACTGGTGAAGGGGGTGTTCTTTACATGACTGAAACATAATCACAATCATATATGTAATCAAGATGTTTAAATAAAGGGAAAAATGTAAAATAAAAAAATACCCAAACAACTACTTTTTCCTTAAACTCTACTAAGAGGCAGAATAATGGATATTGAGTTTAGTGATTTGCTCTAAAAAAATGCAATCACTGGGACAGTCCTTGTCAGTCATTTGGAATGGAAACCACCATACTCTTCCAGATACCCAAAATGGAAGACTTATTCCCCATTTGGCAAAACCTCTCTCTTTTTTTTTTTTGACATGTTCAGAGTGAAATTGCATTAATAAGTAGGTATCAAGCAAAAAATTACTATTTATGCACTTTCCATAGTCTCTGTAAACTGAGTTGCATGTAGGGCTTGTATCAATAAACATCTCTACCTGCAGGTTTTCAAGACAGATTAACTGAGAAGAGCCATTATGGGATAAAAGAAGAAGGCATGCTGGGAGAAAAATGAAATCAAACATTCACCTATGCAAACACTTCCTTCCTGGAGACTATTTGGATTTTAATTTTTTAATATAAAATAAAATACAAGATGTGGGTCCTGTTTGGAGATAGCTCACATCTGTACCATAATGAGACAATTCTCCAAAGCACAGCTCTCAGTGGGGTATTTATTTAATTCATATTGGTTTTGGACCACTGCCTGTAACGAGGAAAGATACGAGGAGAGGCAGGAGATGGCAGTTGGAAGTCTGCACCTTTTTGAACATGAAAGTACAAAAGGGTCATGCATGTATTTAGGTTTTAGTGAAAATTCAATAACTTTAGCTGCAGACACTCTGCTCCGGAACACTAATAAAGATGGGGGGAGCTAATCACAGGCTCAGAGTCGAGCTTCTTAGATATGAAGGTTGGAGCACTGCCAGGTGCAGTTGGCTCAGTGCTGACAAATGGCTAGGTGGCTTTCTGCACACAGGCAAAGGGAGAAGAGGGCATCTTTCTCCATCATGCAGCCTCCCTGGGGCCCTGCACACACCCAAAAGGTCCTGCTCAAGTGAAGTGCCTTGTAGGGGGTTTAAGCAAGGTTTCTTTGACATGTGTCGAGAGTAACAATAGGTCAGGCTTAAAAATTGAGGATTCTTCTCCAGACCACACCAGTTCTGTCACTTTGCTAATTAGTGGCACGGGACCTCATCAATGAGCTTGAGTTTGAGTTCAAAAAGTTTGAGCCCAAAGACCTTAAGGAAAGACTGATCACTAGCAAGAAGCTGTAAGCTTGGCCTCCAGAAGAAGAACTGCTCCAGATTTTCTAAAGTTCTCCCTCTTACCACCAGCCACAGGATTTTTTTTTCCTTGTGGTAAGATGTCTGAGCAGTTGATCTCAATCATGTCCTATGCAAGTTGCAACTTCAGGATTTAAATCCAATCTGAAGGCAAGGACCTCATTTTGCCCAGCGGAACTGATGGGATTTCTAACTCAGGAGGAATCCTGAATTTATGAAATAGAAATTTGAGATGAGGTCTCAGCCAGTCACTTGCTTGGTTCCTGAACTTGTTTGCAGAATCAGTTTGAAAATTTCAGCATTGCCACCCCTACCCCCACCTCCACTGGCAAGTTGTTAGCATCCTCAAGGATTAGTATTTCCTGGGTGCTTTCTGTCCATATTGGCCAAAGGATACCACCATCAAAAAACTCAGCCATGGGGGCTGGAGAGATAGCATGAAGGTAAGGCATTTGCCTTGCATGCAGAAGGTTGGTGGTTCGAATCCCGGCATCCCATATGGTCCCCCGAGCATGCCAGGAGCGATTTCTGAGCATAGAGCCAGGAGTAACCCCTGAACGCTGCTGGTGTGACCCCCCAAAAAATAAACTAACTCAGCCATCTTCCCTCGAACTGGACAGTCTGCAGTCACTTGAAGCAGTCTTGCCTGTGATCTGGATGCTCAGGAATGTGACTATAATTATAACTGATTATTGCATAGGCATGGAGCATGGACAGCCATGTCCCTATTGTGATAGCTACCTGGCTTAATGCATCACTGCTCTCATTTGATAGATGAAGAGAGGGACTTGGTTCCATGTCTGTGTAAGTTCCATGGTTCTGTGGTTAGCGCTCACCAGGGAGGTGCTGAGTTGGATATCTATGGTGTTCTATGGGGGTACACTGGGCATTTGGGCTTTTCTTGCTGCTGTCAGCTGAGAGGCACATATGGCAGGAAGGGTAGCCAGCTTCCAGCCTGTGCCACCTGTCTCCAATCCCTGCTTCCTTCCCCTTCCCAGTTTCTGCTTTGGGCCCTTTTTGTCTGCCTGAGTCGTTTTCCCTTTCCCTGTGGAGTCCTGGAGCCTCTCACCAGCGGAGCTGACCTGCCAATGATAAATACCATTTAATTACAGAACAAGCTTTTCTGCCATTTCTCCCAGCATGGTTTCTATTGCTGAAGATTAAACTTCATTCCAATAACACTGAATTACCTTTTTAAACCTATTATTTCAATGTGATTAACTTCACTTCTTTTCATTTAGCTGTAAGCAAAATCTTGTTTACAAGGCAAAAAAAGTCTTTGCCTTAATATCGGCAATAATAATACAAACGAACATTGCAAGAAAATAATTTATGTGAAAAACAGGAAAAATGGCATTGATACATGAGGCTCCTCTTCAATTAATAAAAAGGAGGAAATATTTAAAAACAATTTATCAAAGAAATATATACAGTTCATACATCATGCATTTGCAAAGAATGTACTAATAGTCACACCACAAATAGCCTGTGTGACCCTGGGATCCTAATTCTTTTGTGTGTGATGGAATCTGGGTTGCTGGTAAAATGCAGAGCTGGATCTGGTTAACGAAGTGGAGGGATAGGCAAGGCCATTGAAAGAGGGGGAAAAAAGACTTGTATTTGCAAGACACCTGCCAAACATGAACCCATGCTCTCCTTTGAATGTGGCCCAAATGTTTTTGATGTTTGCACAGAGGAGGACTTCCTGTGAGGGTAGGTGGGTGGATGACCCCAAACCTAGTTCATTTTTAAGGTACATCTCTAGCCTTTCATTTCATTTTACCTTTTGATTTTCAGGATTAAGATCCCTGTGGTTTAAAAGCATGGTTGTATTAAGAATGACAAAAGGGAGAAATGTTTGGTGATTTGGGGGCCGGAGAAATGTTTTTGTTTGAGGCAAATCCTGGCACACTGTTTCTCAAAAGTTGTTGAGGCTGGCTGGCCCCTGTGAAGCATGGCATCTGTCACTGCCGTTATGCAAATCTTCTCTTGTCAGGGCAGGAGTTTGGAGAGGAGGACACGAGGCTGCATGCGTGTTGGCAAAACAGACACCGTCTGCTCCTACCCGCATCGCTCCCTAATTTATTTTGACCATTTTCGTTTATGGCTTTCCGCTAGACGTACTTCATGGGGAGTTCCTTTACAGGGCAATGCAGAGAAATTAGCATTTACATCATATTTTATAGCTTCTATGAGTTCTGCCCATACATAGAACAACAAGCTTTTATAAGGAAAACATGACTATCGGGATTTACGTATTTCTACATATGGTGTCCGCACTTTAACAGACGTTTCGACCCTTGTGGGCTCAAGATGGAGACTGAGAGCTGGCAAAGTTGAACTTTTCAGCCTCTGCTGGGCTGCCCTGCCTCTTTGTGGCCTGTCCCCAGATGCTGCAGTGAGAAGGAGGCTGGGCAGGCAAAATAGGTCTGGAATCCAATCTGAACAACTTGTCTTGACCAGGCAGACGCGCACTGTGCAGGAACATCTTCAGGAAGTTGACTATCCAGGAGAAGGGGCACAAACTCCTACCTCTAGAAGGCATCCACAAGGTCAAGGGAACCTCCTCCATCTATTCCACCATTTCTCAATTCTGTCCCGATGACCCTGAGTGTCAAGAATGTGACTCACATTTATTCAGCTCATTCTTAAACTCAGTTGTATATCAGGAGCAAAACAGACTCTAAGGCATTTGTGGATCTTGATAAAGGAGGTTTTGGCTCTGCATCACACTGTGATTTGTTTGGTGGTTGCTGGTACAAAATTTGCTGACATTATTTTGTTGTTGTTGTTGTTTTGGTTTTGGGGCCACACACAACGGTGCTCAGGGGTTACTCCTGGCTCTGCACTCAGAAATCACTCCTGGCAGGCTCTAGGGACCATATGGAATGTCAGGATTGAACCCAGGTCCATCATAGGTCAGCTATGTGCAAGGCAAACGTTCTACTGCTGTGCTATTGCTCTGGCTCCTGCTGACAGCTTCTGACTATGTCTGAAGGGTCTGCATCCACTGCCATGCCAGAGAGTCTGCAAAAAAGTAGAGCTGTCTGAGCAATCAACCTCTGAAAATGGGGGATTTCCTTCAGGGGTAGTCATCTCTGGGGGTGCTCCAGGAGTTCATCCACCTAGGTCCAGGAGCTGGCTAGCTTAGAGAAGGCCGTTTTTCTTCAGAATGCAGGTAGAGGCTTGCAAAAGCTGGGCCAAATGACAGGAACTGTCAGGATAGGTTGGCAGATGTGTTTCCAGCATCTGCTTCACTCCTGGTGTATGGCAGATGGGATTGGGGACAGGGCAGTTGAAAACATAGATTCCCTTAAAATAGCTCTATTTAGAAGCTGAAAGCAGAACATTTCCAGAGGGCAGAAGCTCCAGAGTGCCCCCAGCCAGAGAAAGTTCTAGCAGAACCCGTTTTGATTAGCAGAGGTATTGGTGAGGTTGAGCATGCAGCCTCTAGCTGAGGAAGCCCCTAATTTCTGCCTTGGCTATGCAAAACACCTGTGGTGCTTCAGTCACCGCCATAATCTCAAGATCTGCCCACTTGCCAGGTGGGACTCTTAGACTAAAGGCTGATTTGGCCTGTGAGGTCCAATCTAGAAGAAGGCCTGAGGCCAGAGTGATAGTTCAGAGATTAGGTTACTTGGCTTGCACATAGCTGACCAGAATTCAATTCTTGACATCCTATATGGTCCCAAGATACTGCCAGTAGTAATCCCTGAGCACAGAGCCAGAAATAAACCCTGAACACTGTCAAGTATGGCCCCCAAACAAAAACTACAAAAACCCGATCTAGAGCAGATCTTAGCCAGATAAGTTTTACTGTTGGCTTGAAATGAGGCTTGTCCAACATGATGTATACTGTGAACATCAATATTCATGTCACTGCAAAGCAGAGCATGAAAGATGGCTTCCACAATATTTTTATGTTGGTCCTATGCTGAAATGATAACATTTTCAAACACTTGAATTGAATAGCATGAACCTTGCATTTTTTGATCAGTGTGGCTCCTGGTAGGTTGAAAATGTGATCCAGAGCTTGCATTCTCTTGCCTTTGAATAGCACTGCTTTTATAGCATCATCCCTGATGGCATATGTGCCTAGAAAAATATTTCCAGGGGCCCATATGACATTACCAGTGCCAGAAGAGATGAATTATCTCCTCCTCAATTAGCCAGAACATGAGCAAAATCACTTCTTAGGAACCATGTCAGTTGGTTCTCAAGAGCAGAGGTTATAGGGGCCACTGTATTTAGTTCAAATTTCTGCTTGAGTTTGTGGATGAAACTCCTAGACTCATGGTTTCATTCTTTCCAACCAAAGACCAGAATTAGGGAGCTCCTCTTGAGTATCTTTTGTCTTGTCCCTGATGTCTGGGTTTGTGTCTGGCCCATGGGATTTGGGCATTTTTTACTTTGTGGACCTCTGTTAGAGGCTAGGCTCCAGGCAGGAGTTTATGCAAGTGGGAGCAATTTTGGGAAGCAGTCAGAAGCTACCTGCATTGTGGGTCCCACCCCCGAATCCTATCCCTACTGCCACCAAAATAAGACACTCAGGTGGAGATAAAAGAAGACACTCATCCTTTGAGTTTCATTTATCTGCTTTGCTTCTAAACCAAGGGCACCATGAGCTGGGCTCACCTCTATCTCCTCCTAGATTTTCTGAGGCTGACTATATTCTTACATGGCCCCCTTTCTGGAGGTGCATGGAGAAAAACTACATTTGCCTTCCTCCCTCTCAGGGGAAATATTCATTGAGCTCCTGCTTGGTAGCATGGCCTTGCTGAGCACTGGCCATAGAGGAGAAAAAAAATAAGTGCTCCCTTTAGAGTGGAGATATATGAGGATCAGGGAATCAAAGTGATATCCTATGACAACCCTACACAGGAGCTGGCATAGAGGGAGGCTCTCTGAGGAGGAACTGCTGAGCTGCAAGAGAGTCATTCAGAAAGTTTTATTATTTTTTTCTGGCCACACCCAGTGGTGCTCAGGATTACTTCTAGCTCTGCACTCAGAAATTACTTTTGGCAGGCTTGGGGGACCATATGGAGGGGGGGGGGAAATCAGGCCCATGTGCAAGGCAAATGCTCTAACCTCTCTGCTATCTGTCTGGTCTCAAGTTGGTTTTTTTTTTTTCCCCTCCTGCTCTTTAAAGGGCTGGGATTAGATTCCCTAATAGAGGCTCCTGGGAGACTGGAAAGCCTTGGCCAGTGTAGCCTGAGGCAGAATGACTGGAAAGACAATTGTAAGGAGAGTAGAGCATGCATGATGCACAGAATGAGGACTGTGGGTACTGGGTTCTGAGAAGGTCCAGGCTGTACCTGGGAGAGAAAGATGGGACTGGATCAAAAGGGGCCAGGCTCATGGTCACAGACTTTTTTTTTTTTCCTTCATAGTGATGATGTGGCATTTGGATGGCATTTGAGTGCCCTTGGTCTTCAGTAAAGCATTGCATTGCATAGTGTACTTGATGGGAAACCCCATGTTCCAATACTGATTTCACCCCCCAATCCACTGTGTGACCTTGGGCAGCCCCTTGCCCTCTCTGGAATGTAGCCTCCTCATCTGTAAAATGAGGGGGCTGGGCTGGGTGACCTCCAAGCTCACATGCACATCTCAGGTTCCAGGACCCTGGGAGTCAATGACGTGCTTGACTGAGCCCTTCCCTGCTGTCGCTGAGGGGTCGGGGTTCAGGCCTGTTATGGAGCTGCCACTCAGATGCTGCCACTTCTGATATTAATTTCTTCTCGCCCCATGAGGCCTCAGGGCTTTACAAATGACTAAGAATTGCCTCCAGCCTTGGGAACAAAGCTGCCCCTGAAAACAAATGAAGCTAAAATCCTAGAGCCCTTATCCCCACCCCAGACAGCTGGGAAACTGACCCACCATTTCTCAAGGTTGAACTCTGAGAACTGGGAGTTGGTACAAATGTCCATTTCGCTACCCTGAGGTTTGTGCTCTGCTCCCTCCAACCCCCCAAATATGGAATACACAGGCAGGCAAAACAGAAAGCCCTGATTATCAGAAGGGCTGAATCACCCAGCCCAGGGCTGAGATAAATAATTGCAGGTAGAATCCTAGTGGGATTTGTTTGTGTGTGCGTTTGCTTGCCTTTGGGCCACACCTGGCAGTGCTCAGGGGTTACTCCAGGCTCTGCACTCAGAAATCACTCCTGGCAGGCTTGGGGGTACTGGGGATTGAACCCGGGTGGACCTAGTGCAAGGCAAATGCCCTCCCTGCTGTGCTATTATTCTGGCTCCAGAATTCTAGTTTAGTTTGAAGGGGCTTTTTGAGAAACAATTTAGGGATTAAGGTACATGTCTTTCATGGGACAAAGCCAGTTTCATTGACAGTAGCACATGGTCTCTTAAAGATCACTGAGAACAGCCTTGGAGGCCCCGAGTATCATAGGAGGGTGGCCTGGTTAATCCCAGCACTGCAGAGCCTAAGCAGTCCCATATTCTCACAGTGATCAGGTTCATAGATCAGAACTAGAGGGTTTACTCTACCCTCACCCGGGCTACCTGCACAACTCTTAGGAAAAACCCAACCACCCCCAAATAGGAAAACATTTCATCACTAATATTAATTAGATTACCAGGAAAATTAAAATAAGCTCACAATGCATGGCATCATATGTAAATACCTTGAATAAATGGAGAGGTGTCTGTTGGTTATTATAAAATAATAATAACAATAGATCTCCTCTTATGGATTAAAAGATAAGTGCCTAGAGACATTATTGCTCCTAGATGTTGCCTTCATTTACACTTACTTGTAAAATGCCACTTTGCTCAGGGGCTCAAACTACACATAAGCAACTGTTTCAGCTGGGCAGTGTGATTGGACAGCAGAAGTGAAAAGCCTCAAGGGACAGAATCTCAGACTGGTTTAAAAGTCTCTGAGAGGGTGTTTCTCACCCTGTTTGAAATGGACACTCTCTTGGGTCCTCCTTCCCCTAAAATTTCAGCTCTGACATGGGCTTTACTTTGTGACATTCAGCTAGAAGGGCCTTTGGGGCAGGGCCTGGGAGTGGGGTGGGGAGACATCACCAAGATTTTTGGGTAGCTATTAGGGGTTGGAGAAAGAGTTTAGGACTAGCTCTCAGAAGAGGTGTGTATACTCTAGTAAATCTAGCCATATTTCACACTGATAGTTGGGCACGGAAGAGGCAGGCAGCCTACAAAAGGCAAGATACTCTAGAGAAGGTTGAATGAGCCATTGACATACCTGGACTCCTCCCTTGCTATCTTCTGTTTAACTTCTTCCTGCCACACCCTCAGACATACCCCCTCTTCTTACTAAAACTTCCTTTCTGCCCCTGGAGGCTCATGATCAAAACCTGGAAAATGTTCGGAGTGGGTGGACACTTAACATCATCCAGCATTGAAGTTACTGATTTCTCCAAATAAAAATATCTTCTCAGGAGGAAAAAAAAAAAAAAACAACCCACAAACAAACACAACACAACACAAGTAAAACAAAAACAAAAAAACAAAAACAAGCCAGAAACAACACCTTATCAGAATAATAAAATTAAATTATAACAGGGTTGTCAGTGACACAATATCTGAAGGTGACAAGATGTAATCTCAGTAAAAACATCGGATCTGTCTGTTTATAGGGCTAATAAATTATGTTAGAATGGTACTCTTATAAATCCAGGCTGTCGAGGAAACCCAACAACTAATTCATCAGTTGCTCATGGAGAGGTCTGCGTCTTGGTTCCAATTGCTCACCATGTAGATAACAAGGAGCCTTACAGACCGGCTGGTTAAATGTCATTTGTTTCAGGGCTGTAACACTGCATGGATCATTGCTCACACATCGTCACCCAATTATATTAACCTGTGCTGCAATACGGTGTAATGACATGACATTAACGCAGCCACTTCAGAGGGGCGCCAAGTTCCCAGTGCTGGAGTAAGAGCCCAGCCACCGGCCTCTCCCCAGCGGCTCCCTTGTCATTTAAATGCAAAACAAAAGCTTCCGAAAGAAAGGAGCTGCAAGTGCTTTCTTAGTGGCAGTCTCCCAAACCCGAATATTCTAGTTTTTTTTTTTCCCATCAGCTAAGAGGGGTTTGCTGGTTGTGAATTATTTTAAAATTATTATTATTTTCTTTAGAGGCTTGATTTCCAAAAGGACAAGGAATCCTTCCTCTAACCCACAGTTTTTTACTTTCAAGCATTGTTCTGTGACTTAAAACTAACTGGGGACAATGACATGAAATGAATTGGAAGGTAAGGGACTAACCCAAGGAAAAACCTTATTTATGGAAAAAAAAATAAGATAAGAGTTCTTTGCAGGGTTATAGCATTGGTGTGTGTGGGTGGGTGGAAAGTGATCGGGGAGAGGAAGGTTAATCAACTGTCTTGTATGAGATAAGGGGGACTGTGAACAGATCTAGTGAATTCCAAAGCTTGACCAATGGGGTCAGATCAGACCTCAGATCATTGGTATTGGAAGTCATCCTGCTACATGGATGGAAATTCAGCAGTGTCTTTGGCTTCTTTCTATCCTTAAGGTGCCAACAGCATTCCCTAGAAGTTGCAACAATCAAAAATTATTGTCAAACATGTTCAAATGTCTTCTGGGAGGTAAAAATGCCCATCTGAAAATCATTGACCTAGTACAACACTTTCACTCCAAAATATCCACTCAGCAACTATTCCCAGAGCACCAGATCTGGTTGTATTTGGGTCCTGGAAAATTTTATTGGAATTTTCTTCATAAAATAGTGGCCTGTCTCTGAACTTCCACATTCTTCCGCCTTTGAAAGGGGCTGTGAAGTAGTGTTCAGAGGTTCTTGGGGGATACTTTTTGGCAATATTCTGCCCTGCTTTTGTCAGGTGGGCAGTTCACTGCTTAGGCCTGGGATAACACTGGAGTAGCTCAGGAGGCTTTGCTGTGCTGCGGATTATATTCATGGCCTTTAGCATGACAGAAAAGCATTGCAACTTTTTGAGCTATCTGTCTGGTACCCAGAGTTTTTGTCTTCTGCAAATAGAGGTAGATCTGTCCTCAAACTTCTTAGGTTTGAATCCTGGGTCTTCTGCTTAGTAGCAGTAAAATTCTGTGGCCTCTATGTCTTCATCTATACAATAGTGACAATTTTAACATTGACTGTCACGGGGTTTAAATGATGTACTAAGTAAAGTACTAAAGGTCTGACACTCCTCACTTGGCATTATTTTTAGTAGATACTATCAGTAAGGGTTCCAGGGATCTCAGGATAAAGTCTTTGCTCAATTCTCAAGCACAGAGTCTGGCTGGGGGTCATGGTTAGATAAAGTAGATACCCTTAAGAAGAACTCCAGTCCAAACAAAGGAAACTAAGGAAGATTGTCCATACCTATGAATTCAGACGGGTTCGTAGGTATCATTGCCAGCTATCAAAAATCAATCAATCAATCCACATATATAGCAAATTGTATGCTAAGAAATGTCCAAATAAGTGCTTTCAAATATGACACCACTTATACCTGACAATAACTCCTTGAGAGAGGGATGAGGGTCTTGTATTTCATTTAGCAAGTAGGGAAACTGAGGGACAGAGAGTTGTGTTTTGCTTTTCCTGGTAGCTTGTCTAAGTCATGCATTGAATAGGTAGTTGAGTGGTGATTGGAACCCACACTGCCTGGTTCTAGCATCTACACTCTTAATCATCAAAGTAGGCTGCAAACCCCAGTTCCCCTTGTGGACAGGGGTGAGTCTTCTAGCTGTGCTCAGGGTTGTTGTGGAGGTAATGAAGGCCAGAGGTCTGGGAGAAGCTAGGAAAGAGTTTAGCTGCTCATCTGCTCTGCTCAGTTTGCTTCTATGCTTCTGTTTAAGTTGGTCAAACAGCTTTCATTTCCGCCACTGAAATACTTATTAAATTATAAAAATCCTTGCCATGTTTTACAGAACCAGAACCCTGGAATATCCATCAGTAACCTTTTTTTTTTCTTTTATTTTACCAGCCTTAACTCAGGAATAGTCTTAGGGCATAAAGAGGGGCTGTATTGGAGAGAAGGTGGGAGACACTGCCCCCCACCCCCTACCCCACCCCCATTTCCATTCCTCGAAAACTATGTTAGAGTTTTTAGCTCCCACACCCAACCCATCAACATCTTTCCTCCAGCTCCAGGACCAGCCCTGGAATGCCACTGGAGTGAATTCAGTGGATGCTGGAGCAGTAGCTGTGGATAGATGCAGGGCCCTGGGCCAGGGTTGGAATTTGGATTTACTCTTGACACTGATTCTACAGGAAAATATGACCTTTCCAAATGGCATGACCAGCTGATCAGAAAGTGAGATGGCTTCTCTGCTCCCAGTTACTAGATTCAAAGTAAATTTGAGACTAGAAATCACTGGAAAATTGGAGAGAGGCTTAAAGGATGTCACTTGAGCCAACTCTGGAACAGAAATCCTGGGTCTCAGGATTCAAACAGCAGCCAGATGAATAGTGCAGAAGAGTCAGATAAAAAACTCATTTTATTTACTGGAAAAAAACCTTTTGGATGGATTTTTCTATTTTTCTCCCTCTCTTTCTTTTCTTTTGGGATTAAGGATGAGTTAAAAGGGAAAAGAAGCAGCATATGAGACTTTGAGAAGCCCTATTCCATAAAACAGAAGTCAGAATACTCACATAGCATTCAAAGAAATTACTCTTGAGAAGGATAGATTCTAGTAAACTAAAAAAATTTAGAACACATCTAAATTTGTCTTTTCAGCAAAATTGAGGGAACTGTGCAGTTTATGATACAAGCAATAAAAATAACCTGATATATACTGATAGAAAATGTAGAGGGAAAAAGCTGAAAGGCCAGTAGAAAAATGAAACAAAAAGTATACAAAATTCAAAGATTAAAGGTAAAGAAACACATTTTTTTATGGTTAGTGTATCACAAAGCAGAATAAGTAATGCTGAAAACAGAGCTAGGAATTATTTGATTTTCTTGTGCTTAGAGTCCTCCAATCATTGCTCAGGGAAGACGACAACATTGCTTCCTTCATAGTGTTGACTTGAACAATCAATATAATACAGCTTATGAAATTCTTAGTACAAAATCTTGGATGAGGCATGTCTTTAATAAATATTAACTAGCATTTTAACAACTAACCTTCCAAGAATAAAACTAAGAGAATCACAAAAATAAATTTAAAAAATTTTGATTGTGTACTTAATGTGGGATAGATTCATAACTTGGAAGAAGAATTTTTGGGAAGGCTTGAAAAAACTCAAGTAAAATTGAAGATTTAAAAAGAGAGAGATTAAATATGTAGGAGGCAGAAAATGGTGCTCCAACATGGAAATCGTTGCTTTTTCTCATGAAGAAATACTCATTGAGTATTTCTTTACTATATATAAAATATTTTAAAATATTTATAATTTAAAAAAAATTTACAATTTTTATCCAAAAAATAAAAGCAAAATTTTATCAGAGACCAGAACAAGTAAAGTAACATTAAAGATAACTATAAGAAACAGCTCTCAGTATAAAAAAATACTATATATTTAAATGGGACTCCATAGGCAATTTAACTTGTGAAATTTTGTCTTAACCTATCCTTTTGGACAACAGCAATGTCCCTAATTCTCCAGCTTGCTAAAAGCTTCCCTGTACTTAATCATAACACTTATCCGACTTGAAGGGTTTCCTGTAACCCTGTTCAAATCACCATGCATCTAACTCCTCATCTTTATCCTCCCTCTCACATGCTCTGCCTTCAGAAATGGGTTAAGTTTTATTTATTATTTTATTCATCATCTGTCTCCCTCAGTAGAATGTCAGTTCCATGAAGGCAGAGGTTCCTGCCTGTTTCATTCCTGACTATGTTTACTCTGTGATTCGCATGGGTTTCCAAGAAAAATTCACAGCAGCAAGTTTTTGTGGCTTTAGTAACTGTAGGCTTGAGATGTGACACAAGGAGGGTCACATACATAGCTCTGTACTCTGACCTTTTAATTTCCTTTCACAACTCAACACAGAAAGCATAACTTCAGAAAATGTATCTGGTCCTCTTTTTTGGGCAGGTTCTTTCCCAACTACAGCGTTAGAATAAGCTTTCTCTCCTGTCCTTAGAATGCTCATAAATAAAACCTTCCCCTCTCTTCAGAAAATTAGCATCACTGATAACGACATCCAAGTTTTTTGTTATGTGAATTCTTACATGTAAAATATTTTTTATGTGAAGTAAATAGCTTTATTATGAATTTGAGAGGGAGTGGAGAAACAGAAAGAGAGAAAGAAGCAAGTACATAAGAAGGGAGCATCACATAAAGTAAGATAAATTATGCACCTCACAAATCAAGATTTACACAACTACAACAATAATGGAATGAACCTATGTAAACATGTCTGAGCATATGTGTTCTGTATTTAAAATAAAACTGCACAAAAATTATGTCAATATCATTAAAATACACTAAAATGTTAGAATATTGAAAGTTTAGTTTTTTATATAATAATTTCTGTTTCAAAACTTTTTTTTCCTGTGGCACTGGGGATCAAACTCAGGTGTCAGAGATAGGAGAAAAGTGTTCTACTGTTAAACTACATCCCTGGTTCCTAGTCAGTATATTTTTAATCATATGCATCTAATTTAAAACCTTTTCAGTATATACTCCCAATTATTCCAGGAAATAACTGAGGTTAAAAGAAAGAAGATAAAATTATTGAATTTAAGTTTTACTATTTTATTTCTCTACCCTTTTAGATAATCTTTTGTTTCCCTCTGCAATGTACTATGTTCTATAGCAAAAGCTTAGTTACAAGAATACTTAATATTCAAAGATGAATTGACCATATATTAAATAGAAAGGAAATTATTAACAACGTTCCCCAAATAGTAATTTCAGAAGTCAATCTCTCTGAAAATAATATAAGAAAAATAGAAAAAAATAACAGGTAAAAATATGAGTGTAATTACTGGAATTGAAAACAAAATTTTTGAACTAAGAAAGACTAAAATTAGCAGTTGTAAGATATTTAGATGAAAAGAATGAGATATTTATCATGTTTATGAGATATGACCAAGCCTGTACTCAAGGATAAATACATTTTCATTAAGTAAAGCTACTATTAAGAAAGAATACAAAGCCATAGAAGTGCTGCTATGCCAGAGATTATGGAAAATGTACATATTAAGAATAGATAAAAAGTATTATTTAAGGACAAAAGCAGAAACTAATGATTTACAAAGTAAAAATAATAAAATGAACAATTAAAGCCAAGGGAATTTCCATAGATTTTTAATAAATCTTTGAATAACTCACAAAAGGCAAAAAATGGGTATAAAGTCCTAGAAGTTAAAAGAGTATTTAATATAGAGATAGTTTTAAAGAATGTTAAATCAGTGAGCAAATCCAGTTGGCTTTATAGTTATATCATTTCTAATTTATAATGTAAATATAACAGATTATGAGCAGTACAATAAAAACAAAATTAATATCATTTTATATCCAAATTATATAAACACAGAGAACTTAAGGACAATCTTGGTTTGAAAGGTTGTTACCAAAAATATAAAACACCAAGAGGATAGATAATATACTATGAATAACACGTAAGCATTATTTAAGGACTTCAAAGATCAGTTAACATTAGAAACTTTGTATTAAAAATTTGTATTTAGAGCCAGAGCACTACTACAACAGGTATGGCACTTGCCCTGCACAAACCCTACCCAAGATTATTCTCCAGCACCCTATATGGTCCCCCAAGCCTGCCAGGAGTGATCTTTGAACATAGAGCCAGGAGTAAGCCCAGAGCTCCATGAGGTGTGGCCAAACCCCAAAATAAATGATAAATAAAAAATTATATTACTTTGTCTATTACTGTCGTTTGAAAATACTTGGATACATTTTGCCCAAATTAGAGAGGAAGTTTGATACTATCTGCTCTAATATCATCTATCTCTAGTCTGCTTCTGCAATATGAAAAATTTGTGATGTCATTCTTAGAGTACCTGAGGGCAAGGAGAACCCCTTACATTACAAGCCATTACAAGCCAGAGGTAATAATGGTTTTATACAAGTTCTCATGGAAAGACATAGGGACAGTTACCCCAATTACTGATGTTGATTTTTTGTTTTTGTTCATTTTGTTTTGTTTTTGGAGTCCCACCTGGCAGTGCTCAGGGCTTACTCTTGGATCTGCACTCAGGGATCATTCTTGATGGGACTTGGAAACCTGTGGGATAGTAGGAGTTGAATCTCGGACAGCTGTGCGTAAGACAAATTTTCTATGCACTATACAATAGTTCTGGTCCCTTAATGCTGATTTGTAATCAAGGTATTTCTCAGTTGGACAATTCCTTAGAATGTGCTACAGAAAGAGGGAAAAGAAAGAGCAGTTTGCAGTTAACAATGGTCAATGGTTTTCTAATGTAATGTCAGTGGAACCACAAAGTTAATTATACTTATGTAAAAACAAGTCAAAAAACAAATATCTTGATGAAAACCATAATAATTTTGGTCAGACTCAACATTTATTTCTGATTTAAAAAAAATTATTGGTTAATACCAGTTTAAAAAATTCCTTACTCTACAAAATCTTTGCCTTAAACAGTCAACCATGAATAATGGTTTTAAAAAAAAGGAATTTCCATAGAAATAAAGACTAAGGCAAGGGCCAAAAACCATCTCCATAGTTGTAATTATCAAAAATGTGTCCAAACGGCTGAACTCTGCTGGAACTCAGATCCATCTGTCTGTCTTCTGTGCTGTGCTCCAATTTCAGCCTGATATCATCCTGTGTGTGGCTCATCTGCAGACGGCTAGCCTTCCCTGGAGCCTTCCCTGGAGGTGAGCTTACATGCCCAGAAAGGGGAAGCCGCTGAACTCTGCTGGAACTCAGATGTCAGCACCCCTATCTGCCTGTCTTCTGTGCTGTGCTCCATTTTCGACCTGATTTCATGCTGTGTGTGGCTCATCTGTGGGCGGCTCGCCTTCCCTAGAGCCTTCCCTGGAGGTGAGTTTACACGCCCAGAAAGGGTGGAGCCAGAGGAGTACGGCCTCTATGCTGCCTTGCATATTATTTAGCCAATGAATACAACCACAACACATAGAAAAACCCACAATACAAGTGTGACAATGGGGAAACAATGCAGGCCAGCGCCAGACATAGAGATTGACTATGGCAACTCTAATGACTTGAACATGACCAACCAACTAGTCAGTCTCTCAGATAAGGAGTTTAGAATCGCAATATGGAAGATGTTCAAAGAACTCAAAGAAAGAATAGAAGAGAACACTAATAAGAATCAAGAGAATATGAAGATAGAAATCAGAAAACTCCAACTGAAATTTCAGGTCAAATGACAGGTCTGAAAAACTCAGTAGATGAATTAAAGAAAAACATGGTTGAGCTTTCCCATGGGTTAACAGCAGCTGAGGATAGAATTAGTACACTGGAAGATGAGATGAATAACAATCCCATACAGCAGAAGAAATTGGAAAAAAGCCTTAAAGAAAATGATCAAAGAATGGAAAAATTACTCAAAGAAAGGGAACAGATGAAAATAGAAATCTATGATAAGCTCAACAGAATCAATGCTCAAGAACATCAGAATCAATGCTCAAGAACATCATTAAAGAGAAACTACCAGAGCTAAAGAATACATGCGATCAAATCCTGCATCCCCATAGAGTACCAACTAAAAGAAACCTCAGAAAAACACCCCAAGACACATCCTAGTCACAATGACGAATCCCACAGATAGAGACAGAATTCTGAAAGCAGCAAGATCGAAAAGAGAAATTACATTCAAGGGAACATCCTTGAGATTTACTGCAGACCTGTCACCGGAAACACTCAAGGCCAGAAAGCAGTGGTGGGACATAGTGACAAAACTTAATGAAATAAATGCTTCGCCTAAAAGAGTGCACGCAGCAAAACTCACTTTCGGGTTTGAAGAACAATACATGGTTTCAGAGAAAAACAACAGCTCAGAAACTTTACAGACTCAAAATCATTCTTAAAAAAAAAACTGAACAGCCTACTTTAAGACAAGACTGACCAACAGACACACCAAACTTTGATATAAAGATGGCACTAACTCCCAGGACAATTTTTTCTCTCAATGTCAATGGATTAAATGCACCAGCTAAGAGACAGAGTGGCTAAATGGATCAAAAAACTCAATCCAACCTTCTGCTGCCTACAAGAAACGCACCTGAATAGACAGAACAAATATAGACTCAAAATAAAAGGCTGGAGGAAAATCATCCAAGCAAACAACACCCATATAAAAGCTGAAGTGGCCATACTAATATCAGATGATGCAAATTTTATACTTAGGAAAGTTGTAAGGGACAAAGATGGACATTTTGTATTAATCAAGAGATATGTACAGCAGGAAGAAATCACTCTCCTAAACATATATGTACCGAATGAGGGGCCAGCAAAATATTTAATAAACTTGTTGACAAATCTGAAAAATAATATCAATAACAACATGATAATGTGGGAGACCTCAGCACAGCATTGTCAACACTTGACAGGTCAACCAGACTGAAGCCCAACAAGAATATACTAGACCTGAAAAGAGAAATGAAAAAAGAGGCCTAGTAGATATATACAGGACACTCCACCCCCAGAATCCTGGATACACATTCTTCTCTAATGTTCATGGGACATTCTCCAGGATAGACTACATGCTAGCACATAAAACATACCTCCATAATATCAAAAGGATAGAAATTTTGCAGGCTATCTTCGCTGACCACAAGGCCCTGAAATTATATGTGAACCACAAAGGGACACAGAAGAAAAACTTTAATACGTGGAAATTAAACAGCCTAATACTGAATAACCAGTGGGTCCGGGATAAAATCAGAGGAAAACAAAATCTTCCTAGAAACAAATGACAATGGAGACACAAACTATCAGAACCTATGGGACACAGCAAAAGTGGTACTGAGAGGAAAATTTAGAGCTTTGTAAGCACACATCAGGAAAGAAGGGGCATACCTGAATAGCTTAATTATGCAGCTCATATAATTAGAAAGTACTCAACAAAAGGACCCAAAAAATAGGGAGACAGAAGGAAATAACAAAGCTGAGAGCAGAAATCAGTGAAGTGGAAACCTGAAAAACAATCCAAAAGATCAACGAAAGCAGAAGTTGGTTCTTTGAAAAAATAAACAAGATTGATAGACCACTGGCAAAACTAACAAAGAGTGAGAGAGAGAGAGAAATTTGATAACTCGTATTAGGAATGAAAAAGGAGAGGTGACTACTGATATGGTAGAGATCCAAAGGGTAATCAGAAACTACTTTGAGAAACTCTATGCCACTAAAAATGAAAACCTGGAAGAAATGGATAAATTTTTCGACTCTTATAATCTTCCACGGTTGAATGAAGAGGATGTAGCATATCTAAACACACCCATCACTATTGAGGAAATTAAGACAGTAATCAAATGTCTGCCCAAAAAGAAAAGTCCAGGCCCAGATGGATTTACTAATAAATTCTTTTAAACCTTTCAAGAGGAATTTCTACCAATCCCGGCAAGACTCTTTCATGAAATTGAAAAAACCGGAACACTTCCAAATAGCTTTTATGAAGCCAACATCACCTTGATACCTAAACCAGACAGAGATGCTACCAAAAAAGAAAATTACAGACCAATATCGCTGATGAATACAGATGCAAAGATCCTCAACAAAATCCTGGCAAATAGGATTCAATGCCTCATTAAGAAGAACATCCACTACGATCAAGTAGGTTTCATCCCAGGAATGCAAGGCTGGTTTAACATCCGTAAATCTATCAACATAATACACAACATCAACAAGAAAAATAGAAATCACATGATCATATCAATAGACTCAGAGAAAGCATTTGATAAGGTCCAACACCCATTCTTGATCAAAATTCTCAGCAAGATAAGAATGAAAGGAACCTTTCTCAATATAGTTAAGGCCACCTACTACAAGACAGTGGCAAATATTGTCCTCAATGGAGAAAAACTGAAAGCCTTTCCTCTAAATTCTGGCACAAGACAAGGCTTTCCTCTCTCACCACTTCTATTCAACATAGCACTGGAAGTACTTGCTATAGCGATTAGGCAAGAAAAAGATATCAAGGGAATCTAGATAGGAAAGGAAGAAATCAAGCTCTTGCTGTTTGAAGATGACAGGATACTCTACCTAGAAAATCCCAAAGTCTCTACGAAAAAGCTTCTAGAAACAATAGACTCATATAGCAAGGTGGTAGGCTACAAAATTAACACACAAAAATCAATGGCCTTTCTATACACCAATAGTAATAAGGAAGAAATGGACATTAAGAAAACAACCCCATTCACAATAGTGCCATACAAACTCAAATATCTTGGAATCAACTTGACTAAAAATGTGAAGAACCTATACAAAGAAAACTATAAAACTCTTCCCCAAGAAATAAGAGGACACACGGAAATGGAAGCACATACCCTGCTCATGTATTGGTAGGATTAACATCATTAAAATGGCAATACTCCCCAAAGCATTGTACAGATTTAATGCAATCCTTCTAAAGATACCTATGACATTCTTCAAAGAAGTGGATCAGGCACTTTTGAAATTCATTTGGAACAATAAACACTCTAGAATAGTTAAAACAATCATTGGGAAAAAGAATATGGGAGGAATTACTTTCCCCAACTTTAAACTGTACTACAAAGCAATAGTTATCAAAACTGCATGGTATTGCAATAAAGACAGGTCCTCAGATCAGGGGAATAGGCTTGAATACTTAGAGAATGTTCCCCAGACATACAATCACCTAATTTTTGATAAAGGAGCAAGAAATCCTAAATGGAGCAAAGAAAGCCTCTTCAACAAGTGGTGTTGGCACAACTGGCTAGCCACTTGCAAAAAATTGAACTTAGACCCCCAGCTAACATCATGTACAAGGGTAAAATCCAAATGGATAAAAGACCTCGATATCAGATCCAAAACCATAAGATATATAGAACAATACGTAGGTAAAACACTCCAGGACATTGAGACTAAAGGCATCTTCAAAGAGGAAACTGCACTCTCCAAGCAATTGAAAGCAGAGATTAAGAGATGGGAATATATTAAACTGAGAAGCTTCTGCACCTCAAAAGAAATAGCACCAATGATACAAGAGCCCCCCACTGAGTGGGAGAAACTATTCACCCAATACCCATCAGATAAGGGGCTAATCTCCAAAATATACAAGGCACTGACAGAACTTTACAAGAAAAAAACATCTAATCCCATCAAAAAATGAGGAGAAGAAATGGACAGACACTTTGACAAAGAAGAAATACAAATGGCCAAAAGGCACATGAAAAAATGCTCCACATCACTAATCATCAGGGAGATGCAATTCAAAACAACTATGAGGTACCACCTCACATCCCAGTGATTGGCACACATCACAAAGAATGAGAACAAGCAGTGTTGGCGGGGATGTGGAGAGAAAGGAACTCTTATCTACTGCTGGTGGAAATGCCGTCTAGTTCAACCTTTATGGAAAGCCATATGGAGATTCCTCCAAAAACTGGAAATCGAGCCCCCATACGACCCAGCTATACCACTCCTAGGAATATACCCTAGGAACACAAAAATACAATACAAAAAATCCTTTCCTTACACCTATATGCTTTGTAGCACTATTTACCATAGCAAGACTCTGGAATCAACCAAGATGCCCTTCAACAGACGAATGGCTAAAGAAACTGTGGTACATATACACAATGGAATATTATACAGCTGTCAGGAGAGATGAAGTCATGAAATTTTCCTATACATGGATGTACATGGAATCTATTATGCTGAGTGAAATAAGTCAGAGAGAGAGAGAGAGATAGATAGATAGAATGGTCTCACTCATCTATGGGTTTTAAGAAAAATGAAAGACATCCTTGCAATAATAATTTTCAGACACAAAAGAGAAAAGAGCTGGAAGTTACAGCTCACCTCTTGAAGCTCACCACAAACAGGGATGAGTTTAGTTAGAGAAATACCTACGTTTTGAATTATCCTAATAATGAGAATGTACGAGGGAAATAGAAAGCCTGTTTAAAGTACAGGCGGGGGTCGGGTGGGGAGGAGGGAGATTTGGGACATTGGTGATGGGAATGTTGCACTGGTGATGGGTGGTGTTTTTTACATGACTGAAACACAAACACAATCTTGTATGTAATAAAGTTGTTTAAATAAAAAAAATGTGTCCAAACATTGCTAAACTCCCCTATAGTCAAAGTCATCTCCAATAGAGAATCACTAATCAAAGTTGCAAATTACTGTTTTAGAAGCTCAATAAGCTATAAGGGAAGAAAACCAACCACAAAAAACTGTCAATAAAGCAATGTTTTAGAAATTTTAATAAATGCAATGATTCTAAATTATAATTATAGAAAGATAATTATTATTACCCACAGATTTTTTTATTTCTAAAATTTAAAAGAATTGGAATATCTATGGGGTATAATAAAAATTTAATCAAGATTTCTGGATATAGAGGCTGGAGTGATAGCACAGCCTTACACGCAGACAACGTGGGATGGGATGGACCCAGGTTCGGTCCCCCGAGCTTGCCAGGAGCAATTTCTTTTCTTTTCTTTTTTGGCCACGCCCCTGTCTTGGGAGACCCCAGGGATGGCAGAAATCAAACCTGCATCCGTCCTAGGTCAGCCTCGTGCAAGGCAATTGCCCTACTACTGTGCTACCACTCTGGCCCCTGTCAGGAGCTATTTCTGAGCACAGAGCCAGGAGTAACTCCTGAGCACTGCCAGGTGTGACCCCCTCCAATTAAAAGATTACTGGATACAAAATAAATGTAAAAGTACCTTAAATTTGAACAACAACCAATTAGATAGTTTAATGTATATAAAGATTGTCCAATAGCAGCCATGTGGAAACTCTGGTAAAAATATAAGGGAAACAAAATTATCTTCAAAGTGTTCACCACCTAAGTGATGTTTTATATCTGAAAACATTACAGATTGAAGTAAGCCTATCAAAGGCTTTGCATGACCTTTTAGGGTAAAGTCCCAGGTGCATAACATGCTGACTCTTGCTGGCCCATGCAGAGGTTTGCTTTTGGTTACACAGCCATCTAATACTGTCCTCAGTCTGTGTAGACTTGTTATGCAATAACTTTTATTCCATAACTCATTTCTTTTTACATTCCATTAGTCAGTGTGGATGTCTTGCTTTAAAATGTGATCAGCACATTGGTAGTAGGAAATGTGCACTGGTAAAGGAATGGGTATTAGACATTGTATAAATGAAACTCAATCATAAACAGCTTTGTAATTGTATCTCATGGTGATTCAAAATAAATAAAAATTATATATATATATATTATTAAAAATGTGACCAGTTTCTAGATTTGCCTGTAATACCCTATGAGCAGACTGATTAGATAATGTAATGTTTCCTTCCTCTTCTCAACATTTGGCTTACCTATTACTCAACATTTCTGGGATATGGCTAGAGCTGCATTTTAATCACTGATGCTAACATTTAGTAGCAACACAGAGAGCTTCTTTGAGCTGGAGTTTTTCCTTCAACCAGCTCCTCCTTACAGTAGGTGGCATTCATGCTTCTTCTTGTTTCCAATTGCAGCTAATCATATCCCAAACTGTCTACTATCCTTTCCCTTCTTCATCACTATGTTGTCCAGGCCAACAGGATGGCTCTGTAGGACAAAAGATAATGCCAACTGCTCCCATTGCTACCACTCAAATTCTATCATATACACTATTTCCTTCAATTAGTGGCTCATTACTATCTCCCCAAAGTTAAAAACTTTTAATCTTCAGTTGAGAATATCTACTGTTCTATCATGATCCTCAGTACCCTACTTTTGAGCATTCTAGGTCCATCTGGCTCAAAAGATCCATGGTCTGAGGGAGAAGCTATTTCCAGTGGATCCACATGCTCCTAATGTGCTCCCTAGTTCTATTCTCAGCCAGGAGAGAAAAGACGGTGACAAAATGCCTCCCTATACCACACTTTTTCTTACTAGAATAAGGCCAAGGTAAAACTGACAGACTAGTATGGAATTCCAGGAGAATTTCTCTTTCAGAGCCAGAAAACCAGCCCTGAGGCTCTAGAGGCCCCATTTTTTTAGCACAACAGCTTTCCCCAACCCAACACCTCATTGGTCACGGACACTTCCATTTCACGGTCAATTGGGTATAATTTCAATTATGTAGGAAGCTTTTATTTTACATGCAAATTCTAAAGCGACTCAGAAATCTGTGGAGAGGCCTAGGTATAAAGGAGCAGGCATATAAACCTGAGAGGTGGGTACATTTCTATACTGGACACCTTTACATTCTGAGGATGAACAATGCTTATTGACTCTTGAGAGCTAAGCATGTAGAACACAGCAGATTCAAACTATCATTTAGTCCTTTACATTTTTTGTTTTGTTTTGTTTTTGGACAACATCCAGTGATGCTCAGGGGTTACTGGCAGTGTTCAGGGATCATATGGGATGCCAGGGATTGAACTTGGGTTGGACAAATGTGAGGCAAATGCTCTACCTGCTGTATTACCTCTCCAGTTTTGGTCTATTTTTATTTTTAAAAGAAAAATCAGTTTTCTAAATGTTTATTTACAATTGTCACAAATATGTGTGTATATGTGTGCGTGTGTGTATGAGTGTAGTGTATGGCAAAGAGTCTGGATTTTTTATTTGGAAATTTAGACACCCAAAGAAAAAGTTTTTATTAGTTAATAGGTTGAGCCTTTCTCTCTCTCCTCTTCGTCTACATTAAACAAAGCAAATACTAGGCAGAGTGTCTGCATAGCAGGATGTCCAGGGTCAGGTCCCATGAGGAATTTACTAAATGATAGGGGAATGCTCTGGACCAAAGGTTCTCAACCTTGACTACCCATTTGCATCACCAGGGCTGTCATTAAAGGCCTCAATTCCCAGGTCACACTCAGATCATCTGAATTGCAGACATTTACACAAACACAGTATCTGTGAAACAGGATCAAGACTTCTGCAATGCTGAAGGCTGAGAACCACTGTCCCACTAATGCCAAGACTGCTTAGTTTTCTTTCAGTTCTCTTCCCAGAGTTAAGATGCTGTTTATGAGGAGAGAGAAGGGCCCTTGTGTATGCATCAGCAAATCTAACATGCCTAGCACCGGACATTGTGCTGGCAACTTTGCTTATTCTGAACCTGTATATGAATGTGATATAAGTACTCTCTCCATTTCCAGGTGAGGAATAACAGAAGAAAAAAATGACTTTTCTAGGGTCACTGAACCCAAACAAATATCAGGGTTGGGAGACAAAACAGGTTGTTCTAGTTTTAAAGCCTTTGGTGTTTCATTTTGTTCTCAAGGTACATTCACAAAAAGAAGCTATATCTTCCTTAGGTAGGGTTCTGGTATCACTTCCCTCTCCTAAATGGACCTGAAATATATCTAAGTTCTTTATTTCAGGAGCACAAACCAGAAATGAAAACTGAGATGCAGGAAATATACATCCCTATTTCTGATTTTACTAAATCTTATACCATAATAAGGATATCTGCATTTTATGTAATCTTGCAGATATACTTATCAGCACAGTACCTTATCTCATATACACATACCTGGGCATTAAAATTATGTGGGACCTCCTATATAACACATATACACACTGTATATGTGCCTGAACCTTATAATACAGGGAAACAACATAAGAGGTTAAATGTCCATGCTCTAAGAACAGACGTGCTGGATTTTGAGCCTAGTTTTACCAGATGTGCAAATGTAGCCACAATAATTTAGGTGAATATCTTACTTTTACTGCCATTATAACTTATTTATATTCTATTTATTTTAATTTAAATGTAATATTTATAATTTATATCATATATGAATTATATTTATATACATATAATTTATTTATACTTCTGTCATTTATAAGAATAAAGGTGCGTAGTCTGGGATGGAGCTGGAAGATGGAGCTGACAGATGGCCAGTGGACAATGTCCTCAGACTCTCTCACTGAAGACAGCCAAGACTCCAATAGCAGTGGCGGCAATTGTGTCTGTCCTGATCCCTCTCATGATGTGGTGTCAGCTTCCATAGGGATCAGGTGTCAAGCCAGGACCAGCCAAGGCCAGCCAGAGGAGACATGGAGACTGAGCAAGCTATGTAGGCATGGAGCAGGTGCGGGCATAAACCCGAGTTGTCCTCACCTTGACTTCCCTATTCCTTGAACAGCTGGAACAGGTGCAGGTGAAGTTTCTGTACTGAAATTTGCCAAGTAACTTTCTGAGTTTAGGTAGACAGATGCTGGATACTCCAGGAAAGTAACCCAAAGCTCTGATTGAGAGTCCAAAAACTTGATCTCTAATCTAATTCATCTCTCTATTATCTCTCATCCTGCTGAGTTCACAGCCTGGTGGGTATAATTTTCTAGATCCTTAATGTTGAGAGATAAATATAACACCTCCCCCCTTATTTTACCACCAAGGCTGTTTTTTCTCTTGTCTTTTGTCCTCAACCAAAGCTGAAATTCAGATAAAGAACACTTAGATCTCTGAGTCACTTCTTCCTCAGTGTGACTTAGCAAGGTTCTATCTCAGAAGAAAATAAGTGTCACCAAGTGGATATATGAATGCAGGCCATTTGTCTAGAACCACCAGAGACTTAGGGAGTCACCTAAGAAACACTTTGGGGGCCATTCTTGCAATCATCTGCACCAATATGCACTGTGCAATCAGTGTGCCTTGTCTGGAGTCTAGTTCCACTGCTGTGTGACCCTGTGTAAATTATTTAACCTCTTTGAATTTCAGCTTTCACCACTCCACTTTGAGGAATGATCTTAATGAAGTGTGTGACCAAATTTGTCCTTTTTCCTCCAACACCCTAAACATGAAAAATTCCTAGGGGCCGGAGAGGTGGCGCTAGAGGTAAGGTGTCTTCCTTGCAAGCGCTAGCCAAGGAAAGACCACGGTTTGATCCCCCGGCGTCCCATATGGTCCCCCCAAGCCAGGGGCAATTTCTGAGCACTTAGCCAGGAGTAACCTCTGAGCATCAAACGGGTGTGGCCCAAAACACCAAAAAAAAAAAAAGATAAAAGAAAAATTCCTCCTGTAGAGACATTCCCAGTATAGAGCCCTTCTTCTCTGGTCCTCCACCTGCATCACAGAAGATTCATTGGGGGTAGGGGGATGGTTTAGTTTCCATCCATTTTTCTAAAATATGGACTCCATCTTATCTAACTCCTCATAGCTATAACTCCAAACTAGCCCAAAGTTTGTCACATAGAACTCAATATTATGTACTCAATAAAAGTGTGTGTTGAAAGAGAAACTCAGGAGCCGGAAAGATAGCATGGAGGTAAGGCATTTGCCTTGCATGCAGAAGGTCGGTGGTTCGAATCCCGGCATCCCATATGGTCCCCCGAGCCTGCCAGGAGTGATTTCTGAGTATGGAGCCAGGAGAAACCTCTGAGCACTGCTGGGTGTGACCCCCCCCCCAAAGGAAGAAAAACTCAGAAGTGGCCCAGTTCATACAGTCACATTTATTGAAAAAGTGACCTGGGTACCTCATTTCAACAGACATTCCAGTAAATGGGTCCATTTTTTCAGATCAGATAGCAGCCTCTTTGCCTCTAGTATGACCTGGCAGAAAACACAGGTAAAAGCCAGGCCTCCTTACAAAATAAGGTTTAGGAGGGAGGGTGAACCATTAGGGTGGTCCCTGTATGGCTCCCTAGGTGAGCTCTGTGTGGATTCCTTCTCTCCATTAAAGGCATAGAGCTGGCATAGGGGTTCTGGGACAGCAATGGTAACAGACACAGAGTTTGGGGCTGGGACTCTGGAAGCAGATTCCCACAGAGCCTAAGGTAAAAAACTGCACAGGACTGATACTATCACCCAATTGTTTTGAGGACTGACTGAGCTTATGCAATTCAAATTTCAAATGACCGTGGCAATGGATTATATAACATGTTGATTGAAATACAAACCTGGTTCCATACAGATGGAAAAAAATGAATGACTGCAAAAGGGAAGAAGGGAAAGTTATACTTTAAAATTTATTTTTTATTTTCCATACCCACTGGTGCTCAGTGCTCAGGCATCACTCCTGACAGTGCTCAGGGGACCATATATAGCATTAGGAATTTGAACTGGCAAGCACTTAACACCTATACAATTTCTCTGGTCCAAAGCTCTGCTTCTTGTTATCTAATAATAGAAAAATCAACAAGGAATGCAAAATCAGCATGTTGTCACCATCAAATTTATAATTGATTCAGGTAAGAATCACTAATAGAGATAAAAATGAATGACTGCAAGGATTTTATATACTTCAAAGTATTTCTGCATGAATTACTTATAGATAGCAAAGGGAAAATATTGTTTTTATTGTGGAGACACCGGGGTCACATTCCAGGTGATGAGGCCAACACCACTAATAATGGTATATATATGTCACACTAACAAGGATACAGCACATTGTGTTTTTTTTAGCCTCAACTTCATAACCAGAATTTAATCATGAGATCTCTCAGCCAGACCAATACACACCAAGGGATCTTCTATAAAATAGCTGGTGTGAACTTTTCACAAAATATTGGCATCACAACAGACAAAGAGAGATAAATTGTTTCCAGTGGTCAGCAACTTGCGACTCGCGAGCCACATGTGGCTCTTTACACTTTTAATTTGGCTCTTCTCTGTGCCGGGCGGCCGCTCCAGGAGTCAGGACTCTGCTCCTAGCCTCTGTCAGTGCACACCCTGTGTGGCTCTCAAAATAAATTTCAATCGTGGTTTTGGTGAGATTTGGCTCAGTTGAAAAAAAAGGTTGCCAACCACTGTGACTAAAAGAATCTGAAGACACATGACAAATAAATGCACTGTGTGATCCTGAACCGAGCTCTAAAATAAGTGACTATAAAAAGCATTAATGGAAGAAGTAGCAAATTTAAATATAGACCATGAGCTAGGTAATAGTTTTGCATTATGTTAATTTCATTCTGTGGACCATAGTACTATGGTGATTACAAGACAATGCTCTTGTTCTTTTGAAACATACCCTGAAGTCTTCAGGGGTGAAGGGCAAAATGAAATCATACTTTGGATCCTGATGTAATCAAAGACATGACACAGGAAATATGCCCGTCTAAGGAATGCAATGATTTGACTGTTACTGCTACTGCAAATATGTAAGAGCTTTCTAGATGGGTCCTTCAGCTATGGCACCAACCTACCAGAACTGGGGGAGCTGGATCTGTCCTGTGACCATCCTCAGACATACCTTCCCCCATGTCATCAGCTCCCCAGTACTCAGAGATTGGGTCAAAGACATAATGTTCTTCTGTTTATGTGTTTCCAGTCAAAACCCACTAGAAAATATATTGAAACAAAATTAGCTTGACAGGGAAATGAATATTTGAATGAAGTTTCTGCTTAAAACAATAATTAATCATGTTATATCAATGTCTCTACAAAACCAGGATCATGATGGGTTAGCTGAAATGAGGGAACTTATTACTCCTTGAAGCCTCTCTGGGGTTCATTTGGTTGGGGATTGTGGACCATGAACAAGGGGATGGACATTAGTAAAGTTGCCCAATCCTAATAACTTGTTCATGTACAGCCTCATTGAAACTTTACCTTAAAGAAATCAGAGTCTGATTTCTCAAGCAAGGATACTGGGACTCCAGTTCAGAGGCCCAAACTCAAATTAGCTGGCTGGGAAGTGATGAATTCAGGGATGGCAGAATCACTATCACCCTCATCAAGGTGAGGATGGAGCTCCTCCTGTTCTGCATAACTTCCTCCATGGGAGCCAGGCTTACTTCTGTGAGTGAAGCAGTCACAGACCTATATTGTCTAGTCTTAGGACACAGAATGCTCCTGGGTACTCTTACAGATGCCTGGCATATTTAAGATAACCTCAGACAAAGCGTATTAGAGTGAGGCTCCCAGAACAAAGGCTCAAGAAGGAGAAATCAAGTGCTTTTCTTATTAACTCATTTGCTTATGCATTTCATAAATTTGTGTCTCTACTGTGGATTGGATACTGGATATCTGACATGTAGCTTAGAGTGTGGGCTTTTAGAATCTAATTTCTGGATCAGCTGTATCATGTGTGCTCTTGTTAGACATGTACCTTCTCATGCCTCCTGCAGACCCACTGGGTCAGAAGGTACAACAAATTGAATATTTGTAATCCATCAATACACTTCTGGGGTTTATTATGATTTGGAAAATCTATAGTCCATAGAAGTCCACTGACTTGAGAGGCAATAAATAATGACAGGTCGTGAAAACAGCAGTCAGGAGGGGAAAGGGTGCATGGTGAAGGCAGGGACCATTGTGGATCAAGCACAGGGTTGTAAAGAGGCCCTTTTTGTTTCCAACCCATCTGAAAATCTGTTGTGTTGGTACTCCTAGACTGAGTGGGTTTATGGCATTCTCAGCAGGTGTCCTCTAATATGTCTAACTGCTTGTGCATGTTGGTAGCCCAGAGAAGCTCTGCAAGAACATAGTAAGGATGAATGATATGAAAAGAGCCTGCCAGGCTCAAGGCAAAGAACCTCTTTTTCCTTCTTGCCTCGCCGCGCCTTTCTTTCTTTTCTTTCATATTTAGGTCACATGCAGCAGTCCCCAGGGCTCACTGCTGGCTCTATGCTCAGGGATCACTCCTGGCTGTGCTGGGGGAACCATTTGTGGTGTTGGGCTCAAACCTGGATTGGGCACTTGCAAGACAAGTGCCCTACCTGATGTACCTGCTCCATTCCAGAGAACCTTTTCTTAATCAGGGTCTCTTCTAGGAAAGCAAGGGATGTCAGGGAAATGGATAGATGTAAGATACACAATAGTCCCATTTGATAGCTCTAAACCTGGGCAGGAAATTTCTCAGGCATTCAGATGAAAAGGTTCTACCTTCAGATAATTCTGGGGAGGTTCCAACATTGCAAATCTTACAACCTCCAGTATAATCCCAGTACAAATGATTTAAAGAACATTCGTTAAGAAATGCTTTCTAATTATGCTCTTAAGACCTTGGGGGCAGCTCTCTCCTTGGACCATGGACTCAGACTAAAGGCTGACCTTTCCTTGCTCTGAGCTCCTGGCATCAGGCTTGTGGGTCAGTGTAAGATTTTATTTATTGAAAGAGGTGTTTCTTCTGATGGGTGGCAGCAGAGAAGAGATGAGACTTTTGTCTGGCTGAGGAGTGGTTAATGAAACTAAACAACAGAGAAATAATGAAGGCTTTCTCATTTTATAAAAATCGCTTTGAAATCTAATTAGAATATGAAAGTTGAGATCTCGGTCTATTTTTAAACAAAGCATGAGTTCAGCAGAAATAATCAATACTGCATCTGTGAGCTGATGACTGGTCTTTACTGGGGCAAGCAACACGCTTCATAGAGGAAGTTCTGATCACGGGATAAGTGGACGGGGATGTGAGGAGCAGAGTGAGAGATGGATTAGGCTTCTCCTCCCTTATGAAGAACAGCAAGGGAAGAGAAAAGGATGGTCAGTAGATTTGTTGACCTTCTCCAAAGGTTCCCCTTTCACTGGAGGCAAAGAGTGGGTGACTGCTTATGGGTTACGAGTGGTATGCAATCTCCTTTATTAGTCCAAGGGATTAAATCCACCTGGTTTTGCTTATGAGGGAAAGAGAATAGGTAGGAGTGAAAAAAGAGTGAGAATTTGGAGTCAGATCAGAACTGGAAGTTCAGTCTTTCCATGCACACACACTATGTGCTTTGACAAACCTTGCAGCCTCTTGAGCCTCAGTTTTCCCATCTATGAAATAGTGATAAGTCATAACAGTTGATTGTGATGTACTGTCCATGATGCAGTCAAGGTTAGTTTTTTTCCTACAGAGTTCAGAGAAAAAGAGGTTTTCTCCTTTTTATATGCAAATGACACATTAGGATAATGTCTGGTATGGAGTTGTAGGTCTATGTCTCTGAAGCCAGGCAGAGGCTTCCAGAAGTATTGTGGGCTATTTCTGCTCCCAGGTTGCCAGCACTGAGCAGACTGGTTTGGCAGTGTCTGCAGGAGCCAATCTACACTGAGCTCGGGGATGTTCACGTGGCTGCTGCTTCGGGGCTGCTTCCCAGGAACATCCCACCCAGATTTGCCTTCCTTGAAGAAAAGTAATGCAAAAGGCCATTTTTCACTTTTAAATAGCTTTCATTCTATGTCTTAATAAATGCACGTTTGTTGATTTGTGTAAGCATGATGTGGGAAGTCTGCAAATGGATGTAATCTGCACCGAGGGCACATGTAAGCACCAGTGAGCACTTTTGAATAATGAATCCCTCCCGTAAAAGACGGACGCTATTCATAATAATTCCTTGCTTTTCTCATTTTGCCGTGTATAGTAGCGATTAATCAATTTGCAATGTTATGTCACCCGCAACAAATTGCTAGCACCAAGACAAATTTATTGCTTTATGATAAAAGAACTTGTTTAGACAGAAATAAATTAAATTTGGGGGTTGTTCTCTGTTTGATGTCCATATGAGAGTGACCCATAGAGAGTGGACTGGAGAGGTGAAGAATGCTTGTGATTCCTGCACAGACCAGGAGCTCAGGAACTGAGTACGAGCAAGAAGGAGTTTGCTTAGTTACTGAGCCAGCGGAGCACAGCAGCTCTGATGAGGGGCAGTAATGAGAAGAGCTGGCGGGCTTCTTGGGATTATACATTGGGGACTCTGTATTGGGATCTGTGATTCGAAGCTTTTCCCAGAGAGTTTGTACAGTCAACAAAGCTCCAGGACACAACCTCTTTCTTGACACTTCATCACAAAAAAGATCTCGATTTCCCCGAATTGGCAGAAAAGAACCTGGGGTATTTGTAGGAGCTGGGAATAGGATTCAGTGGTTAAGGAGGATAGAACCCCCTTGATGTTCCATTTACTGGAGCTACTGCTTTATTGGAGGGAACAATGTTGTAAAAAAAATTGTGGTGGAGTAAATATCACCTTCAGCAAAGGATGCTTATAACACACACAATCTAATTCTGGATAACGATGTTGGCGCAGACTCTGCCCAAAGCATCCGCTTGAGACCCTCCAGGGTCAAAGGCGGTGCTAAATGGGTCCCCACCCTGGCAAGGGTCCCGGAAAACACAGTTCCGTTCCCCCATATCTCACTGTAGAAAAGTAGCTCAGGGACTGGAGCTCAGCTTTTTGCCCGAGGACAGCGAGGGGGTGCGAAGCGGCTGACTTCCGGGACATCACACACACGTTGTCATTAATTTATACTCCATTAATTTGAAATCTGGGGTGGAAGCAGAGCCTGGCGCATTAATTCTGTCATCCCCTACATGCGCGCACGACTATGCTCATATACACATTCGGGGCAGCGTTTCTTTTGCAATCTGATAACCGAACAGGCAGCTTTCAGTGAGGAAGCTTTCAATGCCTTTTGAAAAGCAGCTTTCAATGAGGAAAGACAAGCTACTCCCTCGCCCACACAAGTGCATTTCTCTGTCCCAACTCGTCACAATCTTCTCTGCATTCAGGAAGCAGACACCCGGACCCCCTCTGAACCACCTGGCAACTCCTCTCCCGGTCAGGGAAAGTGTCCCAGTGAATATCTAGTGCCACAAGCTCCAACAGGGCTCCTTTTAGCAAACTCAGGGAGTGCGGGGACATGAAGGCCTCCTGCCTGCAGGCTTTCTGTGGGCTCTAAACTGCTCTTGGCTGCCCCCCAATCACAGTGCCCACATCCAGAGCTCCATGAACAAAGGGGAACAGAGACCTACAGCCCTTTGCTGGGATCTTCTGTGGCCTGTTAGCAGGAGAGATTTGAGAGGGGGCACACAGCAGCCCCAGGGGGGTGCTGGACTCACCTGGCGATGGCTTCTTGATTGCTCACTGTGCCTGCGTGCTGGGCTCCAAGTCCCAGGGTCAGGGCAGCCAGCACCCCTTCTGTGCCTGGACAGGCCTGCCCGTTCCTGGGGTGTCTCCTGAGCTGGGGTCCTGCAAAGGCTCACCACCCTCCATGGGGCTGGGTTGCCCCTGCTCCCTCTGCCCGCCCGCTGGCTAATTCTGATGATTTCTCTTTCTCCTTGCTCTCTTGGGCGCCTTTCTTCCTGACCGTGCATTTTCTCTGGGCTCAGGATTTAAAAAAAAAAAAAAAAACCCACACTGCTAATATCCTTGTCAGCCTTTTCCTGAATCATTGCCCTGCCGCTCCGGGGAGCCACGGGCCAGTGCTCCTGGCCGGCAGAGCCTCTCCTTGGGCCTTTCTGTCCTTGGCTTTCAGGAGTCCCTTGTCTGGGTCTTCTCCTTCCCTCAAGGCAGCACCTGGAGGACCAGGTCATCTGAGAAATGCCCAGTGAGGGGAAGAACCACAATTCTGGTGATGATTCTTTCTCACTAGTGACTTCTTTTAAATATCACTACATGCTTTTTCTTTTTCTTTTTTTTTTTTAAAGTTATTTCCTCTCCAGAATCTCATTTGCTGTTACTATTCCTGTTTTACTGATGAGCAAAGTGACCCCCAGAGGGGTTGGGGATGTGTTTGAGAAGGCCCAGCTGCAGAAGGGCCAGGACCTGTCTCTTATGCTACCTAGATCAGGTATGGGAGGAATTGGCAGTGCCCTTGGGCAGGTGGGAAAACAGAGCATATGTTGCCCAATGACCTGTTCTGTTGCAGAGCAGTTTGAGGGAGCAGAGCTGAGGGATTTGGGCTCCATAGTATTCAGGCTAGAGGCGAAGGGTTGAGTTCAGGTCTAGCTTCTAGGATAGGGGAGTCTTGTGTGTAGCATGGAGAACTAGCTGGGTCCTCGCTACAAAATACCCAACAGAAGGTACTTGAAATCCCCAAGTCTAAGAGTCCGAGGTGACCAGGCTACTAGTCTGGTCCTTCTTGTCTCCACTCAGGTACACTCCTCAGTAGCACTCTCAGGAGTGCAGTGCAAATTTGGT
The DNA here is from genome assembly GCF_024139225.1 of Suncus etruscus. Lineage (NCBI taxonomy): Eukaryota > Metazoa > Chordata > Mammalia > Eulipotyphla > Soricidae > Suncus > Suncus etruscus. Next base: position 21,412,595 of record NC_064856.1, on the reverse strand, counting down.
GAACGGCCTTAGCTCATTTTGTGTGGTCTGGTGTCCCCATTTCAGTCTGTCCTGGAAACTCTCCATCAATTATGACTCTCGGTGAGAATAAAGGTTTCATAAATTTTAATTTAGGCCTGGACCATTCAAGAATCAGGAAGAAAGTTCTATTGATTAAGTGTTCTCCTCTCCAGGTTGTTCTCTCTGATTCTTCAGGACTGAGTAGACTCTCTTCACTCTTTGGTTTAAAAGTCTTGCAAGGGCAAACCATCCTTTGCCTTGTCTGAGCTGGAGCCTTGAAAACTTTTGTGATGGCCTTATTTCTACATGTGCCCTTAGGTACCCAGACAGTCTCAGCAATGTTAATGTGCTGAGACACTTCCGGTCACAGACATTGCTATCTCACCCTTAAGCCCATACCCTCATTCTCTCCTGAAGACAACCACATACAAAGATACTGTTCGACATCCCATCAAAGACAGTGTTTCACACCACTCCCTCACATGTGCACAGTTTCATTCACACACACTCTGACACTCACAAATTCTTACATATTCACACTTGTGCATATGCACTCTCACAAATATACTCACACATGCATACAGTCATATTCATGCACATACATTCATGGACATGCACATAACTCACTCACACACATATACTCATACATACACATGCATTTAGATTCATGCACACATCACATGTATGCTCACTCATGCACATTCATACACTCACATGCCCATATATAGTTACACACTCATACATGCACATATGCACACATACAGATAAAGATATAAGCTAACACACAGATACAACTCATATATACACACCTGCAGACAAACTCAGGCCCACTTCAAGAGAGTCTGTGTGGGCCTGTCCAGGCCACTTCTCCCTGGTGCTCCTCCCTGTTCCCTGTCACTCTGTGTGTACTCCCTGGAACTATGGTCTTAGGGGGTATTTTGCTAGTGAGGCTGAAATCTGGTTGGAGGCCAGCTTGAACCCTGGAAACTTTGTGGCAGTGTAGTCAGTTTCAGTGGGGGCCTCTCTGTGTCCTCTTTCCAGATAGGCTTGAGACTACTATCTCCAGGTAGCATCTACCCACACCCTACTCCCCATCAGATAAGCTTCTTTTCTGGGCGCCAGGGCTCTTCACCCTCCCCCCCCCCCCCAGCCATGTCAGCATGTTCTCAATAACTCCCCAAGGTCGACTGTGTCTGTTTCAGTGACTGCCCCTCTACCCCCCTGCAGCTCTTCCCTGCCCCTGGGGCTGGAGGCTGAAAATCATAGCATGAGAGACAGAAAGGATGAACCAAATCCTTTTGAATTTCTATCCCAGTCATGTCACATGCACAAGGGGATGGAACTGGCACAAATCACAAATATGGGTGTCGAAGGACATAGGTTGAGACCCCAGCCTGATCCCTCCCTGTTGTGTGTCCTTAGAAGTCACTTAGCTTTGGGAAGCCTGATTTCTGGCTTTGTAAGATGGTGACACCGTTTAAATAGGACAGGGCTGGGAGGAGGATTCAAGGAGGAGACCAGGAAGAACTCTTGACAAAACAGGTAGGGTTAGTGTGTGACAGATGTTTGAACCAACACCTGTCCCTCAACTGTGTGGCCTCTCAGGAGGGGTCTGATCAGATACTCCAAAAAGGCTCAGCTCCAGTTTCCTACACAGAGGGAGGCAAAAGGCTGGGCAGGAGTCTGGCTCTCACTTGCAAAGCCAGATAGCTGAAAGTAATGCATGAGTGACCTCAGTTCTCTGAATACACTACTGCCTGTGAAGCCCCCTTCTCTTCCTTTCCCTGAGAAGCCAGGAGGGAAGGGCTGGTAGACAAGGAACCCTGCATGCAACCTGGCCATTTCCCAGCCCATCAAAGTTCTCAAGGCTTGGGCAGGGGAGTTCTTAATAAGTAGGCTGCAGCTCAGAAAGATCCTGGGGCTCTTAAGTGATAGAGCTAAAACGGAATCTCTGATCTTAGACCTCTCTGGGCTGTTTCTCTATTCCTGTTACTTTTAGACTGTGAACAGCAAAACAGACAAACTGAATGGCAATGATCAACTTATCATCCTGGTCTTCTAAGGCAAGACAGAGTGAGCAATACTCCAGGACATTCAAGTTTAGGCATAATCATCTTTGATGCTATGCTTTGGACATTTGTCTAAAAAGTGACTATATTTGTGTGTGAGGGTTGGGCCCATCAGTAGTGTTCAGGGCTTATTCCTGACTCTGCTCAGAGATCACTCCTGGTAGGGTTCTAGGGACCTTATTTGGTGCCAGGGATGGAACCAAGATTGGTTTAACCCCTTTATTACCTCTGACTCTCAAGGCCATTTCTTTACCATCCAGACTCAAAACCACCATATCCTTGTAGAGGCTGCTTTAGAAAGCAAACGAGGTTTCTTACGAATACCATGGGATCCTCAGGTAAGTTTCCTTCTCTCTCTGGGTCTCAGTTTCCTCATTGTGACAGAATGTGAAATCCACAAAGAAAGTTTAATCCCACTATCTGTATTTTTTCAACTTGGAAACTGACCTCGTCCATGGCCTTTAGAAAAATCCAAGAAGAAATTCACACTGAGCATGGGAGTCTGAGTGAAACCTCCAACTCACTGACAGAGAAGCATTTAGGACTTCTTGTCACAGAGAAGTTGTCACTGCCCTCGTTTGGAGAAAGCATCCAGGTTCTTGAATCCAAATGAGCAGGAAACCTGATTTGTCCTGGAAACCTTAGTAGGAACCATCATTCTTCCAGAAACAAAAGCATTGAGCTGTGACGCTGAGGGCAAAAGACAGGCCTAGGGGTGGGGGGATGGAAGGGGTAGAGGGGCATCTGCTAAGGAAGACATGAAAATATTTTTTTTCTGGCTCCTCCTTCGGGGGCAGGGAACAGAGGATGGGGCTCAGTATCCAATCTCTGCTACCAACAAATCAATATGTTGACAGAGAGAGACGCTCTTCTCCTGTGTCCATTTAAACAATGATCCCCACGTGCTGGATTCAGGCTGACCGGCTTGCTTTGCCAAATGCAAATGCATTAACCTTACAATTGGGTAATCTAATAAAAAGGATCAATGGTCTGATACGGTGCTTATGGAGTCATTTACTGCAAGCAAGAGCAATTTAGCCCGAACCCAGACGTGCAGCCTCGGGGACGTGGGGAGAAGATGACTCAAGCTGGCCGACTGCGCCTACTTCTCAAGGCCAAGTCCACACTGCCTGGAGAGGCTGGGCTGGCCAACTGGGCCAGGAACCGAGGAAGGAAGGTTATTCATTCATTACTGCCACTTTACTCATTTGGAGGTTCAATTACATATAAATCATTAGTGGTATTTCAAGTGACTTTAGCCTGGCCTGCGTCTACCACACATGACTGGCGGTGGGCTGCTGGCTGAGACTAGATTTAGCGTGCCAGTGAGCGAGGCAGTCATATGGGTTTTTCTGCTATGAAATTGATAAATGGAGCGGGCATTCGAGGTACAGCAGTAATTTCTGTGGTGCAGCCAAGTGCTCGCTCCCTTGTCTCCTCCAGAGATGAGGGCATGGGCCCCTTTAATACGGCAGCTTCCCCCGAGGGCCCAAAGGCCAGAATGGGCACTGGGCCTAGGGTTAATTTCCTCTAAGAACTTCCCAGAGTGTACTGTGGTTCATTAGTGGAATTTACCTGCGTGTGTGCGTGTGTGTGTTTGTGTGTGTGTGTGAGAGAGAGAGAAAGAGAGAGAGAGAGAGTCAGAGACAGAAAGAGAGAGAGACAGAGAGAGAGAGGGAGAGAGAGAGAGACAGAGAGAGAGACAGAGAGAGAGAGAGAGAGAGAGAGAGAGAGAGAGAGAGACAGAGAGAGAGAGAGAACAAGGAAATGGAATTTTCTGCATCTGAGTCCGCCTGGGCTTATTCTGGATCTTTTGCAAACTGCAAGTGGATAGTATAGCATGCCACATTGAGACTGTCTGTCTGGCAGCCTGTCTCACTTCCCAACCCAGTGACTGTCCCTCCCTCCTGTCCCTCTCCAAGACCCCCACTCCCTCCAACCCAACTGCCTGCTGTGGCCGGCATCCCTGTCTGGAAAGCATATCTTCTTCTAATCGGTTTTACAGCTCTTTTAAAGTAATATGTCAGATCATTTTCCCCATATACATAGTTAATGAAAGTAACCCTACAAATTCATTTTAAATAGATGGAAGTTGTTATAACCCTGATCCAGAATTTATGACGTTCATTACAATCTTGCTGAAGTAGGTAATGTAATGGACTATTACTTTTATTATCTTTTTAATCCCTCAAAATTATTAGGAACTGACTAATATTTGGCATCTCCCTGTTAATGTTTAAACAGAAATGGATACTTTAACTCGTCTAATAAATGATGGGGCTACTATAAGTGCCAGCGACAACCTAGTAGACTGATCCTAGTCAATCCCCAAGACTTCATGATGGGACACCATACAGTTGTTTCTGTGAAGGGTACCTCCATCCAACAAGCAGGAAGGACAAGAGGACAGAGACAGTGACAGAGATGCAGGCAATAGTGAGAAGAGGAGAATAAGGCAGACAAGCAAAGGGATGAAATTCCATTCACAGGTCCCAGGCTCTGATGCCAAAAAGCCAAAATTCACACACATGAACTCTATCTCTTCCTTCTTGCCCTTCTCCTACCTGCCCCTCCTTTCCAAATTAAAGAGATTTTCTTTCTAACTACCCCTGGTTTAGTAATCAGCTTTGTGGCTGAGAATTCTCAAGTGCTCTAGAAACTGTGTGTTGCTGGGACAAATGATTGTTCATATTCTTCTAGCCTGGAGTGGAGACCATGCTTGTTTCTTGGAAAATAATGAGGGCTGCTCAATTTGCAAATTACCAAATCTCCCCGAAATGGGGGAAGGGGCAGGCGGAGTCTGTTGTGTCTCTCTTGGGAGCAAAGTCTGACCATTTCCTGCCTGGAGCCTGACAGGTGGAACTTCGGAGAAATGGATCTCTTGCACTTTCTAGTTTTTACAAGGCAAAAAATTCCAGGCATGTCCCTTAAATGAAAAAGAAAATAAAAAGTCTATTAGTTCTAATAGGGAGCAAAGTGCTTCCCTTTCTGGCTGGATATTAAAAGACCAGGAGGTACATGGGGAAAGGAAAAGCTGGCATTTTGAGTCACTCCAGGCAAAGAGAGTGTTTTCTAAAGAAGAAACCTTCCAGTTAGCAAAGTCACTCATTAGCACAGAGAAGCTCATTAGAATTTAAAGCGGCTTGACTATGTATACAGGCTTTGCTCTCTACAAAATGCCCTGAGTTTCTAAAGTAAGCAAAGTATTGATTAAATTTGACTCAGCATGAAATGTGCCTGATTTGTATCCACCCACAAATAGGGGCTTTCCTGGTTTTGCCAGCAGAAGCGCTGATCAGGGGCCGGCTGATCAGGAAGCTGGACCCAAGCCTGGAGACTGCTGCATCCTGCCTGCCTGCTTGAAGTGGCTGAATCAAGGCTGCCTATCACTGGACTGAAACCCGCTTTGATCAATGGAGGGGAAACCTGCCCTTAACTAAGTTTGTTCCAGACGTCTTATAAATCGCACTGCTCGCTTTCGTCAACTGCCTTGACAAGGGCCTTGCGTCGTTTGGGACTTGATAAAGAGACTAAAAGGCAGCTTCTCAGCATGTTTATTTTTAATAGACATAAAAAATGAAAGCAGAGGCTTTCTCACTTCTCGAAACCCTTGTTGGCAGAAAAAATACGGAGTGCACAGTCTAGGTGATGTACATACAGGGATCCAGAGGAGGAGGTTTGGTGGGTTTGTTTACCAAAGTATTCAGTGAATTGAGAAAAGATAGGGCCCCGGAAAGTGCCCCAATTTCGAGAGAGAGAGAGAGAGAGAGAGAGAGAGAGAGAGAGAGAGAGAGAGAGAGAGAGAGAGAGAGAGAGAGAGAGAGAGAGAGAGAGAGAGAGAGAGAGAGAGAGAGAGTAACCAGGTGTAGAGTGGGCATTAGTGTGTCAGAGCTGGGTCCCTTCCCTGTGAGTGCCAGCTCTTGCTTTGCGTAGTGCAAATGGAAATAGATCCTTCGCTCATCTGTTAGCAAGGCAGCCTCAAAGTGGCAACTTCTGAGTTACAGCAACACCCATCCCTTTTTCTAAATCTGACTGAGCAGAAGCAGTCTCCCTGCAGCTTTATCAGATGCGAGGGCGGGAAAACCATTTCCCTGAGGCCATCAAAGCATAAAGCAGATACCTTTCGCAGCAAACATAAACCAGGCCTAATAGCCTTCCTATAAAAAGAACACTTCCCTATGGATAAGAAAGATATTAAGATACGAATAGAAATTGTGAAGAAAGTAGAAGAAAAACAATTTACTGATGAAGAAATTCATGCTTGCTGATAATGCACGGGAATAATTCCTACAACCAGGTACAATTTATGAGGGGCTCTTGGTCATTCTTTACAAAGATCCTCTGAAGCAGAACTTGTTTATTATCATTCCTACTCAAAGCTGAAGAGACAAGTTTGAAAAGTTAAATATCAGTCCAAGACCATAGAGTTTATGAACAGTCAGGATTCAAACTTGGGCAGCTGGTAGCATATGCTCTTAATGATTGTACTGTAATCCCACATCTTCATAGGTCTAATCAGGTAACAAAGTTAAAAGAAATTTTATGTTGATCAGCACAAGTATGTTCATTCAAAAAAACTCACTTATTAAATAAAGAGAATTTTAAAAGTGCCAAATTCAGTGTTGCTAAGGATGAATCAAAGCATATATTCTTAAATATAAATTATAGTTTGACAAGCGCTAGTGAATTCTTAAAATACATGTATTCTTTGATTTATCTAGCTATGGTAGATAAATTTATTTACTAATGAAAATAATTTCACCAGGGGCCGGAGAGATAGCATGGAGGTAAGGCGTTTGCCTTTCATGCAGGAGGTCATCGGTTCGAATCCCGGCGCCCCATATGGTCCCCTGTGCCTGCCAGGAGCAATTTCTGAGCCTGGAGCCAGGAATAACCCCTGAGCACTGCCAGGTGTGACCCAAAAAAAAAAAACCAAAAAAAAAAAAAAAAAGAAAATAATTTCACCCTCCAAAATGCAAATGTTAGCAGATATTTGGGTCTGCCTGGGAGCATGAGAAATTAGCAAAAGCCCTTCTACGTATTAGGTAATATGAAGTAGATCAGAGCTAATCCACTCAATAAAGTATTAAAATGAAATAGATTTAATATTTCAATAATATATTAAAATTAATATTAAAGCTAAAATCATGTTGTTGAAGTTTTCTAGTAATATGTGGATATTCTTATGCTGAGTGATAGAAATAAAGCTGTATTAGACTGTGCAAAATATGGGTAGGAATAAAAATGGAAGCAAATATCATAATGTGATCCAGGAAGTACCATGTAACCATGGCATTCTATATAGTATCTTTTCTCTTGTATTTTCCAAATTTACTACAACAAACATGATTGACTTATAATTTGGTATAGGGACACTTTTTTGTCTTTGAAACATATTTATAGCTTCCAACTTCTCAACTTAAATCCCTAGACCTAAAACGGATGTTCTCTGCCTCTGAGAGCACCAAGTAAACCAGGATTCCTGGGAGAATTTATGACCTGCCCAGTCCTGGGACAGCATAAAGCAGTCTTAGGTGTTCAGCAGCAAAGTCTCTCTCTCTCTGTAATATCCTTGGGAGCTATCATAAGGTTAGAATTTGTGCAAAGGCCTAGGAATATAAGGTCAGTATGAGGATGCTCACTAAGAGGTAATGGCAACAGTAAGAGCCATAATTGAATAAGGTAGTAGTTGTTTCATTAGCAGGCATTTGGAAGTCCATCAGATAAGTCAGGACAAGTCTCAGGGTTGTCCTGAGAGTGGGTTGAAAGGACAACTGTGCCCACAGATCAGATCAGGGCATCAGGGTTACCCTGAAGGTTGTTATAGTTGTGCTAGTATAGATAGAGGTGCTAGGGTGTCTATGGAGGCCCTCATATATTCCCAGCTTCCTGTGCATCTTCTGGGCTGGGAACTGTGTTGAGTAGCAGTGTGCTTTCACTATCTCTGCCTTCTGGTTCAGAGACTAGAAGTTACTTTCCCAGATCATCAAGCCAGGAGATGACAAGGCTAGAATTGGTACTTAAGTTGGTCTGGTTCCAAAGATGTCAGAGAAGGGCAGAAATCATGGGGAAGAAAGCAGACTCTGGAATGACAACAATCTGGGATTTTAAGTTTCTGAGTGGCTTTGAAGCAAGCTCTAAAGGCACTAAAGCAATTTATTCATGTAATAGATGAGGTAGTCTTACATCTAACTTGGTGCAAGTAATTTCATATTATGTTGAGAGAAATAGAGTGATCACCCATTAAATGTGATATAATATTTTCTTATCACTTAGAGTTTTAAGGAAATAATTTTCAGGTTTATTTATAAATCTCTTTTTAGGGGATAGTCAAAAGGTACATGTATAAAGGTAAGATGCACACATAATAACGTCAAGTATTCCCATTTTTTTGGATTTTGGGTCATCTCAGCAGTGTTTAGGGTTTACTACAGTTCTATGCTCAGGGATCATTTCTCTTGGGGCTCAGGAATCATGTGGGCTTCTGGAGATTGAACATTGTTCAACTACCTGGAAGCACTCTACCTATTATACTATCACTCCAGCCTGTAAGGTATTCCTAACATATCGTCTCTTCAGAAATGAACTCAGAAGCATTTGTATCTATTCTTTTCCTGTCCACTCACATTTGTGAAACATCATACCTATTAAAGGTAATATGTCATTTAAAACTGCTTTTCTCTTCCTCAGGATTCTGCACTACACACTTGTGTCCTACAAGTGTTCCCAAGTGTGACAATGACATCCAGACTGCTGTCAGACTGACTGTGATTGCAAAAGCACTTCAATTTCAGAAATGTGAAAACAGAAAGAAAAAGGTGTAGATCTTAAAATCAATGAAAGGCACTAGCTAGATTCAAGGATTGTGGGGAGAATGACGTAAAGCTGGGCTTGGAAGAAGCTTCAACTCTGGACTCTGCTCACAGTAAATGATCAGGACTGCATCGTTTTCCTCTCCATCATCAACATTATTCTGTTCTTGGAGGATTGCTTCTAATGGAGATCCCATATGACCTAGGTGCACAGTTGGCTACACAGCTAGGTTCGGGTCACTACTCTCTATCAGACCTCTTAATGATGCATTTTTCAGAACGTAGCCCCATGAGTAATTGATTTAGGCCTGAGTTTGAGGCTGTGTAGAATCTTTCCCAGACTTCACGTGCAGTATGTGCAGTATGCTTGTAGTGCTGGAGCTTGGGACCCCTGTCCCATTTTCTTTCTGATCTCTCTCCCTCTACCTGCTATCTGAAACTTTCTTGTCTCTCCCTGTTTTTCCTTCCTCCCCTCTTCCCCCCCTTTGCAAAACCCCCAGCTTTTCTGCAAATAAATGAGCTTGTCACTCCAGCTCTCTTGTAGATTTAGAGTGAATGGAAGTGTCTTTTTTGAAAAGCTTGTTCTGTCTGACATTCCTGACCAGCTAAGGGGCAGGATGCTTTGCGTTCTCCTCTCTACTGTATAAAGATCCTCTCTTTTGGTTAATGATTTACAGGGCTGCTGCTGTGCCTAGATGCTGCAGCCCAGGCTGGGAGAGCTGGGCTATACCCCAGGGGTCGGGGAAAGGAGGAGCTGATGGCCTTCTCAGATGGGTACGTGGGCTGTCTTGCCTCCAGGATCTGTAAGGCAGATGGGTTTAGAGCCTGCCAAAAGAAAATTATTTATTTCCATTTATGAATCTTTATAAAAAGAAGTTCACAGCTTTTATGATGAGCCTTCTACATGCCTTTACTGACATTAAAGTATTTGATTATGTGCATTAAGAAAAGGTCTGAGAGCTCTCTGGTGTCCTTAGTTTTAAGTGTAGTTTAACTGCCTACAATGAAAGGAACAAGACCCAAAATGAGCTATGGCAGCGTCTTCATAAATTTGAGCTGTTTCAGACACATTTCTGCTGGCGCCAAGAATGGTCCAGGAAGTGGACACAAAGATGAGACGTCTGTGACTTTGTTTTCTCAGGGACTTGGGCTCTGAAAGGAAAGCCAATGCACTTTCTTTCCAGGTAGGAGTAAGCAAGAGTTGGCAAGGCCACTTTGCTCTATGCAGCCCATTTTGTAGAGAAATGAAGCAAAGTAAGGTGACAGACTTTGCCTCTACATTCGTCAGAGTTAGGTATTTTCTGAGAACAAGTCTTTGCAAGTTCGTTGGGTGTGGAGCTCAGACTGGCTAAAGGAGAAAAAAGGAGGCCAACGAAGAAGGGCACTTCATAGAGAAGCTTCTTCTTCCCTTTCTTAGGGCCCAGCCCCTCTGGGGCATGCGTCCCGGTGGAAAGGGAATCCGGAAAGAACAAGCCACTTGAAATGAACTGCGTCCAGACAGGCCTCCATGGCGGCGTGATTGATACTCGAGCATGTAGGTGTAATGAAACTGATGCCGGCTCCTCTGCACCTGTGATTTATTGAGGACAAATTTAAGATGAGAAAGGGCCACATACCAGGAGCTGCATCTTCCCCTCCAAGGGAGGGTGGTCATCCATCACCAGCCATTGCAAAGGCCCATTGCAAGCGGCTCATCAGATGAGCCAATAGTCTCTTTGTTGGGGTTCCTAACAAGTGTTGGATCAGCAAAAGTCTATTTATGCTGGTGGACCTTTCAGGACCAATTTGTAGTGGGTCACTGATTCTGCTAGGGTATTATCTTCTTTACTACTCAGGCCAGTTGGGGAACGCGGCAAAGATTAATGGTTTTGGCTGCTGACTTGCCACCGCAATCTACTGCTTCTGGACCAAAGATTAAGTTTTTGTGTTTTACCAGAAAGGCCCCACCTTGTGTACGAGGTATGCTTTGATTTACTGACTTGCTTATGGGAAAAGAGGTCGTGGAAATGTACTTGGTCGTGGTAAGGATTTGGCCGATGGTTGTTCAGCTTGGCATCTGAGGCCATGGGCAGAGAGCGGGCAGCTCCTGGCACTATGTTGTGGGACCTCTTGGGCCTGGGAAGCTCTGCTGGGAGGCCAGAGACTACCCAAGCCTTGTCTGGCACGCAGCAGTAGCTCTGGGTTAATTGGAGCAGGCAGTGCCCTCAACTTTATAATTTTAAACTACATTATTAAACATAACATTAGTTATGGCCTTCTTTTTATTG